>NW_020837969.1:30106721-30712077 GCF_003676395.1 Aethalodelphis obliquidens | reverse complement strand
CGGGGGACGTCGCCCTCCTTGCTGCAGAAGCCCAGGCCAGGCTGGGGAGAGTCCGGGGTCGGGTCCGAGCCCGCCCAGTTTCAGGCCGCTGGCGGGCCCGCTGGTCGGAGGGCTCTGAGCAGGACTGAGATAGTTGTCCCTCACTCCGGGACCCTGCGCCGCAGGAGGGGGCGCCTGTCTTCCAGGGAGGTGGGGGGAAGAGGGAACCTGGATGGGGTCCTGGGAGCAGCCCTTCTTCACCTACCCAGGGCTGAGGTCAGCCAGCCCCGAGGGTCTCTGGATGGTGGTGGGGTAGTAACACTCCCGCTTCTAGAGGAACCTCTTCCTGGAACCCTGCGCAGTGTGATTGTGTGTGTGTGCGCGTGCGTGCGCTCGGGCTTGGAAGATCCACGAGTGATGTTATAGGAGAGGACAAGTAAGAGAAGGATAAGGATGCTGCTGTGCGCTGGGGAACGCTCACACCTGTTTTCCTTACTGCAGACACTGAAGCATCACTTCTACAAATCACAGTGCCACAGAAGACTGGGACAAACACCAATGACGGCGGTGTTTCAGAAACGCATGTAATTAAGAAATCACTTAAAAGATATGAGTATTTTATTTTTACTGGACTGCAAGACCCAAATCAATTCATGCATACCCCTTCATGAAACTTTGTGTCCTAATGACAGTGTTCAAGAGACGTTTTGGTTTTGTCTGAGGGAGAGCAAGTGTTTTGTTTTCATTTCCCAAGTAATATATGAACGTTACGAAACAATTTTAAAACACAGACTCAGAGAAAAGAAATGCCCCGAATTCCTATCCCACAAAATGGCGTCTACAGTCCACTGTAGACTGTTTTCTAGAAAAGATGTACGTTTAAAAATACTTTCTAAAAAATAAATAAATAAGTAAAAATAATTTCTACATTTAAAATACCTTCTATGTAAGTGAGGCCATACTAATCTTTAGCTTGTAGCATGGTTTTAAAATGGCAGTATGTAAAGCGTATCTTCATGCCTGTATTTACATACATAGGCATATATAAAGCTTTGTAAAAAGTAAAAGTAATCTTATTTCTGATCTGCTTAGAATAGTAAAGCGTGTACATTGTAAAATTAAATCTAGACAGTACAGAGACGTTAAGAAAGTGAATGGCTGCCTCACTTTCTAAAGGCAGTAAGTTTGAAGGGAATGAAGTTTTAGAGACATACATACACACATGCACATATACTTTTAATGATCATTTATGAGATTTGTAATTGGGTTTTTCATTTATGTGTAGAGTTAGGATTTATTTTTATGATAATAAATCCAGCCCTGTCATTATTTTTCCTAACTTCATGGTAACTCATGTGTAACATCATATAGTATTTCAAATTTTATACATGCAGGTAGTTTCATAAACCTTCCTGAATAGTCAATAGGATCAACAGGCAAACCACTATAAAAAATTTTGATAAGCATTGAAAAATGTCTACCGGAAAAGTTGCATTATATTTGACTCCCATTAACAGAAATAGTGACGCCTATCTTCCTGAGGCCTCTCCAGGTCTCTTCAGTCTTCTCATCTTTGCTCTTGTGTACATCCTAGTGAATGCTTCACTTTTAACAGGTATTTTTTGGTTAAACCTTAACAAAAGATGTCTTTCTGTATATTGACTATCTGAATCATTTTGTTAGTTGTCAGTTTCTTTCTGGTTTTGACTTCTTTTTTAATAAGAATTAGTAGCTTTGGATAGGACAGTTTGTTTTCAAGAAGGAAGAAGTGTTGATGTAAACACACACAGGGATGGGAGAGGAATCCATTGATTAGAACCTCAGTGGCAAGATCGGAGAGGAATGTCCTCAAATGCCAGCTGAAGAACTGTACTAGACACTGGGGCAGGTTTTATAGAGTGGTCTACTTCTGACTGGCTCACTCTGTGGTACCAAGAAACACCAGCGATTATGTATTTATAAAAGCTATCACACCCCCAAAATGAATATCTGGAGACGCTGAAATGTTTAGGAGAGTATAACGTACACTGGGAAGATGCTACCAAAAGAAAACATGAGGATCCATGATGATAGCAGGAAAAAGACAGTATTTGGTACACACACGTGTGCGCATGCATACACACACACACACCATTATGAGATAAGCATCGTTACATAATAATAATAAAATATTCAGTTCCTAGGTAACATATAAAAAGTCTAAATTTGTATGAATTTAATAAAATGTCCTCAGCATATATAAAATGAAAACTGATAGCACGACAGGGAAACATTTTCAAATCCACTTCCATAGAGAGATCTTAAAATGTTTTTCTCAATTTTATGATTGACCATAAAATTCTTCATAAAGAGAAAGAATATTTGAACAACAAAAAGAAACATTTTATTGATGGATAAAGTGAACCCAATGAAGTTTGTGTATTGTTTTCCCCTTTCTGTTCTATGTTAAGACTTGCTAGAGTCTAGGGATATCACACGTGAGGCTTTTAGTAAATGATAAAACCTCTGGTGCAGCAAGACAAAGAGAATTCAGGCAAATGTCAGGAATCCAGGAAGGATCCGCAATGAGCTAGCTCTCCGCGAACCCAACCTCTGTGCTCCCGGAACACGCTGAGTCTCTGGCTTGAAATCACAAGATTTATGGGAGGAAGTTTGGCTTTGGGAGAGCTCCTTGCAAAGCTTTCAGTGACTTTTTAAGTAGTTAGGGAAACTAGTTAGGGAAACACAACGGAAGCTAACCTTGGCCAGGGGAGTTTTGAACCCTACACAGTGCATTATAAATCTTACTGCCCTCTTCAGGCGAGAGTCAGAAACACCCAGACTTGTCGGTATCCCCAGAAATAGATAAGAGCTTTTCTAATCAAGCTGCACTTAATGCTCTATCTCCGTTGTAAATAATGCTTCTCAAGACTAGTTCTCATACTTTTCAAGAACATATAGTGTCATTCAACAGAATTGACCACAGCAAGGAAAATAAATAAATAAACGCAAATATGGATAGTACAGAACTCATCATCTGGCAACAATACAATTAGGTTAAAACTTAACAGAATGACCGAAAAATGTATTTGGACATTTAAAAGTATACTTCTACGTGATTCACGGGTTGAAGGAGAAATCATAAATCACAATGGATATTAAATAATAAACAACAAGAATGAAGAAATTACAAAGAAAAATTTGAATTCCGCTCTGAAGATGGTATAGGAGCATAATTTATAACCACAAATAATTAAAAAAGCGACAAAAAATGGTCAGCAGTTTAAAATTAGAAAAATAATTATAACCTTAAAATTCTTAAAGATGCTGCTTAAATTAAGAAGTAGAATTAATGAAAGACAAAAGTAAGCTGAAGTAGCCTGGATTCACAATGTCAAAAGTTGATTTCTGAGAAGAATATAAAACAGAACTTTTGGTGAGATAGACTAAGGAAAACGAAAAGGAGAAGGAAAAGATGTACTGTTAGAAATAAGACATACACAAATGTGGATTGGCCAATTGGATGTGAATTGCTAATATCATTCTTTAGGAATTGCCTTTTAACTTTCTTAATGGTGTCTTTAGGTGAACATCAGATTTTAGTTTAATTTTAGTTTCCTCTTAAAAGGGGACTTGCTTTGTATTGTTTAATTTTCCATTTATTTGCTCTAGAAATTGCAAAGTAGGAAAAGATAATAAAATTCAAGTTCCTTCAAAGGTTACTCAGCATTTCTAAATGTAACCATTTGAAGTTAAAAATTTGATTATGATAGTTAAATGCTAATGACTTATGCTCTTACTTTTGAAATAGATTTGGACTCCTAGATTTTATGTAAGTTTGATTATGATTAATTCTGTCACACATTCCAAGATTGAAGAAAGATAACTGTAACTATAATTATATATATATATAATTTTGATACACTCATGATACAATACATGCTTATATGAAAGAGTACATATATTTTTAAAAATTAGGGCTTCTGACTTTTAAGGATTTGAAATATCTAATAATTACATTCTCTCTGACTACTTTGCTGTAGGTCACCTATGCCATCAAAATTGACAGGAAAACATACACTCTTCACCTTGAAAAACAGTAAGTGGCCATGCTTCCTTTCATACAGTTGTTTTTAGTTTCTTACATTTTTACAGTGACTACCTTAAATTGAGCCTAAATTTAGAGCCTAAATATGCAAGAGCATAAATGTTATATTTATTTAATATGTTAAGTCTTCTTGGTGATTCGTGTCAGACTAGAATTTCGAGTCTTTATCTTTAGATTTTTAAATCTAATATTCAAACCCAACTGTAATTTAATGATATAAGTATTAAAGTATATCAGACACATGAAAATCATTTTATGTAACTCCTTAAAGTATAATTACAATTGCAGCTATCAAGGGAATAAGTTTATCTGTCCATGATTAATTTTGTTTCATGTCATTTTACATAATTATATGATTTTTAAGCATTTTATTTGATATTACACTCTAGTTTTGTCTCATTTTGCTATAGGATATATTTTTAATCTCTTCAGTTTTCTACTTCCACTCTGTGAGGAAACCAGTATCAATATCCTGTGTGTATCATTCTATGATTTTCTATTTTAAATTTCATCTTTACCTGAAATAAAACATACAGAAACCTACCAGAAAACCTACCAGAAAAGGGGTTTTGGTTTTGTTTTGTTTTCTTGCACAAATGGAAATAGTGTTCTGCGAGTGTCAGGTCTTATCTAATAATGGCACTTATTTTCTTGCTCTATGTATAAATTTTTACTCATTTTTAATGGATGAGATCCCATAGTATGTAATATTGATGGGTAATGAAGTTATTTCCAGGGAGATTTTGTTTCATAGTCTTGATATTAATAAGTGGGCTTCTGGATCAAGCAGGATGAGTGCTGATAATAGTAGTAATAGTAATAATAATAAATAATAATAATGAAAGCAACTGACATTTATTGAGCACGTACCATATTCCAGGCGTATTTCTAAGCAATTTGCAGGTAGTAACTGATTAATTTTCACAACCACCTCTAAGGTAGGCCTTCTTTATTACTCACATTTTATAGCATGTAAAGATTTTGAGAGATATTGCCAGTTACTTTCTAAAACCCGTAGCAGTTTAGATTTACAAAAGCATGCGTGATGTACTAAAATGTTGTATCTCATCTTAATGTCAGGTTGTATTTCCCTAAATGATTTCTCTAAATAGTTATTGGCTAGTTCATTTTCCTGTATGGGGTTTGCCTATTCACGTAGTTTTCTCATTATTATTTCTTATCATTTTAATATACTTTATTTTTTAGAGCAGTTTTAGGTTCCCAACAAAAGTGAGTGGAAGGCGCAGAGATTTCCCGTATATCCTTATACCCCACACGTGCATAGCTTCCTCCGTTATCAACATTCCCCACCAGAGTGATGTATTTGCTGTAACTGATGATCCTGCATTGACACATCATTCATTATCACCCAAGGTCCGTAGTTTATATTAGCATGCTATTTTTTATATTGTTTTTTCTATGAATGAATAAAAATAAAAAAGGAAAATTCTGAGATTAGTATAAACAATTAAGTTCTTACCATGAATGATGCACATATAAGCATTTTTCCTACATATTAAAAAAAAGGGTACATGGCCATAATAATGAAATCTATTATTCCCATACCCAGACCTCTTCAATCGTCTCACCCCCCAGTGCCGATTACCATTATGATATTGACACATATTCTTCTGCCATATTTTTAGGGTCTTTCATCCATATGTCTAAAGAGCAATAAAAATCATGTTTTGATGCGTCCTTCAAATAGACATGAATGGCACAAGAGTGCATATTCCATTATACAATTTGTTATGGTGGATCAGAAGGGTAGGTAAGGGTGGACCTTAACATGGTGAATCACAAAAGTGACCCCAATTCTTTACCTTTCCCTGTATTTTCACTCTTTGCCATATAACTTTGAGGTTCTCTCAAGAGGTGGAGTGTATACAACTCAACAACTACCTCACACTCATTCTTCATGGGTGTGAAGAGCCCAAGGTTAGAAGGGCTCTGTGCTTGGATTCATGCTCTTCCGATGCTATCCTGAGATTCTTAAAACTTTTGAATGAGAGGCCCCGCATTTTCATTTTACTTTGGGGGCCTGGCAAATTACTAGCCCAGTTTGGGGCTATGTCACTTACTTTGGCCAGAGAGATGTTGGCTGCCTTGATTCCAACACAGACTTGAAAAAGCTGTCACGCTTTTCTGCTTTCCATCTTGTTTGTCTGTCATCCCCATGAGAATATGCTCGGGCTTAGCTTGCTGGACGATTAAAGACATGTGGATCACAGCCAGGGTGCTCTATTTATCCCTACAGCAGCCAACATTCAGCTGAATCCTGTACCACTGAGCAAGCCTGGCCACAATTAGCAGAGCTGCCATGGCTACCCACACATGACCCACAAGTGTGAGCAATAGGTACTTATTGTAAGGTCGGATCTTAACAAACGGCACCGTGAAACAGAGGAAAGCTTCAAGTGAGCTTTATTAGGGAGCGCTCCCGGGCGAGGTTCACTGGTCCGAGAGAAAGGGGCCAGAGAAGTCGCACCCGGGCGAGGGTTGGGCAAGATTTTATAGGGGAAGAAGGGAAAGGGGTGTGGTGAATCTGGGAGGGCGCAGGGTATTCCTTATTTGGTGGTCTTTTCGGGTATCCTGGGGGACCGTTAGTCCCGCCCCTCGAAAGGCGGGAAGGCTGGGCTGGGTTCAAAGTCCCCAGGTCAGTTCCTGGAACTGGGTGGTCCGGAATGTCTCCAGGGCAGTTTCTGGAACTGGGTGGTCCGGAGAATTTCGGTCTGATGCAACCTGTGAATCTGATTGTGTTCCCCTGCCTCGGGCCAGTTGGCCTTATACTTAATAGTGTTCATTGTGCAACATTTTGCATAATATTATTTGTTGAGATTCATTCATAATGATGTGTGCAAAACGGGTTTGTTTTTTAAAATGCATATGTAGCCATAAAATGAATATATCCCATTAATTATTTATCCTCCCATATTTACAGCAAGAACAGCTCTATCATGGACATCCTTGACCATGACTTCCTGGGCCCCAGTGAAATTGATGGATTATAAATAAGAAATTTCTCAAGTGCTATATAATGCCAGTTTTTTTCTTCAAAAGCCTTATAACCAATTTTTACTCATGCCAATAGCTTAAAAGTGTTTCTGTTCTCCACATTCTCGACAAAATGAATATCTTCACACACTTATTTTTGTTAATTAGTGGATGGCAAATGCTGTTTTATTGTTGTTTTAATATGCACTTCACTGGTTATTAATAACACTTAGTGTCTTTTCCAGTGTTTACTGACCGTTCTCATTGACTTGCTTTTCCTGAGATTTTGGTGTTTTTTTGTTTTTGTTTTTTTTTGCCGGGAGCGGGGCAGTCGTTATTTTTTATTCATTTGTTTTGAGTTATTTATTTTCAATCTATGGCTTTATCTTTCTGTTTTTCTGGTTTTTGTTCCATGATCTATCGTGGGAAGTTTTGTTTTCTGTAGATATTAACACTTTATCTCCTCTATATGTTGCAATTATGCCACCTACACTATTGATTGTCTTCTTCCTTTGTTTTTGGGATTTATTGCTATAAAAATGAAATTTTCATAAAATCATTATATTCATATTTTCTATCCTAGGTTCTCAGATTCCTCTCTTGTGTCTGTTAGAAGTGATAGCATCACATTCGTATAGTATTTCTTAAAATTCTTTTTCCACTTAAGATGTAAATTCACAGCTTTCAGTTTCTTTAACAACAGTATTGCATTTTCCAACTTTCTTCAAAGCTTCTTTTTACTTTTTTTTTTTTATTGCAGCTTTATGCTGACTCAGGTATCGTTTAGTTAGAATAACTTCAGATTATTTTCTTCAGATGGAATCTGCAGGTGGCATGCTTCCCGAATCGGTGCATGTCTGCAGATGTCTTTCTTGTTCTCATAACTGAATGACATTTGGCAATGTGTAGAATTTGTGAGTCATATTTCTTTTCTATAAATTTTTGCAATTTGATATAGTCTGTGTGAAGTGAGTTTTCCAGCAATTTCGGTGTGTGGGTGAGTGTGAGTTTGTGTGTGTGTGTGTGTGTGTGTGTGTGTGTGTGTGTATTACATTAATACTCCCTAATATATCCCAAGTCCCTAAATTTTTCATTTTAATTTTCAGTCCCTACGCATTTTTTTTTCTTCTATGGGAAATCATTGCTTTCATCCTGGGTCTTACTTGTCTGTGTTCCATATCATAGTTTTTTCTACAACTATGATCAAATCTTTATTTTTGACATGCATTTTACCAGCATTTGTTTTCTGTTGGCTAGACCTATAATTCTGTTCACAGTAAGCAAATTCTCTTCGATACATTTATTGAGTTATTTAATATTAACTGTCATGTGTTTTAGTTTCAGAGTATACTTTTTTCTCTTGGAATGATCTCCTTGGAATGCTTATTCATTTCTCTTGAAATTAAGATTATTTTGTTCATCAATGCTACTTCATTTGGAACTAACTTTTAAGCTTTGCATGCTTTTTATTGTTTATTTTCCTTTCATTGGACATTGTTTTTCTTTCAGTGCTCATTTGTATTTTTGTTATGTCACTGATTAAGGCAGACTATTTTGTTGTTTCATACAGAAGCCAAAAGTATGCCTTTGAAAAAGGGCCCAGGATGAATAAACTCGCAAACAAAATTTTTATCCTTTTAATAATGCTTGTCAAATATCTGTTAAGGTTTTTAATCTCTAATTTCTTTTTCCTGGGAAGTACTTCTGGATTCCCACTTCCACCACCTCCATTTAAATGCTTACAGTTATTAAAAGGTGGCTCTGCCCTTGTTTCAGAATTCACGTTCTAGATGCTTGCACCTAAACCAACCCAGCCCATGCAGTTTTTCCTTGAATATATGTGGAATATAAACTGACAGATACCAGTTTTTCTCCGGGAACCTCTCTGGTTTTGTTATTTGAATTGAAGAAAAGGAAAAGTTTTCAAGAAGGAGAGGAAATAGATTGTTACAGGATATTGAATATAGTTCCCTGTGCTATACAGCAGGTCCTTGTTGTTTATCTGTTTTGCATACAGTATTGTGTATCTGTTTAGTCCAAACTCCTAATTTATCCCTCCCCTCCTTTCCCCTTTGGTAACCATAAGTTTGTTTTCTATGTCTGTGAGTCTATTTCTGTTTTATAAAGGAGATCATTTGTATCATTTTTTTTAGATTCTACATATAAGTGATATCATAGGATATTTGTCCAACTTACTTTTCTTAGTATGATAAAAGAATCTGAAAAAGAATATATATATATGTATGTGTGTGTGCATATATATATATATGTATATATATATGACTGAATCACTTTGCTGTACACCTGAAACTAACACAACATTGCAAATCAACTATACTTCACTAAAAATTTTTTAAAAAGAATGAGAGGACATGAAGGAGATAAGAAAAGTAGTGGTGAAAAAAAAGTAGTGGTGAAAAAAGTACTCTGTTAATGCTCTAGTTTCTCTTCCATTCTGGCCTTCAGACCTTCTTGATGTTTGGAATCCATGAGAAATCCCAGTGTCACTGTTATGGACTAGGGTCCTTGGACTCTTTAATCAATAGAAATTGATAACTGGCCAGAGAAGGCATTCAGGCAAGGCTTTGTTGGGGCTCGTGCTGCAGCAGGAGGGAGCGAAAACAAGTGACAGTTCCCTGGCTCACTCTCCGAGGAAGGTGGGCTGGATCCTTAAATGGGGTGAGGCAGGGGCCGATTGGTGGTCTGCCCACTCGCCTGGTGGTGCTGTGTGCAGGGATCATGCGCAGTAAGTACCCTGCTTTTGCCCCTGGCGCCTCCGGAGTGGCAGTCGGTTTGTGGCCTTTGTGTGTCTTATTGTTCATAATTACCCAGACTGCACATGCAGGCAGTTAGTTTTAGTCCCTGGGAGTCCCTCTGTCTTCTGTTGCTCGAGGAGACGTGTGTCCAGGCCAAGCGCTCCAGTAAAGGGTCCCGGGTCCCAGCCTGTCTCATCCCTACAGTAAATAACGATGTTAGATTGTTCCATGATAATCACCATCCTCCTTGTAAGAAGATTTTAGTTCCATACCCTGTTTATGTCACGTTTTTCTATAGAAATAACATATGAAATTTGAGCAAAAGACTAGAATCCCGCTTCTAAACAAAGGCTTTAAGATCTATCATGTGCTTCTACAATTTTTCTCCTTCTGTTACAAGAAAAGCATGTTCCGTGGAGGGACCATGCCGTTTCCTAGGTTCCAGAATGAAGGCAATGTGGAGTTGAACCTGCAGTAACCTTGTGAAGAACACTCATTGTAATTTTAAGGCACTGGGAATTTGGAGGGTGCTTTGTAGCACAGCATAACTTCACAGAAACAAGCTAATGAAATAAGCATGTATTTTTTTGTTTGTTTTTTTATCAACCCATGGCTACTTATTAGCAAATTTTAACTAAGGGATTTATGCCATGAGATGTATTGATGGTTGAATCTATAAAAGAAAACTTTGTTGAGGGAATCTGGAAGTCCTGGATTTTACTAGACAGCAATCTGTGTCATTCCAGTGTCCACACTGGTATCCGGTCATCCTGGTTCTTGCTTTCTCTTAGATACATAATGCGCTATCAGAAAGAAAGCTAGATAATGGAGAGATGAGCCCATTTAATTTTTGCGTATTTGAGCTTATAAAATGAAATGTAAGTTTGTTTAATTTCATGACTCTGGAAGTTACTTTTACTAATGCTATTATTACAACGAAGTATTATTATTTTGGTTGAATTAGGTCATTTTTAGACTCTCATTTCCTGGTATATTCATACAACAAGTCAGGGATATTGTATCCAGATTCTTCATTTGTAAAGGTAAGTTTTACTTTATGTTGTGTAGATTTTTATTGTTATGTGGTGAATGTGCCATTGGTGGGAAGAAGAAGAATGCTTTATACTCGGCTGAATTACTGGGCAAACAGATTGATCACAAACCCAAACGTAATGTGGCAGTTGCTCTGAAAGCATATAGAATAGAATGACTGCCTTTAAAATTTGGAACTCAGGAATCACTTACCTGAAAAGGTCATTTACACTCTCTGGAAGTAGGAGTAGGAGTTTGAGAGGGGAAAAAAAGTGGGGAAAGGAACTAAGAAGCCACTGAACACAGGGAGAAGTTTTGATGGAGGTACCATAGGACCTGAGCAGTGTAGGGAACAGTGGAAACCACTTTACAGAAAGAGCACAGGAAAGTGAAGTTGCAAAAGCAGTTTGGGTACAGAATCTGAATAGGTTTACATGAAAAACACAGGAATTTGAATTCTTTCCCAAAATACAGGTAAGAGTCAAGAAATGCTTAAACGTATGTGAGAAAGTTGGCTTTAGTCTAAGATACGTATTTTGCCAGAATAGATGATGGGGAAGAGGCAAATGCTAGTGATTGGTCAGATTCTGTTGCTGTGTTGCAATTGAGAGAGAATGAAATTTAAAATATGGTAACTCATACAACATTTGTCTTTCTCACCATCTACAAGTAGAAAGCAGGACAAAATCCATGAGACACTTGTTTTCAGACATTTGACAATTAAAAAAAAAAAATCAGGAAATCTCTCTCTGACAGAAGGAAAACATGGAAGGCGAATCTCACACTGAACTTGGCCCTCTGACTGGAAATAACGTCTTAACTATAGCACAAGGGTGGAAGCAAACAGGACTCTTTAAGAATTTGGATTTTAAGAGTTTGGGCTGCTGAAGCAGCTGGAACTTGCAGGACCCAGGACCAGAGAAAAAAGGGACTCTGTGTTGATGTACATTTTTTCAGAGAAGGGGAGTTGTCCTTTGTTCCCTGACGGAGGATTAGACAGCATGTGTGGTGGGTAAGACTCTACTGAAGGCTCGAGAGTAAAATGGAGATAATACTAACCGACGGAACAGTGTTGGGAGATGTTGGATTTTAAGCGCAGGCAGTGTAAAGTGACCTTGCTAAAACCCCAGACGTTCAGCTGAGACAGAAAGGCTGAGTGTCTGAAGGAAGGATCAAGCTCTAGAGTAAGAGACACTCTTGGTCACCCCCATTCCCCACCTCAAAGCCTAAAACACAGCGCGGAGACGATTGTGGATGGTTACCATTAAATTAATTGCCTTCTGACACAAACTGTGATGCTCTGTAAGGGTTAAGCCATAGCCGAGGAAGGAAAGAATGCGATAAGTTCAGAAATCAATGAGAGAGAAAAAGGAGAAAGAATGGAATCATTAAAGCTCTGAATTTAGTTGTTTCAAAGGACTAATAAAATTAATAACCCCTAGTATGACTTACCTAGATCAGAAACAAATTCCACCAATATTAGGGGTGAAAGGAGATATTGCTAGTCATACAGAAGATAAAATGATATCTTGGAGAATTATGACAGCTTTATGCCAATAAATTTGATGATTTAGATGAAATGGACAGCTTCCTTGAAAAGTACAACTTATCAAGATTGAGAGAAGTAATAGAAAATCTCAATCCCTTGAAATCTATTTTTAAAAGTTGAATTCCTCAACAGGAATTTGAGGAATTACTTTGTGGAAATTACTTTCCACAAAGAAACACCAGGTTTAGTTATTCTCATACTTCACCAACTGAGAGTTTGGCTCTTCCAATTTTAAGCGATTGAAAAGAATGCTTCTGTGAACGTTCATGTACAATCGTGTAGGTGTGCAGTTTTATTTCTTTGGGATACATACCCAGGAATATCATTGCCAGATCATATGGTGAGTGTATATTCACTTTTGACAGAAATTACCAATCTTTTCTCCAGAGTGGCTGTACCATTTTAACTTTCTGCTGACAGTGAATGAGAGAGAAAAGAGTATCTGCATTCTTGCCATTTTGTTTGCTATTTAAATCTTACAATTTTATTTTAGCCATTGTGATAGATGTGTACTTTATCTCATGTAATTTTGACTGGCATTTCTCTGATGACTAGTGAAGTTGATTATAGTTTCATGAGCTTGTTTGTCACTTTTTGTGAAATATCTGTTAATGTCTTTTGCCCGTTTTCTCGTTGGACTTTTCTCGTTGGTTGGTTTTTCACTACTGACCTTTGAGGAGTTTATATATTCTAATTATAGGTCCTTTACCAGATATGCGGTTTGCAGATGTTTGCTCCCAGTCTGTAATTTGTCCTTTCATCCTCATCATAAGGTCTCTGACCGAGCAGAATTTCTCCATTTTGATGAGAGTTAATTTATCAACTTTTCCTTTATGAATGGTAATTTGGCTCTCAAACCTAAGAAATCTGTGTTGCCCTAGAGTTCCTGAAGATTCTGTGTGTTTTTATTTTCTAAAAGTGTTATAGTTTTATTTACATTTAATGGTGTGTTCACCTGAGGTGATTTTGTATGAAGTGTGAGATTTGGATCAAGGTTCACTCACTTGACCAGGGATGTGGAATTGTTCCAACACTATTTCTAGAAAGGGTTGTTCTTCTGCATTGAGTTGCTTTTGCACCTTTGTCAAAAAGTCGGGGGCGGGGTCATACTGATGCAGATATATTCCTGGGTTCTTTATTCTGTGCAGATCTTCCATGTGACTCTCCTTCTGCCAGTATCCTGCTGTCTTCAGTTTGCCTGCGTATTCAGCATTTATGTTGACTAGAGTGATTCCTCCCGCTTTATTCTTGTTCAAGATTTTTACACTATTCTAGATATTTTTCTTTTTCTTATAAATTTTAGACTAAACTATCCTCTGTGTGCAAACAACCTTGCTAGCATCGTGATAGACACTGTTAAACCTACAGATGAATTTGGGGAGAATAGGCATCTTTATTCTGTTGATTCTTCCAACCGTGAATACAGTAAGCATCTCCATTTGTTTGGTCTTTTTTTTAAATGTCGTTCATTAGCATTTTGTAATTTTAGCATTCAGATCCTGTAGATATGTTTTTAGGTTTATACCAAAGTATTTCATTTTCTTTGGAGCAATTGTAAATGGTACTCTATTTTAATTTCCGTTTACATATGTTTGTTGTTATCTAGAAATACTACTCTCGTTTGTGTCAATCCTATATCCTTACAACCTCGATGAAGTCACATATTAATTCTATGAGGGTTTGTTATTTTTTTTTTTCTGATAGATTCCTTGAGAATTTTTCCATAGTCAGGTCTTTTACAAATATGGCCTTCTGTTTTCTTCTTTTTCCATCTGTATACTTTTTATCTCTTTGCTTTACCTTACTGTGCTTGTTACAACTACCGGTACTCTGTCAGATAACCATACTGATGGCAGACATCCTCACAATTTTCCCAATTGTAGGGATAAAGTATTCAGTCATTCACCATAAAGATAACATTAGATGTAAGGGTTTTTTTAATATACTCTTAATAAAGTTGTGGAAATTCACTATTTTTAGATTGCTAAGAATTTGTTTGTTTTTCTGCTCCATGAGGGGAGGTGTGTATTTAATTGTATTGGTTGCCTTTTCTGCATCCGCTGATATGATCATATGATTTTTCTTTTTTAGTCTGTTGATATAGTGGATTTCACTGACTGATTTTCAAATATTGAAACAATACCTAGAAAATACCTTTCAAACCTAAAAACCCCACAGCTTTGTCCTGGTGTATGATTCTTTTATTCATGCCTGGCTTTGATGCGCTAATAATTTCTTGAGGATTTTTTTGGTCAAAGTTCCTGAGAAATATTGATCTATGATTTTTCTGTTTTTGTACTGACTTTGTCTAATTTTTGGAGTAGTAATACTGGCCTCATTAAATACACTGAGAAAGATTACCTCTTCTTTTGTTTTTCTGGAAGATATTGTATAAAATACTTGTTAATGCTTAAGATGTGTGGTAAAATTCTCCAGTGAAATCACCGGACCTGGGGATTTTGTGTGTGTGTTTGAGTGTGTATGTGGGAGGTTTTAAATTGCCAATTCAATTATTTAATGGTTATAGAAATATTTTGTTTATCTGTTTCCTATGTATGGCTTTGGTGGTGTGTGTTTAAGTAATTGGTCTATTTCATCTCAGTGACATTTTGGCATGTATTTTCTTGCAGTCCTCATACCCTTTTAATGGCTACAGCAGCTGTAGTGATATGCTGGTTCACTTCCGACACTGATGAGGTATGTCGTCCCTTCTTTGTCAGTCTTGCTAGAGATTTTTCAGTTTATTGCACGTATCAAAGAACCAGCTTTTTCTTGCTTTGATTTTCTTTACTGTTTTCTTATTTTCAACTTTGTAGTGTTTTGCTCTTATTCTTTTCTCCCTTATACCTTGCTTTGGGTTTATTTTGCTCTTCTTTTTCTAATTTGTTGAGGAAAAAACTTATATTATCAATACGTGACCATTCCTTTTTCTGCTGTAAGCATTTTAGTACTAAAATTTCCCTCTCGACACTGCTTAGTTGTATCTCACAACAATATGGTGAGTTTTCATGTTCATTACAGATATATGTATTTTTAAATTTTCCTTTAAGGCTTCCTGTTTGTTTTTTTGAAGTCTGTTAGTTACTTTACAAGTGTTTGGAGGTTTTGGTTTGTTTATTTTTTCTGTTGTCTGTCTGTTGAATTTTAGTTTGATTTTGCTTTGGTCAGAGCGTATACCTTGTACAATTTCAATTTGTTTTTAATTTGTGAATGTTTGCGTCATGAGCCAGTATATTATGCTTGTAGGTGAATGTCCTTGGATACTTGAAAAAAAAAATGTGTATTCTGTTGTTCTTGGGCGGACTGGTCCATAAATGTCATGGAGATCAGGTTGATTGATGCTGCGGTTCAGTTCTATATTTTGCTGATTTTTGGTCTAGTACTAGCAATAACCGATTGGAGCGTGTTGAATTCCTCCTTTACTGTTGTGGTTTTTGTCTTTCTCTTTCAGCTGTACCAGGGTTTGCTTCACATATTTTGAAGTTCTGTTGTTTGATGCCTATACATTTAGGATTGCTCTGCTTCTTGATAAGTGGATACTTTTATGATCATGTAGTGACTCTCTTTCTCCCTTGTAGATTTCTTTGCAATTAAGTTCACTTTCTCCGATATGATTTTTATCAATATTTGCATGACATATTTTCCATTCTTTTTATTTCAATCTACCTAAAAATTTATGCCTGTAACTGAACCACTTTGCTGTACACCTGAAACTGACACCACCTTGTAAATCAACTATACCCCAATATAAAATAAAAATTAAGTAAAAAAATAAAATCATTGGAAGTGGAAAAAAATTTATGTTTGAAGTGAGTTTCTTGTAGAGACTATTTAGTTGGGTCATAAGGTGTGCTTTTGTTTGTTTGATTTTTTTGTTTCCTCCATCTGCCTTGGGACTCAGTATTTTATTTGGTGTTTTTAGACTCTTTACATTTAAAGTAGTGATTGATATGTTAGGGCTTTTGTCTGCTATATTTTTTTTCCTTTATTTTTTTTTCTGTGCTACTCATTTCTTTTTCTTGTTTTCTTCTTCTGGATTACTTGAACATTTTAAAGATTACATCATGATTTATTTATAGTGTCAATAGATTTTTCCCTGTTATACTTTTCTTAGGTTTGCTTGAGGTATTACAATAAAGATATAGAACCTAGCCTACTGTTGTGGACTTTTTACTTCTTCAAGTGAAACCCTGAAACCCTACTTCCATTTAGGATCCTTTATCCTCTGTACTTTATAAATATAATTGCTCAAATATTCCTCTCCATACATTAAGCATAACATGATACTGTGTGATTGTTGTTTCAACTACCAAATATAATTTCAGAAACTCATGAAGGAAAGGATAGTTCATTATATTCACCCGTATTTTAAACCATTCTATTTGTCCCAGTTCCCTAAGACTACCCAAGCCTTTTTGTGATGTATTACCTTTGTTTCCTGGAGTTTCTTTTTGCCATTACCTTAGGGTATGTGTGCTGTAGACTGAATCTGTTAGTTTTCCTCTGTCGGAGAAAGTTTCTCTTTTTCCTTCATCCTTAAAGGATAAATTTGCCAGATATATTTCATGTATGACAGTAATGTTCTTGTCAACATGTGAGAATTGCTCTTGTATTTCCTTTGAGACTTCATGACTTTCAGATGAGAAATGTACTGTCATTCAAACTGGTGTTCTTCTACAGGTTATATGACATTACTGTCTGGTTTCTTTGAAGATATTTTTATTGTTTTCAGTTTAGTCATGATATTTCTTGTTGCAAGTGACTTTGGACCCATTCTATTTTCGGTTTGATCAGTTTCCAGAATCTAAATGTTTATGTCCTTCATCAATTTTGTGAGGATTTCTGTTGACTGTTTTCTGAATTTATGTGTATATATATATATATATATATATATATATATATAATTTTTTAAATTTAAGGTGGTAAAAATATTTAATATGAGTTCTACTCTCTTAACAAATTTTAATCATAAATTACATTACTGTTGACATCAGTATGTTTTACAGAAGGTCCTGGAGCTTATTATTCATCTTGCTTAACTGAAACTTTATGCCCATTAAATAGTACCTCCTCATTTCCCCCTGGCCAAGCCCCTGGCAAACACCATTCCACTTGTGGGTGGTATGCATTTGACGTTTAAATACTTCATAGAAATGGAGTCATGCGGTATTTGTCTTTCTGTGATGGGTCTGTTTCACTTATCATAATGTCCACAAGGTGAATCATGTTGTCACGTATTGCATAACTTACTTCTTTTTTAAGGCTATCTAGTATTCCACAGAATACATATACACCACATGTTCTTATCCACTCTTCTGTGGATGTGGCCACTTAGGGTTTATTCACATCTTGGCTATTGTGGATAGTGCTGCAGTAAGCATAGCAGTGCCAATATCTCCTGCAGCTCCTGTGTCAGTTCTTCGGGGTAACTGCCCAGAAGTGACATTGCTGGATCACAGGGAGTTCTGTTTTTCGTTTTTACTATATTCTATAGCAACCGTTTCATATGCTCTACCCAGTGACAGAGTACAGCAGTTCCAGCTTCCCACACCCTCAACAGCACTCTTTGTCCTTTGTTCACACGATAATAGCCATCCTAACAGTCGTGAGGTGATATCTCACCAAAATAACATTTTGGTGTTACTTTGCATTTTTCTGGTAACTAGTGATCTCCCTGTTGGCCACTTGGATGTCTTCTTTGTTTGTGTCTTATCTAATTTCTTTCATCAATACGTTGTAGTTTTCAGAGTACAGGGTTCCCACCTCCTTGGTTAAATTTGTTCGTAGGTATTTTGTGTGTGTGTGATCTTGTAAATGGATTTGTTTTCTTAATTTCCCTTTCCTTACAAATAGTTCTCTGTAAGTAGAGAAATGCGACTCATTATTGAATGTTGATTATACATTCTGTAATATTATGGAACTTGTCGTTAGATCTAAAACTTTGAGGGTTTTTGTGGAGTCTTTAGGTTTTGCTATCTATGAGATCATGTCATCTGCAAACAAAGATATTTTTACTTCTTTCTTTCCAATTTGGATGCCTTTTTATTTTTTTCTCTCTCCTTGTCGACTTGCTCTAGGTATAACTTCCCATCCTAGATTGGATTGAATTGATGAGGTGGGCGTCCTTGCCTTGTTCCTGATCTTAGAGGAATAGTTTTCAGGTTTCACTGTTGAATATGTTGTTAGCTGTGGGCTTCTCATATATGGCCTTTATTAGGTTGTGCTGATTTCATTCTATTACTGGTTTGCTGAGAGTTTTTCTTTTGATAGATGCTGAAATTTGTCAAATTCTTTCTCTGCATATATTGAGATGATCGTGTGATTTTGACTCTTTGTCCTGTTAATGTGTTTTATCACATTGATTTTTGAATGTTGAACCATTCTTGCATTGCAAGAATAATTTAACTTGGTCATGGTGTATGACCATTTTAAGGTGCTAGATTACACTGGATTTGGTTTACTAGTATTTCGTTGAACACTTTTTCATCTGTATTCATGAGGGATGTTAGCTCGTACTGTTCTTTCCATGTGGCTTTTGTATCAGAGTAATGCTGGATGCATAAAATGACTTTGAAAGTGTTCCCCCCTCTTTTACTTTATGGAAGCATTTGAGAAGGCTTGTGTTAGTTCTTACTTAAATGTTCTATAGAATTCCCCAGGGAAGCCATTTGGTATTGGGCTTCTCCCTATTAGGAGGTTTGTGATTACCGATTCAGTCTCCATACTAGTTATACGTCGGTTCGGATTTTCTATTTTTTCATGAGTCACTCTTCTTAGGTTTCATGTCGCTAAGAATTTATCCATCCTCTATGGTATCTGGTTGTTGGCATATAATGTTCATATTATTTTCTTTTGAACCTTCTTATTTTTGTGGCATGAGCTTTCATTTTTCTGATTTTATTTTTGAAACTTCTCTTTTTTTCTTAATCTAGATAGAGGTTTGTCAATTTTATTTATCATTTCAAAAGACCAACTCTTAGTTTTTTGATATTTTTTTTCTATTGTTTTTCCACTTATTATCATTTTATTCCTGGTCTATTCTTTGTTATGTTCTTTTTGCTACTTTGAGCTTTCTTTGTTCTTCTTCTAGTTCTTTGAGATGTGAAGTTAGTTTATTAATTTGAGGTCTTTTTGATGTATTTTGTTTGTAGCTATACATTTACCTCTTTCCTCTGCTTTCACTGGATGCGATAAATTTTGGTATGTTGTGTTTTCTGTTTCATTTGTCTCAAGCTATTTTAAATTTCCTTTTTGATTCTTTTATTTGATTCATTGTTGATCAAAAGTATGTTGTTAATTTCCACATAGCTGTGGATTTTTTACTTATGCTTCTGCTATTCCTTTCTAGTTTCATTCCAAAACGTGTTCAGAAAGGACACCTTGTATGATTTAAATCTTCTTAAATTTGTTAAGAGTTTCTTTGTGACCAAACATATAATCTGTTGCGGGGAAAGCTTGTGTCCACTTGAGAAGAATGTATATTCTGCTGCTTTTGAGGGGAATGTTCTGTATGTAGCTGCTGGGTAGATTTTGGCTATAATGTTATTTAAGTCCTCTTTTTTATTTCTTACTCATCTCCTGTCTGCTTCCTCTACCCATTACTGAAAGTGTGGTATTGAAGTCCCCTTCTCTTATTGTATTGCTGTCTGTATCTCTCCTCAGATTCTGTCAGTGTTTGCTGTGGGTATATTTAGATTCTCTAATGCTGAGGGTGTATATATTTATAATGGTTATCTTTCCCTGGTGGACTAGCCCTTTAATCATTATAAAATGTCCATCTTTGACTCCTGTGACTGTCTTGACTTTATGTCTATTCTGTCTGATGTAAGTATAGCTAGACCTGTGCCCGACACACAGTAGGCCAAACTATACCGAAACGTCGGAGTTTAGAGCAGAGAAAGGTTTATTGCAGGGCCGTGTAAGGAGACGGGTGGCTCCTGCCTTAAAAAGCCTGAATTTCCCAAAGGCTGTCAGCAAAGCACTTTTAAAGGCAAGCTGAGGGAGGGGTGTAGTTAGTTGCTGCAGACTTCTTGGTGTTGGATTCAATGTTCTTGCAGCGTCCATGTATGTCAGGTCACGATGTTCCTGTAAACCTCCAACAAGACAAATGTTATTCTCTGTTCAGGTCAGGTCACAGTCAGGCTGTCCTGTACATTTCAAGCCATAGGCAACATTCTTTTACAAAATGTGCAGAGCCAGCATGACTAAGCCCAGGCAAAAGAACACAAAGGTTAAAGTAAAAGGAACAGATCTAATATGGAGTCAGACGTGTTCTTCCCAATTAAAACACCTGCTTTCTTTCTGTTGCCAGTTGTTTGGAATATTTTCCATCCCTTGAACTTCAGCCGCTATATGTCCTTCAATTTAAAGTGAAATTCCTGCAGACAGTATAGAGTTGAAACCTGCCCCCCTCTCCTTTCAGCCACTTGACATCTTTTGTTTGTGGAGTCTAAACATTTACATTTGAAGTGATTATTGATAGGGAAGTTATTTACTAATGCCTTTTTGTTACTTGTTTGATTGATTGATTGATTGTAGTTCTTTTGTCTGTCTTTTCCTCTCACTGTCTTTTCTTGTGTTTCATTGATTTTTTTTTTTTTTTGGTTCCATGTGTATTGATTTCTTTGTCTTTTTCTGTTATGTAACCTTTACTGATATTTTCATTTTGGTTACCATGGGGCTTACATGAAATATCATACAGCTATAACAGTGTACTTTAAGCTGGTAAAAACCTCAATAACATACAAAAAGTCAATTTTACTAATCCCCCTCATTACATTTTATGTTATCGGTATCACAGTTTACATTATTGCATATTGTGTAACTTTTAACATGATTTTAGTTACAGTTATTTTTATATACTATTGTCTCTTAACTTTTATTTTAGAATTAAAAGTGATTTAATCACTACCGTTACAGTAATATAGTATTTGAAATTTCCTATACATTTACCTTTCCCAATGACCTTCATTCTTTCTTTTGCTCTCATGTTTCTCTTTTATTTCAAAGTGATGAATTCTCATTTGTATTTCTTGTAATGCAGATATAGTGGTGAGAAATACTTCAGCTTTTGTCTGGAAAAGTCTTTATCTCTCCATTTCTTAAGATTTTTTTTTGGGGGGGGAGCAGTTTTAGGTTGCCAGCAAAATTAAGACAATGGTATAGAGTTTTCCAAATATCCTCTGGGGCCACCTACGCATAGCTCCTGTGTTTAATAAACTCCCCCAAGCACAGTGGTAGATTTGTTACAATTGAGGAACCTGTGTGGGCACACTATAATCACCCAAAGTGCATGGTTCACATTTCAGTTCACTTCTGGTTTTGTATATTCTGTGGGACGGCACAAACATATAATGACATGTATCCATCGCTGTAGTATCATAGAGAGTATTTTAAGTGCCCTAAAAATCCTCTGTGTTCAGTCTATTCATCGTTCATTGCCACTGTAACCCTGGGCAACGTTTAACTTTCTCCATAGTTTTGCCTTTTCCAAATTGTTATGTCGTTGGAATCATACAATATGCAGCCATTCAGGTTGGTTTCTTTCACTTAGTAATATGCATTCAATGTTCCTCCAAGTATTGGCGTGGCTTAGTAGCTAATTTCTTTTTCCCACTGAATAATAATCCATGGTTTGGATGCACTACAGTTTATGAATCCTTTCACCTACTTAAAGACATCTTGGTTGATTCCAATTTTTGACAGTGTTGAAAAAGTTGCTATAAAATGTACATTTGCAGGGTTTTTGTGTGGGTTTCAGTTTTCAGCTCCTTTGGGTAGATACCGAGGAGTGTGATTGCTGGCTGGATTGGATTGTAAGAGTATGTTTAGTTTTGTGAAATATCCCCAGGTTGTCTCGACTGGCTATCTCTACCATTTCGCATTCCCACCAGTAATGAATGAGTGTTCTGTTGCTCCACAAACATGCCAGCATCTGTTGTCAGTGCTCTAGATTTTGACCAAACCTATCTCATTGATGCTTCCATTCTTAAAATTTTTAATATTTCTTTTTTATTTTTCAGCTTTATTAGGTGACATTTACAGATAAGTTTTTATATATCTAAAATACAACATGATTAATTCACATTTTTATTCTCTGTAAAATGGTCACCACAATCAGGTTTATTAATACATACATCACCTCATATGGTGACCTTTATTGTGGTAAGAACACTTAAGGTTGTTAAGGGAATATTCAAGTGTATAACACAGTATGTAACTACGTTAACTATAGTCACCATGCTGTATATTAGATTGCCAGAGCTTTTTCATCTTGTAAGTGAAGGCTTGTACCCTTTGAGGGCATCTCCTTATCTCCCCAAACTTCCAGCCCCTGGTAACCATCATTCTCCTCTGTTTCAAGGAATTTACGTTTTTGTTGTAAGTGAGATCATGAAGTGTTTCTATTTCTCTGTCTGGCTATTTTCACTTAGTATAATGTTCTCCAGACTAATCCTTCTCACACATGGGTGAATAATATTCATTCATATGTGTGATGTATATCACATGTCATTGGTTGTCTCACATATAGGATACGTATCTTACATTTTCTTTATCCACTCATTCACTCTTGGACACTTAGATTGTTTCTGTATCTAGGGTATCGTAAGTGCTGTAAATATGCCTTTAGTAATGTGGTGGTGAGTGAGGTGTGGGGTGAGAGTGTTTTATGGCCCTGTGATTAGGTCTCCGTTTTTAGTGAGCCTGTGCGTCAGGGCTGTGAACAAAAGGGTTTCTTGGTGGTTTGTTTCTGTTTTTTCCGCAAGTGCGACAGAATGGCTAGAGTGGGCTGGATTTGGGTATTTCCTTTCCTGAGGTCCGTTAGGCTCTGATAATACCCCAGCCAGTTCATCTCTATCTAGGTAGTTTCCCCTGACGGCAGGCCCTGTATAGAAGAACAGAGTGCACTGATGTATTTCAAATTGAGTCCTTTCCCGCTCCCCTTGCCGGAGGCACGAGGACTTTTTCTCTGATATTAGCTGTGACGTCTTGGTGAAACTCTTGAAGGTAAATCTCACAGTATTTTGGGGGTCTGTTCATGGGTTCTCTGGAGTTTTTATTTCTCAGAATTGTCCGCACTGATCTTGAAGCCTTTCATCAATCACAGTCAGGTTTTCCTGCCCTGGCACTGGTTCCAGCAGCACTTTGCACTACTGATTCTCTGCTCCAGTGAGCTGTGCCTCCCCGTGTGCCCTCTCTCATCCTGAGGGCTGCGCTTTGCACTGTGTCCTCCCTTCTTTTACACATCCAGGAAGAGCTGTTGAGTTTTAAGTCTGTTCTGCTGGCTCTTGTTGTCAGGATGGAATGGCAACGTCCAACCTTCTGACATGGAGAACCAGAAACCAGAAGTCTCTTTTTCATTTCTGTAGTTTTGCAGTGTATAAGATATTTAGTCAACTTTTTTTCCCCTCTCTCAACACTTTGAATATATCATCTCAGTCTCTTCTGGCTTGCAAGGCTTCTGCTAAAAAATCCACTGAAAGTCTTAAGGGTGTTTCATTACACATAAGTCACTTTTCTTCTGTTGCTTTCAAAATTCCCTGTCTACTTTTGACTTTTGACATTTCGATTGCAATATATCTCAGTGTGGATTTCTTTAGGGACATTTTATTTGGTGATTTTTTATCTTCTTGGCATGGATATCAATTTCCTTCTGTAAGTTTGGAAAGTTTTCAGCCAATATGTATTGAAAGTGCTTCCTGTTTTTTTAACTGAAATACAATCGACATATAACAGTGTATAGTTTTAAGGTGTACAATGCGTTGATTTGATCCATTTACATATTACAATATGATTACTGTCATCGTGTTAGCTAACATCTCTACTGCTTCACGTAATCATTCTTTCTTGCTCCCTCTTTTCCTTCTGGGACCCCCCCCCCTACTTTGTGTATTGTTCCTTTTGTTTGTGTTCCATAGGTCCCGTAAGATTTTATCACTTTTTCACTGTCTTCTTTTTGCTCCTTTGAACCGTCTTTGAGTTAGTTGAGTTAAGTCTTTCTCCTGCTTGATCTAATCTGCTGTTGAACCCTTCTGGTGAATTTTTTCAGTTCAGTTATTATTTGACAGTTCCACGATTTCTGTTTGGTACTTTTAATACTTTGTATCTCTTTTCTGAATTTCTCACTTGGTTCATGCATTGTTCTCCCAACTTCATTGAGCATCTTTATGGGAGTTATTTTAAATTTTTCATTAGGCAGGTTATTTAATGTCATTTCACTAGTGTCAGTTTCGGTCTATGTCTTGTTCCTTTGTTCAAAATGTCTTTTCCTTATGACTCATTTCACTCGACACTCTGTTTTGGTGTCTGCTCATTAGACAAAGCAGTCACATCACCCAGTCTTCATGACTGGCCATGTGCAGAAGGAAACGCCCACAGATCAGCCTGGCCAGTGATTTGCAGTGACTTGGGGGTCCTCTACCAGCAGTTTCTCTCTCCAGGTAGAAGCAAGCTGCTGTGGTTTTTTCTGCTCTGTTTCTGCTGGGCAGTAGGGACGATCATTGTTGTCTGTCATCCCAGGCTGCCGCTCCTGTTCTCCCTCCGACAGCTAGACTGTGGGCGAGCCGTCAGTGCTCCAGGATTGGTGAGACAAGTGCTGGCTCTTGGGGCAGAACCGGTGAAGTGGGAACACTGCCTTCAGTCGATCCACTATTACCTCCCCAGGGGAAGCAGAGAGGTGGGATTTTTCATCCCCTCACTCTGTGTTGAGTTTGGGCAAACTGGGGAGGGAATCAAGCCACCACCTCCACTGTGGTTTGGGTGGCTAGACTGCCCTGAACCAATCAGAGCCCCGGGTCTGGTAAAACTGTTCCTTGGGTGTTCGTTCCCCTCGAAAACGCCGGGGCACTGGATGCTTGAACAACACCCTCTCTTCTCCTGGGTGAATCTGGGAGCTATAGGGTCTCTTCGTGATCTTATGGCAGTACTCTGGGGTAGAGTCTCTGGTGAAAGGGCACCCCAAATCTCCCTCCTGGCTTTGGTGCATCTGATTTTGCATCCTCTAAAGGTGTGCATGAGCCTGTCAATTAATTCCTGCTTTCTCACAAAGGAAATCGGTCCATGAATTGCTACTCACTTGGTGTATTTGTTGGGAGATGGAAGGTCCACGGTTTTCTAAACCAACTTCTTTCGAACCAGCATTCAGCCTTTATTTCTTTGGATTTTTTTCTGCCCTACATTCTTTCTGCTCTCCTTATTGGATCCTGACATGTATTTTAAAACTTTGGGGAATGTTCCACATGTCCTTGAGGCTCTATTCACTTTCTTAACTCATTTTTCTGGGTTTTATATATTGAGTGAATTCTACTGATCTTTCTCAAGTTCATTGATTCTATCCCTTGTCATCTCCACTCTAATTTTGAGCCTATCCAGTATGCATTGTTTTGTTTGTTTGTTTATTACATTTTTCACTTCTAATATTTTTATTTGTTCTTTTTAATGGTTTCTATTTCTTTTCTGATATTTCCTGTTCTTTCAGTTGTTTCAGGGTAATTTTTGATTGTGCATTGAACGAGTGTTATCACAGCTGCTTTAAAATCCATCTGATAGTTCCAGATACGTGTGACTCATCTCAATATTGGCATCACTGGGTTGTTTTCTCCCATTATGTTGTGATATTCTTGGTTCTTGGTATAGTGTGTAGTTTTCTATTGTATCTTTAACATTGAAATCTTCTATTGTTGAAGTCTGTCAGCCAGTTTAAGTTCAGATTTAGTGTGGTCTGTTGTTCCAGTGACCATTTAGCTTTCTTGGGGCTTTCAACATTATTCTGTTTTGTTTCATTCTTCTGGCTCTGCTGGAGCTCACTGGCTTTCTGCCGGTGCAACCCATAGCAGGACAAGGTTCTTTCCTGGGCCACCTTGTATTGCTAGGTGATGCTGGGTGATGAAGGACCCATAGAAGAGAGAGTATTTCCTCTGGCAGTTTCCCAGCCACTGGATATTGGTATGCTTCTCACTCTGCCTCTGCTAGTGCCCCTGAGTGGGGAAATTTTTTATCTCAGTCACTTTTTGCTGCTTAGAGTTGGGGGGTTTGAGAATTATCTCGTGAGGATCATTTTCTCTTATCAGTACAAGGCCAGGAGCTGCAGAAACTGAGATGCTCTCTTCTGCAGGTTAAAGGGTTGGGACCTGGTTTGCATTCTACATCTTCGTGAAGGCTTGTGGCATAGTTTGCTGGCACCAGTGAAGGCAGAAATGGCTACTGCTGCTGCCTGGTGTGGAGCAGGGTATGCTCTGCCACTGTCCATGGGTGGGAGATAGGAGGTAATCCTAGTATTGAGACGAGTGAATGGTTACTGATGGAGATGTAAGTCTGGGCTCTAATGACGTATAAACACTTTCATGCAAGAGAATGTGATGATACTAATGTTTTCATAGCCCAGGATTAGCAGAGGAACAGGACTGATTCTAGATATCAACAGATTTCTTAGGGAAGAGAAGGGAATATTCACTGAAAGAAAACATCCGGGGAGAAGCTGGGAAGACTAATGTTGTGAAAGTCCATTGAGAGGAGAGTTTGAACTAAGGATGATCAACATGGTGAGATATTAGAGAGAAAATAGTGAGGAAATGTCAGTTAAGATATTTTGGGCTAACTTAGAAAAAACAAACGAAATGTTCACAGTGGAAGTCAAAGTAATGCTGTTAATTACATTGAGGTAGCATTCATAGACTATATATTCAAGAAATGGGGCTGAGAAAGACAAGATGCAGATCAGAAAGTTGTTTATCAAAGATTTAGAATTATAGCAAAAATCATATGGGGGAGGATAGGAGTTGTGATTATTTATAGGCAGAAGAGGGTCAAGTGGAAAAGATTGTAGGTAGATAAGAAGGAAGTGGAATATCTGGTGAATAACACTATGGAATGCCTAATTGTGAATGTTTGAAGATGTCCAGGAAGTAAGGATAAGACCAAACACTTTATGTTCTAATCTAATCATTACTTATGTTCTAATCACTTTATGTTCTAATCATGTCCAGGAAGTAAGGATAAGACCAAACACTTTATGTTCTAATCTAATCTAATCATTATGTATCTTTATATTACTCCTGTTTAGGGCCATTGCTTTTATGTAATCATTATGTATCTTTATATTACTCCTGTTTAGGGCCATTGCTTTTATCAAGGATATGCCACAGAGATTGCAAATTCGGTTGTGACACTTAGCACCTGCTCTGGACTCAGGTAATGGCATATTCCAGAGATGTACATGACTGAAATCTTGTGTACCCTTTTACTTTTAGAATCTTCTCGAAGGGTAGATGGAAGACACAGAAAATAGACACTTTCATTATGTGTCTTCTCATCTGCTATCTTGGCCTGCTTGTCTTATCATTTTCCCTATTTGCTTTGTCTCTCTCCCAGGCTTGCAGTTATAAAATTTATTCAGAAAAAGCTGCCACTAGTATAAGAAATATCTACATTACTGAGCCACACTACAATTGCAATGACTCCTAAATGCTGTAATAGATAGAAGAAGGTAGAAAATTGGGTTTAAATGTCAATCCAAGGAAGATAGGATGATTCTTAGATATTAGACAACAAAGGCCACTATCAAATTTCTATATAATGTTTTCACTTAATATTGATTTATGTTTATCATTGAGAAATTTATGTTTTAAATTTCTTTTTATGTATTTAAATATTCAGGGGATTATTGCAGTTGGAGAATGTCAGTTACGGAATTCAACCATTGGAATCTTCAGCTACATATGAACATATGCTTTATCAGATAAAGGATAATGAAATTGATTTTCCCCCCATAGCAGAAAATAATTCTACAACCCAACTGGCAGATCAGTCCTACAAAATTCTTGTGAAATCAGAAGTAAGTAACCCCTTTTATGGGATCTTCATTTGTGCAACTTTTGATAAACATATTCACATTGAAATTTGTTACATTTGGAAAACGAATTTAAACTGATGTTGATGATAAATAAACCTTCTCTTGTAAGGTATTTATTTAAAGTATTTTCTGTTTAGTCATATAATATTTAAAAATGTAATAGATATAAACATATAATCCAAAAATCAATATTCTCCCGTATACTTAATTGCAAGTATTCTTATGCATATATGCACAGTTGCACTGTTACTGAATTTGCAACCTAATAATATAATGATACTCAAATTTGCTGATTCTGACTCTGTCAGCAGTTTTGCCAGTGCATTTTTTTCTTTGTAAAAAAGTGTTATTTTGATAGAAAAGGTAAAAGTAGAAAAGAGGCAAGAAATCATCTGAAATGTCATTGTCTAGATATAGTGCTCTTAGAACTTTGGAGTATTTGTTCTAATTCTTTTACTGTATCTAGTTATAAAGGTTGATTTATAAAAGATTTATTTAACAAAAAATTATCTAATCATATATGCTTCTTTGAAATTTCCCCTTAAAATTGCTATTAAGAGGATAATGCACATTTTCTCTTATCATTAAATTATGTTACATTTATTATTATTTTAAATCAACATTAGTTAATGTTGATTTAAAATTAAATGTATGCATAAGGAAAATAAGAAATGACCATAATACTGTTTTCTAGAGGAAATGTTGTGTGGAATTCAGGGCAATTATTTTGATTTGTACTCTTTCATGCTTTTTCATATACATATATATATATAAACTTAAAATATCTACTTTGCAAAATTATGGCATATTCTGCATATTTGTATTTTTACTTTAATCCAGAAATGAACAGCAGTAATATATCAAATTTTTGAGCAGTCACACTTTTTTTTATAAATACCTGTATCTAAGAATAGGCATATTTCCAAAGTTTTTTAGATATATATACATACTAAATTCCTCCTTAAGAGTGATTGCACAACTTTACATTTTGCCATCAGTGGTTAAGGAAATGAATCTCTGTCCACATATTCTCATGAAAATTAGATATCCTGTTTAGAGAAGCAGAACAAAATCGTAACGGATTAAACTTGAATTTAATTTTTGATGATCTCCATCTCACTGTTGCTTTAATGTGCTTTTATTTATTTTGCCAAAGATGTTGGTACAAATACAGATTAGTAAAATTGCCCTTTCAGAAAGTCATAGAAATGATAAAATATAATCATATATAGAAATGAAAATTTCATTTTTAATGGAACTGAGATGTGACCCCTAACCCTATGCCATCTGCATATTGCAGTACAACACTGGACACAGTTGCAGACCATTTTCATAACTGAAATAGAGCAGTGTCACATGAAGTAAATTGGATAACTTTAAAGGATTCCATGAATACTCTTCTGTGGCAGTGAGCAAACCTGAAGGGATTGACATGCTTTGGGAAAGACAAAGAGCACTGCACTGGAAGCCATCCCCCTCCAGTGAATCAGCAATAAGAGAGGGATGGGAGGAGACTGAGACAGCATACAGTTCCAGCTGCCTTAGCTTGACGTTCAAGTCGGTCAGGCTGTAGCCACAAGAATTTGGCCGAGTAACATCATCCTTCTGTGTTTAAATGTTCTCATCGGTAAAAATCCAATAATAAAAATAATCCCTAACTCACGCAAATATTTTAAAGATTCCATAAATTTATAATTGAAAATGACTTAGCATATATGGGAAAAATAAGTGATCAATAAATATCGCTACTACTACTATTAACATTTGCTCTCTCTAGTTTCTAATGTAGTAAAGCAAGGTAACTGGAACTAATTATGGAAAGTTTGGATACAAAACAAAATGCAATAATGAAATAAAAGAGACTAAAAGTTCAGAACCTAGAGAAAGCCAGGGATATCACTGCAGGAATGAATGGAAAGAATGGGTACTGACATGTTTGTGAATTAAATGATTGCTTTTCGCCCTGAATTTGATAGGCTTAAATCTATAGCTTTAGAGAAGCATGTTTTCCCAAGCATGTTTTACAAGCACAAATAGACAAAGTGAGTATCTTCAATATAACAGATACTTTAAAGAGAGAAAGAAAAATAAAATCAAATCTTATACTTTAGGCATGTTTTGACAGTTATGAGAGGAAACACAAATAAACTCATAATCAAGGTGAAGGTCTTCATGATAACCAGTGAAAAGTAGAACAAACAAAATACATAAAGGGCTTACCTGTTAAAGACATATTGGACACATGCATTTACCCTGCCCCTTCCTTAAACCCCACTAAAGCGAAAAGGAGTTTTTAACATGGCATTAACATACACACACAAACAGAACAGAAGAATAGTAATAACATTGGAAGTTGAATAGCAGATAGACAGCTGATTCAGCCACTAAAAAGCTGAATCCTTAACTGGCAATTGGGATAGGCTATAGGAAACTTGATACACACTACAGAACTACTCAAATGTTTTTGGAACTGCAAGTCCGAATACCTTAGGAAATGATATTAAGGGTGGGCCTAGGAAGAGAAGAGGTTGAAAATAAGCTGTATAAATATGTATAAAACCTGATTTCCTCTCCTAATCGATTGTTTCTGTTGTAAATTAAACTTGGCACACTAGATATTGGGAAACAGGTTTACACAATCCAAGATGTTCATTAGAACCCAGGAGGGAATGAAACCACCCAAAAGAATCAAAACTAACCATGTTGATAGCAGGGTGTTCCCAGCAAACAACCCAGACAATTTACTCTCTGTGAAGACAGCAGGCCATAAGCTCCGTATGTGGTCATAGATGTTGGAATAAGCTGTCAGATGCTCAATGCCTGATACGAAGGGGCACTAGACATGTGATGAAACAATTGAATATGGTAGATAGAGACACGGAAAAATTCAAAGTGCTAAAGCCTGAGGTCCCAAGGAATAGAGAGAGTGAAGAAAACAAAATGACAATATCCTCAGAGAGGTAGGAGAAAATATTTCACCACAAAATAAGAACAGAGTGCTATTGAAAAAATAACACTCAGCAGATAACAGTTCCTGGAAGGTAAAAGCATGCTGAACCTATGTAAAAGCTCAAAAGAAAGTTCACAAGATAAAATTCCAGAAATCACACAAAAACTAAAATATAAACAAAAACGACAGGGAAATTTGAGAGATAAGAAATTCAATTAAAATAACAATATGGGTGATGCAATCTGAGTTCTGGTACAAATAAACATAGAAAATTGAGTTGAATAAATCACAAAACAATCCACGAAAAATTCTCAGAATGATTTAAGTGGAGGTTCTGGACCAATATTAAAAAAAATCTGGTTTCTTATATATAAAGAAGATGCAGAATGGCATGGTCTTACCTAGTAACAATATTGGAGGTTGAAAGGCGATACAACAGTTACTTAAAAGGAGGAAAAGTGATTTCCAGCCTATAATTCTATACCCAGTCAGAGCTATAAAATTGAGTTTTTTTTGGTTGAAGCCATTTCTTTCCTCCCTATTGTGAATTGTCCTTCCTAATGTGTGAAACGAACCACACTTTTAAAAAAAGAGACTCTAATCTCATCCCGAATGAAAATAATAGCCAGCCACAATCACAACCAAATTCATAAGGGGTAGTTGCCAAATACAGTGAACTTTCAGTCAGATCAAAAGATGGAACAACTATGTATGCTTCCTCAAACTGTATTCTTCTTGAGAACCACTATTAGGTCAAATACCACTAGATTTTGAAGCAACCAATTCCTGACTGTCAGTGGCTTAACATCACATATGTGCTTTGCTCAGGCAAAGACCAAGGTGGATGAAACTGCTGGTTGTTTCCCTTTCTAGCTTCAACACGGGGCCCCAAACTGTCCCCCACTAGTTTTTGAATCTAGACAGGAGTTAAGGGAAGAGTGTCTATATCATCTCCTCCTTGATGCTGCTGGCCCTGGACAGCTATCTCTCACAGACTTCTCTCTTGGAGAAGGAGCAAACATCATTCTTGGATAATTGGCCATTTCTTATAAAGCAAGTATAGCAACTGCCGGGCCATTACTGGTCCATGGCCTTTTAGGAATGGGGCCACACAGCAGGAGGTGAGCAGCGAGTAAGCGAAGCTCCATCTGTATTTACAGCTGCTCCCCATCACTCACATTTCTGCCTGAGCTCCTCCTCCTGTCATATTGGTGGTGACATCAGATTCTCATAGTGCAAACCCTACTGGGAACTGCACATGCGAGGGAGAGACCTAGGTTGTATTCTCCTTATGAGAATCTAATGCCTGATGATCTGAGGAGGAGCTGAGGTGGTGATGCTAGCGCTGGGGAGCAGCTGCAAATACAGATTATCACTAGCTGAGAGGTTTGACAGCACAGAGACCATCATAAATCAATTGTTTGTAGACTCATATCAAAACCCGATCAGTGAGTGGCAAGTGAAAACAAGCTCAGGGCTCCCACTGATTCTGCATTCTAGTGAGTTGTATGATTATTTCATTATATATTACAAAGGAATAATAACAGAAATAAAGTGCACAATAAATGCAATGTGCTTGAATCATCTGAAACCATCCCCACACCCCAGTCCATGGAAAGCTTGTCTTCCATGAAACCAGTCCCTGGTGCCAAAAAGGTTGGGGACTGCTGAATTATAGTATAAGTCACCTATCCCCACCATTTGTTCAACAAAAGTTTGACACAAAAGAAATGAATGTATTCTAAAAGAAGAAGACTCCAAAAGGAATAACATGAGGCATAAGAATGAATATAAATATAGCATATAAGACATATACAGGATCCAAAGTGAGTTAAAAAACCATATTGATGTTGTTATATATTCATGGTCTGCCTCACAGGTGCCACCTATTGTTCTAAGAGCTTTACAGTATACCCTGTCTTTCCAGTTCTTTCTACAGTTCTGAGAGTGAGGACCATTGTCCCTCTCTTCAGATAGGAAGCAGAGACCTAGAGAGTTTAAATCATTATCCTAGGAAATCCTCCAGTAAGTTACAGCTTTAAAATTCTAACCTAAATAATACAACCCCAGAGATAACGTTCTTTAGCACTCACATGTCTACCCTTACACAGTCTGTTTATTAAAGATCCTGGAGGTGCTCAAGAAATAAACGTAAGAGAAAAATAAAGCCATTTTTAAAATAAAAGACATTGACAATAGAACGAGTGAATAACAGAATAGACACTGTGCTAAAACCCCAAGGTGAAGTTATAGTCAGGGTTAAAGAAATAGAGAAAGCAATGACGTAAAAATGATGGCAGAGAAAACCAAAACTGTGTAATGGTTAATTTTATGTTTCAACTTCCCTGGGCCACAGTGCCCAGATGGTTAGTCATATTTTCTGGGTGTTTCTGTGAGGGTGTTTTTGATAAGATTAAGAACTATATCAGTGGAGTTTGTGTAAAGCAGATGGTCCTCCAGAATGTGGGTAGACCTCATCCGATAGGTTGAAGTCCTGAATATAAGAAAAGGATGTAACTTCCCCTGAGTAAGACAGGACTCTCTAGCCGACAGCTCTCCAACTGGAACTGGAGCATCAACTCTCTCCATGTCTCCATCCCGCTAACCAGCCAGCCTCCATAACCATATGAGCCAATTACTTGTAATACATCTAATTATAATAAGTATATGAAATGTGTAAATATACACACATATACTATTGGTTCTGTTTCTCTGGGGAACCCTGACTAATAGAGTGTGAAAGATTGCTAATGGAAACTCAGGATAATCAATATTGTCATTCATGAATAAAATCACAACCAAAGTATTCCAACTTATGAAGGAAGAAAACTCTGTTGAAATAAAGAAGTCCTGAACTTGAAAATTTTCAAATTACAAAAAATCCTTATGAAAACCAGTGACACCAAGATACAATGTATTTTGGACTTTATCAATAAATAATGAATAATGCTATAGGCATCTTGGCCTCAAAGAAAGTCACCGACAAAGGTAGAAAAACTCAGACTGGAATTAGCCTTTGCCAAAATGTAGTGCTTGTAAGATAGTCAGAATGTCTAACTAGGGAGTAGAGAAAATGGCTTCTCCAGGGAGGTACACAATATCCCAGCAATTTGTTATCCGGTCAAGTTGCCATTATACTCCAAAAACGTGTGCTTTTTCAAAGACTTTGAGACAGTATTACATAAGTCAGTAAAGGAAACAGGAATTGAATGAATTTAACAGATTTTGGTAGAAAACCACAGAATCATGGCAATAGTTTCAGAAATACCATTTGGCAACATTCAGTACACATTCATGGTAAATAGTAGGAATAGAAAACTTCCTTGATCTCATAAAGAGCATCTATTAATGTATCGTTAGCTTTACGTTTAGTTAACGTAAAGAATGTAAATAACTGAATGCTTTGCTCCTGTTATGGACTGCAGGCTTGTGTTCCCCCAAAATTCATGTTTTGAAACCTTAACTTTCAATAGGACGATATTAGGAGTTGAAGCCTTTGGAAAGTAATTAGGGTTAGATTATGTATGAGGGTGGGGCCCTCATGGTGGGATTAATGCTCTTATACAAAAAGGAAGAGGCACGGGATCCCTCTCTCTGCTCTCCATCACATGAGTGTACAGGAGATCTGCAAAGTAGGAAGAGTGGTGTCACCAGCCATCACATCTCCTGGTGTGTTGATCTTGAAGTTTCCAGCCTCTAGAAATGTCAGAAATACATGTTTGTGGTTTAAGCCACCTAGTCTATGGTATAGTTGTTATAGCCCCAAACTGAAGAAAACCACCCCTCAGATTAGGGATAATGCAAGGTTGTTTGCCTTCACTACTTCCAGTCAACATTTTACTAGAGTTCTTAGGTAGTGCAAAAGGACAAAGAATAATAATAAAGGGTATAAATTTTTGAAAGGAAAAATAACCCTATTTCTTTAGTGATCTAACTCTCTACATAGAAAGTCCTAAAGAACCTCCATTAAGGCAATCCGGACTAATTAAGAGAGTCTAGCAAAGTCACAGGGAAAAAGAAAGATAAGATATTCATTTTCCCCCAATTGACCTGTAGATTCAGTGTAATCCCAATCAAAATTCCAGAAGACATTTTGTAGAAATTGATTCTCAAATTCATAAGGAGATGCAAATACCTAGAAGAGTCAAAGAGTTTTGAAAATTGAAAAAAAGAACAAGGTGAAGGACTTACATTGCTTTTTCTTAAGCGGCCAGATAGTAAATATTTCAGGCTTGTGGGGCATATGTTCTGTTGCAGCTACTTCACTCACCCTTTGCAGCGTGAAATCAGCATAGACAAACTATAAACAAATGGGGGTGGCTGTGTTCCAATAAAATATTTTTTTACAGACAGGTGGTCATACCATGGGCCGTCTTTTGCTGACCCCTGCTGTGGAGAAACATATCGTGTTTTTGGTATAAGGGTAGGCGTATAGGACAGTGGAGCACAATAGATGAGAAGTAGACCCAAGTGCTCTTGCCAAAATTATTATCCACAAAGGTGCTAAGGCCTTTGAAAAGTAAAGAATGATCTCTTCATCAAATGATGCAAGAAGATTGGATTTCCACGTGGAATAAAATGGGAATTGACCCTTATTCCAAAAACATGAATTAGAGCATAGTCAAGGCTAAACATAAAATTTCTAGTAGGGGACTTGGAAAAACCACATTAATGAGCCATAAGCCTGTGAAGAAATGTTCAACATCATTAATCACCCAAGAACTGCGAATTAAAACCTCAGTGAGATCTTGGTACAGACTGACAAGAATGCATGCAATGCAAAAGATTGACAATACCAAATACAGGCAAGAATGTGGAGCAATTGACATTCTTATTAGTTCTTGGAGAAAAAGCAGAATGATCAAACTACTTTAGAAAGTAATCTGGAACTTTTGTACTACTTTACACATATACAAGTATCATGCGGATCAGGTTTTCCAATTCTAAGTAACCAAGAAAGAATGAAAGACTATAACTGCCCAAAGACCTGTACATGGATATTCATAGCCACTATATTTACAATAGCTAAGATGATTAAATAATCCAAAGGATCATCAATAGTTAAATGTATAAACAAACTGTTTTGTGTTTCTAAAATGGCACACTTCGTAGCAATAAAAACAAATGGATCACTAATAATCACAGCAACACAGATGTGTGCTGAGTGAAAGAAGCCAGATACAGAAGAAGACATGCAATATGATTCCATTTGTGTGAAATTCTAGGGTAAGTTATTGTAACCTATGGTGAGAGAAAGCAGATCACTGGTTGCCTTGAGACTTGTAGGCTATTAACTTGGAAGAGGGTGATGGAAACATTATTTATTTTAGTGATGGAAATGGTTGCATGGGTGTAAATATTGCTACCAGTTCATGTAACTTTATTCATAAAATAGATGCATTTTATTGAGGGTAGGCCACAATAAAGTTAATATAAATAATTACAAGTACAAAAATGATGATAAAATAGAGGTAACGTTAGGGGGAAAGTTGATGGGAATTTGTTTAGCTTGAAGGTTGGGGTGAGGGACCAAGAGGAAGGTTTTCAGAGGAAGGAACAAGGATTCTCCCTCATTTCAGTAACTTTTTTGAGGATTCTAATTCTCAAGAATATAAGGTGAAAGCTTCTGATTTGTTCCTAAAATTTTCATACAGAATCTCACCAGCTTATTTACTCAGTGGGCATCAATCCTCTTATTTCTCTAATATCTATAGCTTTATGTATTTGTATATGTATCTACCACCTAACTATCTATCTACCTATATCTCTCTATCTTTCTGTCTGTGTATCTATCTATAACTCTGTATGTGTGTGTGTGTGTGTCTGTATGTATATAATTATATAATGTACATGATAATTACAAACAATGTAAAAATTTTTAAATGTTTTATTTAATTCATGTTCTCTGTTTTGCAGAAAAATTCTGGTGTGCTGTTGAAAAGAGTTCTGAAAATACAAGTCATTATGGATAAAGCCTTGGTATGCATTATTGATATATTTCATTGTATCTTTTTTGTATTTAAATTGAAAGGGGATATGTAAAAGAATCTTTATTTGCAATGCAGATATACGTCACTCTGTTCAAAATCTGTATCTCAGTATAGCAGTACATAAAAAATGTTGTCAATTGCCTTTCCATTGGCATGGGGGAATCAATACCAATATTTAATAGAAAGAATGTAAAACTTCATATGTAAGGGAGGATTGTATTGCACTGTAATCTATTGGATTATAACTAGTTGCATATACTTCTGGATCCACCCAAAATTGTGGTGAAACTCTTCCTTAAATCAATTTCCATTTTAAAATAAGCTATTTCATTTATTACTCAATTGAAGATCCTTTTATTAAATATTGTCTTTTATAAGATTATTTTATGCTGTGTAATTGCTTGGGTTCTCTGTTGGAAATTCCATTTTTAAAAAATAGAATAATTCATAGGAACATATTTGATTATGGAACTTTTTGTTTATACAATTAGTTTTAGCAAAAACTTATGGGCAGGCAGCAAGTTAACGAAAAAACTTGCTTTGTCCGTTATCACTAGTAATTTTGTATAAGTCTCTCAATGAGTTTCATGATGTTCTAGATTTTTGGCATAAAAGGAAATATTCAGATCTTTAAATAGTTTTTATAAAAGTATTAACAGGAAATAATGATATGACACTAGCTCTGGGACCCCTGGGCCCTGCAACCAGACTCCAGGACCCAGCTCTGCCTACCAGTAGACTGGCAGGAACCCCAGGACTTGGCTTCACCCACCAGTGGGAGGGCTACAGCCCTGGAGTCTTCTGGACCTTGACTCCATACAGCAGCGAGCCAGCACTATCCCCAGAGCCCCCTGGAGTTTCACAGTCAGCTGCCTTATGACCTGGTCCTGACAACCAGCAGCTGGCAGCCTGTGCCTGAGGCAGCACTGGCAACCACCTGAACCAGGGGCCAAGCAAACCCACCAGACTTCCCACATAGTCAGCCTGCCACAACAGGAAGACCCACACAGCCCACATTGGGGAACCACCTGAGTCTATACCACAGGTGAAGAGAGTGGAGAACGCTGCTGGAACACACAGGAGGTCTCCTGCAAAAGGCCACTCTCGCATTAGGAAACACAACCAACTTATCAGGTACATAAACATACAAATACTAACTTAGGCAAAATGAGGCTACAGAGGAACACGTTCCAGATGAAGGAACAAGATCAAAGCCCACAAGAAGATCTAAGTGAAGTGGAGATAGGCAACCTACTTGAGAAAGAGCTCATGGTAGTGCTCGTAATGACTATCAAAGAACTTGGCAGAAGAATGGATGCACAGAGCAAGAGCAATGTTAGAAATTTTAAGCAAAGAGTTAGAAAATATAAAGAATGACCAAACATAGATGAAGAATACAATAGCAGAAATGAAAAATACACTAGAAGTAATCAATAGTAGACTAAATGATACAGAAGAATGGATCAATGAGCTGGAAGACAGAATGATGGAAATTACAGATGTGGAACAGGAAAAAGAATGAAAGGAAATGAGGACTGTTTAAGAGACCTCTGGGACAACGTCAAGCACACTAATACTTGCATTTTAGGGGTCCCAGAAGGAGAAGAGAGAGAGAGAAAGGAACTGAAAACATATTTGAAGACATAATAGCTGAAAACTTCCCTCACATGGGAAATGAAACAGATATCCAGATCCAGGAAGCCCAGAAAGTCCATATAGGATTAACCCAAAGATGAACATACCAAAACATATAGTAATAAAAATGACAAAAATTAAAGATGAAAAGAGAATATTGGAAGCAGGAAAAGGAAAACAACAAATATCATAAAAAGGAATTCCCATAAGGCTATCGGCTGACTTTACAGCAGTAACTCTGCAGTCCAGAAGGGAGTGGCACAATATATTTAATGTGTTGAAAGTGAAAAACCTACAACCAAGAATACAGTATGCAGCAAGGCTCTCATTCAAATTTGATACAGGGATCCAAATCTATACAGACAAGCAAAACCTAAAAGAGTTCAGCAACACAAAACCAGTGTTACAAGAAATGTCAAAACAATTTTGCTTAAGAAAAAAGCCAGGTCCAGAAACTGGAAACATAAAAATTATGAAAGAAAAAAGCTCATTAGTAAAAGCAAACATACAGTAAAAGTAGGATATCATCTCACATGCAAAGCTGGAAGGAAAGTTAAAAGACTTATGTCTTTTAACAAAATCACCTATATCCAGAATAAGGAATAAGGAGATACATAAAGCAATTAGATGTAAAATAAGATATTAAAAACAGTGATTGTGAGGGGAGGAGAGTATTCATGCATGGTTGTTAAAATGTTTTGAAATTAAGAGATCAGCAACTTAAAACAGTCATTCATATCTATATATCTATATCTTTATAAAAACCTCACAGTAACTGCAAACCAAAAACCTATACTAGATACACATACACAAAAGTAAAAGGAATCCAAACATAACACTAAAGATAGTCTTCAAATCATATGAAAAGGGAACAAAAGAAGAAGAAAGGAACAAAAAAGACTTACTAAAAACAAGTCCAAAACAATTAGCAAAATGGAAATCAGAACACACATATCAATAATTACTTTAAATGTAAATGGACTAAACGCTCCAATAAAAAAAGAAATAGAGTGGTTGAATGGATACAAAAACAAGACCCGTATGGCCTGCAAGACTGTCACTCCAGATCTAAAGACACACAGACTGAAAGGGAGGGGATGGAAAAAGGTATTCCATGCAAAAGGAAATCAAAAGAAAGACAGGTTAGACATACTTATATCTGACAAAATAGTTTTTAAAAAGAGACTGTTACAAGAGACAAAGAAGGACACTACATAATGATCAAGGCATCAATCCAAAAAGAAGATATATCGATTGTACATATACATGCACCCAGCATAGGAACACCTCAATCTGTAAAGCAAATATCAATGGACATAAAGGGAGAAATTGACAGTAACACAATAACAGTAGGAATTTAGTGCCCCACTTGCATCAGTGAACAGATCATCCAGACAGAAAATCTGTAAGGAATAAAAGGCCTTAAGTGACACATTTGACCAAATGGATATATTGGTCATTCCATCCAAAAGCTGCAGGACGCACATTCTTTTCAACTGCACATGGCACATTGTACAGGATAGATCACATGCTAGACTATAAAACAAGCCTCGGTAAATCTGAGAAAATTGAATTCATATCAGGCATCTTTTCTGACCACAATGCTATGAGACTAGAAATGAACTACAAGAAAACTACTGCAAAAGACCCTCAGACACATGAAGGCTACACAATATGCTACTAAACAACCAATGGGTCACTGTAGAACCAAAGAGGAAATAAAAACTTCCTGGAGACAAATGAAAAGCAAAACACAGTGATCCAAAAATCTGAGACACAGCAAAAGCAATTCTGAGAGAGAGGTTTATAGAGACACTAGCTTGTCTCAGAAAACATGAAAAATCTCAAACAACCTAACCTTACAGCCAAGGGAATTAGTAAAAGAAGAACAAATAAAACTCAAAATTAGTAGAAGGAAAGAAAGCATAAGGAGAACAGAAGAGAAATAAATGAAATAGGTATAAAAGAACAATAGAAAAGACCAATGAAACTAAGAGCTGAATCTTTGAAAAGATAAACAAAATTGATAAAACTTTAGGCAGACTCATCAAGGAAAGGGAGAGAGGGCCCATATCAGTACAATCAGAAATGAAAGAGAAGTTACAACTGACACCACAGAAATACAAAAGATCATAAGAGACTACAGTGAACAACTGTATGCCAATAAAATGTACAACCTAGAAGACATGGACAAATTCTTAAAAATGTTCAATCTCCTAAGACTGAACCAGGAAGAAATAGAAAATAAGAACAGAACAATTGCCAGTAATGAATTTGAATCAGTAATTTTTAAACTCCCAGCAAACAAAAGTCCAGGACCAGATGGCTTCACAGGTGAATTCTGCCAAACAGTTAAGAGAAGAGTTAGCATCTATCCTGCTCAAATGATTCCACAAAATTGGAGAGGAAGGAACCCTTCTGAACTTATTCTGCGAGAACAGCATCACCCTGGTATGAAAACCAGACAAAGATATCACAAAAAAGGAAAATTACAGGCCAATACCACTGATGGACATAGATGCAAAAGTCCTCAACAAAATATAAGCAAACCAATTCCAACAAGGCATTAAAAGGGTCATACACCATGATTAAGTGGAATTTATCCCAGGGATGCAAGGATTTTTCAATATCCACCGAAAAATCAGTGTGTTACACCTACAGATAGCCAACAGCCACATAAAAAAACAGATGTTCATCTCAATAGATGCAGAAAAAGCTTTTGACAAAATACAACCTCCATTTATGAGAAAAACTCTCCAGAAAGGGGGCATAGAGGGAACATACCTCAACATAATAGAGCTCATATTAGCACAAACCCACAGCTAACATCATACTTCATGGTGAAAAGCTGAAAGCACTTCCTCTAAGATCAGGAACAAGACAAACATGTCCTTGCTCACAACTTTTATTCCACATAGTATTAGAAGTCCTTGCCGCAGCAATCAGGCAAGAAAAAGAAATCAAATCAATCCAACTTGGATAGGAAGAAGTAAAATAGTCACTGTTTGCAGATGACATGATACTATGCATAGAAAATCCTAAAGACACCGCCAAAAACTAGGAGAGCTCATCAATGTATTTCATAAGGTTTCTGGATGCAAAATTAATATACAGAAATCAGTTGCATTTCTATAGACTAACAGTGAACTATCAGAAGGAAAAATTAAGAAAACTATCTCATTTTACCACTACATGTAAAAGAATACTCCCTAGGAATAAATCTAACTGAGGAGGTGAAAGACCTGTACACAAACAGATGGAAACATACACTGTTTCCATAGATTGGAGGAATTACTATTGTTAAAATGACCATACTATCCAAGGCAATCTACAGATTCAATGTAATCCCTATCAAAATACCAATGGCATTTTTCACAAAACTAGAAAAAATAATTCTAAAGTTTGTATGGAAACAAAAAAGACTGCGAATAGCCAAAGCAGTGCTGAGGAAGAAGAACAGAGAGAGGCATCACACTTCCTGACTGTAGACTATACCGCAAATCTGCAGTAATCAAAATAGTATGATACAGGAACAAAAACAGACACATAGATCACTGGAAGAGAATAAAGAGCCCAGAAATAAACTCATGCACTTATGGTCAATTAATCTACAACAAAAGAGGCAAGAATATACAATGGAGAAAAAAACAGTCTTTTCAATAAGTGGTGCTGGGAAAACAGGACAGCTACATGTAAAAGACTGAAATTAGAACATTTTCTCACACAGTATAGAAAAATAAACTCACAATGGATTAAAGACTTCATGTAAGGCAGGAGAGCATAATACTCCTAGAAGAAAATATAGGCAGAAAACTCTTTGTCGTAAATCATAGCAATGTTTTTTTGTTTTGTTTTGTTTTGGTTTTTTTCATCTGTCTCCTTGGGCAAAGAAAACAAAAGAAAAAAATAAACAAATCGTCCCTAATTAAAGTTAAAAGCTTTTGCCCACCAAAGGAAACCATAAACAAATGTAAAGTGAACCTACTGAATGGGAGAAAATAGTTGCAAATTATATGACTGATAAAGGGTTAACATCCAAAATATATAAATAGCTCATACAACTCAATATCAAAAAACAACCCGATTAAAAAAAAATGGGTAAAAGAACTGGATAGACATTTTTTCCCAAGAAGACCTGCAGATGGCCAACAGGCACATGAAAAGATACTCAACATCACTGATTATCAGAGAAATGCAAATCAAAACCACAATGAGATGTCACCTCACACCTATCAGAATGGCTATCATCAAAAAGGCCACAAATAACAAATGTGGTTAAAAAGGAACCCTTGTACACCTGTTAGAGGGAATGTAAATTGATGTAACCACTGTAGAAAACAGTATGGCAGTTCCTCAAAAAATTAAAAATAGAACTAACATATGATGCAGCAATTATACTCCTGGGTATATATTTGAAAAAAATGAAAATACTAATTGGAAACATACATGCACCCCAGTGTTCATAGCAGCATTATTTACAATAACCAAGGTATGGAAGCTACCTAAATACCCATCAACATATGAATGGATAAAGATGTGATACACACACACACACACACGCACACACACACACACACAATGGAATACTACTCAGCCATAAAAAGTAATGAAATTTTGCCATTTGCAACCGGATGGATAAACTTGGAGGCTCTGTTATGCTAAGTGAAATAAGTCACCGGGAGAAAGACAAATATGTATGATACCATTTATATGTGGTATCTAAAAAATAAAGGAAACTAGGAATATAAAAAAAATGTAACAGACTCAGAGATATAGAGAATAAAGTAGTGGTTACCATTGGGAAAAGGGAATAGGGAGCGGCACAATAGAGCTAGGGATTCAGAGGTATCCACCATTATGTATAAAGCAACTAAGCTACAAGGATATATTGCACAACACGGAATATAGCCAATATTTTATAACAACTATAAGTGAAGTATAACCTTTAAAAATCGTGAGTCACTGTGATGTACATCTGTACCTTATATAATATTGTACATCAACTACACTTCAATAATATATTTTTTTAAATGTAAACATGTTTCATCAGTAAAATCCTGTGTAACCCCTTGTGATATTATTGTAGTCTGTCTTATTTCTTCTTGTGTAATCAACCACAAAATAAATTATTTTACATTAAATATCCAATTGTTGTTTAAAGAAATTAAGGAAAGGAAAAACATATTTCATATTTACTATTTCCAAACTCTACGTTTCTTCTCCTTCTCACAGTTTTTCTGATATTTCTGTTTAACCTGTAGTAATTCATTTGAATTCAGTTTTTGTTCATCTGAAGGTATCTCTGTTTTTTATTTTATCTCTGTTTTTAAATATTGTATTTGGAAACAGGAATAGGAATAATACAAAGAACAGCTATATTCTCTCTACTCAGATTTATTAATACTATTTCCCTTTGTTACTTGTGCTGTCTCCATGTGAAAGTAAGTTGTAAATTGCATTTGTAGCTTTTTTTCAGTGTGCATTTACATAGAATAAGATCAAGTATATCCACAATCAAGTTATCCATCTAAGTAAAAATAACATCATTGAAATACTTTTTATCAAGTTTACAATCAAGTTCACTTGATTGCATTGTGGTTGGATGATGTGAGCTAAGTGATACTGTGTTTTATATTCTGATGTTTTATGGCCTAATATGAGTCAATTTATATAAAACTTTCAGGTATACTTTAAAAATATCCCTCTCATTTTTTATATAAGCTTGCATATATGCATATTATATCAAAGCTTGCTTGAGTTTTTAAAACCTTTAATATTTTTGCTGTAAATTTGCTGCTTGTTGTAAATTTGTCAGCTTGAGCTATTAACGATTATGAGAACTATGTAAAAATCCCTCACTATGATTGTAATTTTCTATATCTAAATTTGTTAAATTATATATGTGTGTGTGTGTATATATATATATGTATATATATAGTTGCTCTACCATTAATTATAAGTAAGCTTAGAAATACGTGTACACACAAAATTAGAAATGTTTCAGTGAAAAATGTTTTGATTTTTTTCCCTTGAATGAAGACATGTTCTTGAAATTGTTCACTATGTAGTGCTCAGAGCTCTGTGTTTAGAAAGTACATGTTTTTCTCCAGGATATACAGTCATGTTGTCTTATGGGAATGAAGACAAAAGATGGCAACACAGTTGAGCAGGCAAAAAAGACTTAGGAGTTTAGTTAGAGATTTGAGTCCTGGTTCTTACCCTTATTAGTTATGCAGTCTTGGAACCTTAACTTTTGATCCTAAATGACTACATGCATAAAGAAGAAGATACTCATCACCATCACATTTTAATATGTAATGTCCCTAGGCTTAAATCTAGAACTTACTAAGCATGTGATAAGTCTTAATTCTGCTTTTGTCCTTTCACTTGAGCACTGCATTATTTTAACATTTTTATACCCATTGAAACGTGGTAGTTTAGTCATTTTTATTAGTGATTAAAAAACAAAATTTGCCTTTCAGTATGATTATATGGGCTCTGAAGTGGCCCTTGCATCTGAGAAAGTTGTCCGTATCTTTAGTCTCATCAACACTGTGAGTATTTATGTTTCATATTTAAATAAGAAACATTCATATTAATACAGTAGCATTGTTTGAATAAATAGCATATGCACTTTTATAAACTATATAGTCCTACCAACTAGTTTCTTCCACCGATGGATTTCATCTCTAAAAATTAGTAAATCGAATATATTAACATTACATAGAGAGATATAGTGTTACATTTATGATTACCTAAAACCATATATCATGTATCTTCTGTTTTCAGATGTATTCTCAGCTTAAAGTGTTGGTTACATTAACTTCTCTGGAGCTCTGGTCAGATCAAAATAAGATTTCAACTAATGGGGATGCTAATGAAGTTCTACAAAGATTTGTGTCATGGAGAGAAAAATTTTTACTTCAAAGGTCCCATGATATGCCATACTTATTAATGTAAGTGATTTATTTTCATTGGTATAAAGTTTATCAAATTACTTGTAAGTTAACCATGAAAATTATATACAAAATTTATTATTTATGATGACAAGACATCTCAAAAATAGATTATGTGGGTACTGTTGGCAAAATGCAAGCTATAAAAATCTAATAAAATGTAAGACACGAAAGCATTGTAGGCCATTATCCTCAGAGTGGGCTGCTTACCTATGGAAATTTAAAGAACTGATAATACGTAAAGCCTCGGGAAAACATAGGGCCTCTATGATTTTAAAGATTTTCTCAGAGGTAGATAATTGAAACCAGCATTTTAACATTAAATAAAGCATACATTAGTTAACAGAATGCAATAATTGCATGTAAAGCTGGTTACACTGGAAAACATAAGTATGGTAATGTGGTGACCTAATGGTATTTCTATCCTGACCTAAAGTGTAGCTGTTTAACTGCTTGCACTGTAACTGTCACGAGTCTTTATATAGATTTTTATTTTACTAGTTTGATTATTTTCGATGGAAAAAACAGAAACACGATTCTGAAGATCTTAAGCAATGTGGAATATATTTATGAATCTCTGGGTGTCTCTGTGGAATTTAAGGTCAGGCTTGGGGGTGGAGGAGCAGCATTAACTAAGGACTGAAATGTGTGAGGACAGAATACATCCCATCTCTCTTTTTCCTAGTGACTGTGCTGCATATTGTCTTTCTCATTCTGTCCAATCCAACACTTTTCACGCAGTCTAAGGTTTTACAACCTGCAAATCATGGCAGTAATCTACCCTGACTTTTATGTCTTTGCATTATATCCATCCAGTGTTGACAACAGTGGTGATTAATTTCTGGAAGGATTAGGCACTGCTGGATTTTAAGCTGTGTATCATACGATGCTAAAGTTGCCTTTAGAACTTAATTTTGTAGGCACTGTGGGAGATTACCTAAATACAAAATGATTGAAAGCATTAGACATGATACATAATATTCATGTCTAAAAGAAAGCAGCAGCATTATTGAGGAATCCAATTCTTAAAAGATCATTAAGTTTTTAAAAATTTAAAGTGCGTTTATCCACAAGAAAAATTTTATTATTTAGTTATAAGGACCATCCTAATTATGTGGGAGCAACATATCATGGAATGGCATGCGATCCAAAGTTTGCTGCAGGAATTGCTCTGGTATGCATTTTATTCCCATCTCTCCAGTAACTATATCACAGTTTGAAATTTAGTATCCACTTCAAGGAACAGAAATACATATAGTTTATCTACCATTTTATTAAATTAATATTTTTATAGTGCTTTATTTTTAATTTTTTTGCAGTACACAGGTCTCTCACTGTTGTGACCTCTCCCATTGCGGAGCACAGGCTCCGGACGCGCAGGCTCAGCGGCCATGACTCACGGGCCCAGCCGCTCTGCAGCATGTGGGATCTTCCCGGACCGGGGCACGAACCCGTGTCCCCTGCATCGGCAGGCGGACTCTCAACCACTGCGCCACCAGGGAAGCCCTATAGTGCTTTATTTTTTACTTTAATCCTCAAATGTTATCATTTTTAAATGGCTTTTTATTGTGGTAAAATACATATCCCATAAAATTGACCATCTTAACAATTATAAGTGCACTGTGCAGTAGTGTTGTCTATTTACATTGTTGTGAAACAGATGTTTAGAACTTTCACCTTGCTTAAATGAAAGTCTGTACCCTTTGACCAACGAGGCCCCATATTCCACACCTCTACCCTCTGGCAACCACCATTCTACTGCCTGCTTCTGTGAGTATGATATTTTTAGATCCCACATATAAGGTGGATCATACAATATTTGTCTCTCTGTGTCTGGCTTATTTCTCTTAAAATAATACATCCAGGTTCATCCATATTTTTGAAATGGTGGGATTTCATTCTATGTATTGCTGAATAATATTTCATATTTATATACATATATATTTATATGAATTATATATATAAATCCTATCATAGTATACATTTATCCATATACAGAAACATTCTCTTTATGCATTCATATGTCAGTGACCACTTAGTCTGGTTCCGTATCTTGGCTATTATGAATAATGCTGCACTTTATATGGGAGATGGGAGTGCAGATATCCCTCTGAGATAGAGTTCAGTTACTTTGTACATTTACCCAGAAGTGGGTTTGCTGGATCATATGGTATTTCTGTTTTAACATTATGAGGAATCATTATACTGATGTCCATAGTGGTTGCACCATTTTATAATCCCACCAGCATTTCACAGAATCTATTTTATTCATTACATCCTCACTAACAGTTGTTTTGTTGTTGTTGTTAGCTATCGTAATAGGTATGAGGTGATATCACATTGTGGTTTTGACTGTATTTTTTTGTTTGTTTGTTTTGGTGGTATGCGGGCCTCTCCCATTGCAGAGCACAGGCTCTGGACGCGCAGGCTCAGCGGCCATGGCTCACGGGCCCAGCCGCTCTGCGGCACGTGGGATCCTCCTGCACCAGGGCACAAACCCGTGTCCCCTGCATCGGCAGGCAGACTCCCAATCACTGCGCCACCAGGGAAGCCCCTTGACTGTATTTTTATGATCACTAGTGATACTGAGCATCTATTCATATGCTTTTTGGTGTTTTGTATGTCATCTCTGGAGAAATATTTATTCAAGACCTTAGCCCATTTTTAAATTGGATTATTTGATTTTCTTGTTGTTGAGCTATAGGAGTTCCTTTTTTTTTTTGTAACTTTGCATTGCCTTCATCCAGTTCCCCCTCCTCTCAACCCCCGCTCCCAGTACCCACAAATCTAGTCTCTTTTGTATGAGTTTGTTTGTTTTGAATTATAATTGACCTACAACACTATGTTAGTTTCTTTAACACAACGTAGTAATTCGATATTTCTATACACTTCAAAATGATCACCACAATAACTCTAGAAATGACATGACAGCATACGAAGATATTACATAGTTATTGACTGTATTCCCCAAACTACATTTTGTGCCCGTGACTCATTTATTTTGCAGTTGGAAGTTGTATCTCTTAATCTATTTCACCCTTTTCTTTCCTTACCCAAACCCCTCCACTCTGGCTGCCACCTGTTTGTCCTCTGTATCTGTAACTCTGTTTCAGCAATTTTTTTAATAATAATTCTTTTCTTAAAAAATATTTACTTATTAGGTTGCACTGGGTCTTAGTTGCGGCAGGCAGGCTCCTTAGTTGTAGCCCCCGGGGTCCTTAGTTGCAGCTTGCCAGCTCCTTAGTTGCGGCACACAGGCTCCTTAGTTGTGGCATTCGAACTCTTAGTTGCAGCATGCATGTGATATCTAGTTCACTGACCAGAGATTGAACCGGGCCCCTTGCATTGGGAGCCCAGGGTCTTATCCACTGTGCCACCAGGGAAGTCCCTGTTTCTGCTTTGTTATGCTTTTTCATTTGTTTTTAGATTCCACATATAAGTTAAATTGTACAGTATTTGTGTTTCTCTGTCTGACATGTTATACTTACTATTATATGCTCTAGGTCCATCCATGTTGTCTCAAATGGCAAGATGTCCTTTATTATGGCTGTGTAGTATTCCAGTGTGTGTGTGTGTGTGTGTGTGTGTGTGTGTGTATACATATATTTATTCTTTATCCATTCTTTTATTGATGGACACTTAGGTTGCTTCCATACCTTGACTATCATAAATAATGCTGCAATGAACATAGGGGTGCATATATTTTTTCCTTTAGTGCTTTTGTTTTCTTATGGTGAATACCAAGGAGTGGAATTGTTGAATCATATGGTAATTTTATTTTTAATTTTTTGAGGAATCTCTGTACTGTTTTCCATAGTGGCAGCGTGAACTGACATTCCCACAAGGAGTGCACAAGAATTCCCTTTTCTCCACATCCTCAACAATAGTTGTGGGTTGTTTTTATTTGATAATGGCAGTTCTCTCACGTGTGAGATGATATCTCATTCCAGTTTTGATTTGCATTTCCCTGATGATTAGTGATGTTTAGGAATGTTTTCATGTGCCTGTTGGCCATATGTATGTCTTCTCTGGAAAAATGTCTATTCAGATCCTCTGCTCATATTTTAATTGGGTTGGCTTTTTCAGTGTTGAGTTGTGTGTGTTCTTTGTGTAATTTTAATATTAACCCCTAATCAGCTATATCATTTGCAATTATCTCCTCCCATTCAGTAGGTGTCCTGTTAGTTTGGTTAATAGTTTTCTTTACTCTGCAGAAGCTTTTTAAGTGTGATGTAGTCTAATTTGTTTATTTTTCCCTTTTGTTTTTCTTGTCAAAGGAGACAGATACAAAAAGTTACTAAGATGTCAAAGAGCTTATTGCCTGTGTGTTCTTCCAGAAGTTTTATGTTTTCAGGTGTTACATTCAAGTCTTTAAACTGTTTTGAATTTATTTTTGTGCAGGATGTAAGAGAGCAGTCCAGTTTGATTCATTTGCATGTAGCTGTCCAGTTTTCCCAACATTATTTCTTGAAGATGCTGTCTTTTCCCTATTATATATTCTTGCCTCCTTTACCAGAGATTAATTGCCCATATAATTGTGGGTTCATTTCTGAGCTCTCTATTCTATTCTATGCCAGTGAACTATGGGTCTGTTTTTGTCCCAGTACCATACTGTTTTGATTACTTTAGCTTTGTAGTAAAGTTTAAAATCAGGCAGTGTGGTACCTCTAACTTTCTTCTTTCTTAAGATTGTCTTGGCTATTCAGGCTCTTGTGTTTCCATAATCATTTTGGAATTGTTTACTCTGGTTCTGTAAAAAATGCCATTGGTATTTTGATAGGAATTGCAGTGAATCTGTACTGTCTTGTGCTATATGGTTATTTTAACAATATTCATTCTTCAAATCTTTAAATACAGTATATAATTTCATCTATTTGAGCTGTATTCAGTTTCTTTCATCAGTGTCACGGTTTTCCAAGGATAGGTCTTTTTTCTCCTTAGCTAGATTTATTCATAGATATTTTAATCTTTGTGATGTGATTGTAAATGGGATGTGTTTCTTAATTTCTCTTTCAGATAGTTTGTTGTTAGTTTATAGAAATGCAACATAGTTCTGTAAATTAATTTTTATCTGGCAACTTAAGCATGTTCATTGGTGACCTCTAGTAATTTTGGGGGTCTGTCTTCAGGATTCTGTCTATATAGTATCATGTCACCTGCAAACAGTGTGACCATTTTACTTCTTCCCTTCAAATATGGATTTTTAAATTTCTTTTTCTTGTCTGATTGCTGTGGCAAGGACTTTCAATACTATGTTGAGTAAACGTAGTAAGAGTGGGCATCCTTATCCCATTCCTGATCTTAAAGGAAATACTTCCAGATTTTCACAACTGAGCTGGGGGCATGTCATATGTGGCCTTTATTATGTTGCGGTATGGCCCCTGTATACCCACTTTGTGGTGAGTTTTTATCATAAATGGATGTTGAATTTTGTCAAAGGCTTTTTCTGCCTCTGTTGAGAGGATTGTATCATTTTTCTTTTTGAAATTTTTAAAGTGGTGTATCACATGGATTGATGTGTGGATACTGAACCATCCTTTCACCCCTGGGATAAATCCTACTTGATCATGGTGTATGATTTTTTTAATGCATTGTTGAATTCAGTTTGCTAATCTTTGATAATATAGGAGTTCTTATACTTTGAATATTAACCCCTTATCAGATGAATGATTGGCAAATATTTTCTTCCCTTCTGTAAATTGCCTTTACATTCTGTTGATTGTGCCTTTTGAAGAACAAAGGTTTAAGTTTGGCTTAGTCCTGTTTGTCTATTTCTGCCCCTGAGGTCAGTGATTTTTGCATCATATCCACAAAATATTCATCAAACCCAATATTGTGAAGTTTTTCCCCATGTTTTCCTCCAGGAGTTTCACAGTTTGCTGTCTTACATTTAGATCTTTATACCATTTTGAGTTAATTTTTGTATATGGTGTAATATAAGGGTCCTACTCTTTCTTTTGTATGTGGATACTTAATTTTCCCATCACCATTTCTTGAAGAGACAGTCTTTTCTCCATTGAGTATTCTTGTTGAAGAAACTGTCCTTTTCCCCATTTTGTGGTCTTGGCACCCTTGTCATAGGTCATTTGACCATATACATGATGTTTTATTTATAGGCTCTCTATTGTATTCAATTTATATATCTTTATGCCAATACCACACTCTTATGATTACTAGAGCTTTGTAATATGTTTTAAAATCAGGAAATCTGAGTCTTCCAACTTTATTCTTCTTTTTCACAAAATTTATGTATATTCATGTCCCTTGAGATTCCATACGAATTTTGAGATTATTTGTTTCTATTCTTGCCCCCCAAATGCTATTGGGATTGTGGTAGGGATTTCATTGAATCTACAGATTGCTTTGGGTGGTAATGACATCTTAACAATGTTAAGCCTTTCAGTCCATGATCGTGGAATGTCTTTCCACTTATTTGTGTCTTCTGTACTTACTTTCAGCCATGTTTTGCAGTGTCTATGTGCAAGTATTTCATCTCATTAGATAGGTTCAATCCTAAGTGTTTTGCTCTTTTTAATGTTATTGTAACTGAAATCATTTTGTTATATTTTTTCAGATTGTTCATTATTAATGTATAGAAACAATCAATTGTTCTGATTTTGTATCCTGCAACTTTGCTGAATTCATTTATTAGTTCTCAGTTTCTTTTATGTGGAATATTTGTGGATTTCTACATATGGGACCATATCATCTGCAAATGGAAATAATTTTACTTTCTTCTTTCCAAGATAGAAGCCTTTCATTTATTTTATTGCTTAATTGCTCTGGTTTGATCTTCCTATACTAGATTAAACAGATGTGGCAAGAGTGAGTACCCTACCTTGCTCATAATATTAGAAGAAAAACATTCAGGATTTCACCATTGAGTGTAATGTTAGTTATGTTCTTTTCTCCATGCTCTGTGTTATGTGGAAGTTGTTTTTTTTTGTTTTGTTTTGTTTTTGTTTTCTTTTTTTTAAATTAATTAATTTATTTATTTATTTTTGGCTGCATTGGGTCTTTGTTGCTGCACGCAGGCTTCTCTAGTTGCAGCGAGCAGGGGTTACACTTCATTGCAGTTTGCGGGCTTCTCGTTGCAGTGGCTTCTTTTGTTGTGGAGTACGGGCTCTAGGTGCATGGGCTTCAGCAGTTGTGACACACAGGCTCAGTAGTTGTGGCTCATGGGCTCCAGAGCGCAGGCTCAGTAGTTGTGGCAAATGGACTTATTTGTTCCGTGGCATGTGAAATCTTCCCAGACCAGGGCTTGATTCTTAACCACTGTGCCACCAGGGAAGTCCCAAGGTTGTTTTCTTACATTCCTAGTTTGTTGAGGATTTTTAATCATAAAAAGGGTATTGATTGTGTATGCTTTTTTGTTTTTTATTTTAGTCATGTGAGCCTTATCTCTTATTTTCTCAGTTAATCTAGCTAAGCGTTTGCCAATTATGCTGATGTTTTCAAAGAATTAACTTTTTGTTACATTAATTTTTTTTCTCTTCTCTAATTCTATTTATCCCTGCTTTGAACTTTATTATTTCTTTCTTTCTGTCTGAGTTTCTATCTTTCTGAGTTCAGTTTGTTCCTATTTTTCTAGTTCTCTGATGTGTAAACTCATGTTTTTTCATTTGAGATATTTCTTCTTTTTTAATTTATTTGTTTACTGCCATAAACTTCCCTCTTAACAGAGCTTTTACTGGATCCCATAAGTTTGGATATATTGTATTTTCATTTTCTTTTTTCTCAGCATATTTTGTAACTTTGCTTTGTGATTTCTTCTTTGGAATCATTGGTGTTTAATGGTGTGTTGTTGGAGTCCCACAAATTTGCAGATTTTCAAGTTCTACTTTTCTTACTAATTTGTAGTTTCATTCCATCAGCATCAGAAAAATATGCTTTGTATAAATACAATATTTTAAAGTTGACAGACTTGTTCTGTAGCCTAACAAGTGGTCTACCTTAGAGACATTTCTGTGTGCACTTGAGAAGAACATGAGTTCTGCTGTTGTTGGATGGGATGTTCCACATGTCAGTTAAGACCAGTCAGTCTATCCTGTTGTCCATTATTTACATAATATCTTTTGTCAGATTGTTCTGTCCACTATTCAAAGTGAAGTATTAAAGTCTCTTATGTTGCTGTCCATTTAGCCTTTCAATTTGGTCAAGAGGTGCTTCGTATATTTAGTGCTGTAATGTTTGGTGCATAAATATTAAATGATGTATCTTCTTGGTGAAGTGACCCTTTTATCATTATGAAATGTTCTTCCTGGTCTCTTTTAACAGTCTTGAATTTAAAGTATTTTGTTTGATATTAGTATAGCCATGCCCAGCCCTCTTTTGGTTACTATTTGCATGGAATATCTTTTTCATCCATAACCTTTCAACCTGTGTGAGTCTTCAGATCTAAAGTGACATAGTTGAATCCTGTTTTTTAATCTATTTAGCCTATACATGTCTTTTAATTGAGGAGTTTAATTCATTTACATTTAAATTAATTACTAATAGGAAGAACTTTTGCCGTTTTGTTAATTTTTTTCTTTATATCCTGTAGCTTTTTGTCCCTTTCATCTTCTCTTTCTGCCTTACTTTGTGTTACATTGATTTTTTAAATTGTGAAATGCATTGGTTCCCTTGTCTTTCCTTTTGTGTATATTGTAGATATTTTGGTTATGGTTAGTTATGCAATTACTAAGAATATCTCAATTTTATAATTTTAAACTGAAAAACTGATAACAACTTCACTTCAATTACATACATATACTCTATTCCTTTACAGTTCTATCCTTCTCTTTATGTTATTGCATAGATATTAGTTCTGCCATTTAAATTCTGTACAGGAGTTAAAAGTGCATATGTGCACCAAAATTATGAAGATATAAGCTAGTATGTTTATCCATGTACTGACCTTCATTAGAGGATTTTATAATTTTCTTTTGGCCTTATGTTGCTATCGAGCATCCTTCCTTTTAACCTTGAAGACCACCCTTTCTCATTTCTTATACATCAGGTCAGTTGGTAATAAACCCCCACAGCTTTCCTGGAAAAGTCTTCATTATTTTTTGAAGGACAGTTTTACTGGATGCAGTATTGTTGATTGACAGATTCTTTCTTTCAGCACTTTGAATGTATTTTTCCCAATACCTCTGGGCTGTAATGTTTCAGCTAAGAAATCTGATAATAACTTTGAGACCTCCCTGATAACTGACAATTCATTTTCTCTTGTTGATTTCAAGATTTATCCCTTTGTCTTTGACTTATAGTGGTTTTATTACAATACGTTTCTCCGTAGGTCTCTTTTGATTTTCCTAGTTAGGGGTCATGGAGTTTCTTGAATCTGCATGTCCTCACATTTATAAAGTTTGTGTCAGTGATTTCCTCAAATAAGCCCTCTGTCCCTTTCTTTTCTCTCTTCTCTTTCTGAGGCACCCATAATGCATGTATCGCTCTATTTGTTAGAGTCCATAAGCTCGTCTCTTCTTCTACATTTTGTTTTTGGTTTTTGCTCCCATGAAAAAGTGATTTCAAATGACCTGTCTTCATTTCTGATTCTTCCTCTGCCTGACCAAGTCTACTTCTGAAGACCTCCAGTAAATGTTTGTTTATTGATTTTACTTTACCACAGAATTTCTTTTTATAATATTTTATATCTCCCTATTGATATTTATATCTGGAATTTTTCAGATATTTAGGGCTGGATAATCATGTAAAAATCAATTAATTTAATTGATCCTATCAATAAGCTAAAATGGAAAATATTTGATTATATCGATAGATGCAGAAAACACATTTGACAATTCCAACACAATTTATGATTAAACTCACCAAAGTGGCAATAGAAGCAACTTCCTCAACTTCAGAAAGACTGTCTACAAAAACAATACAGCTTACATCCAACTTAATGTTTAGAAATGAAATGCTTCCTACTAAGATTCGGAACAAGGCAAGAATGTAACCTACCATTCTTATTCAGCTTTGTACTTGCATGCAAAACTAATGATACCAAATATTGTGAGGATTTGGAGCAACCATTCATGTTGATGGGAATACAAAATGGTACAGCCACTGTGATAGACAATTTGGCAATTTATTATAAACTTCAATATTGCCTTACCATATGATCCAGCAGCTGTCCTCTATACCATTTACAAAAATTAGTTGGAAACTTACATCCACAGAATCCTCAGACATGATTATGTATAGCGACTTTATTTATAATTGCCAAAAATTGAAATCACACAAGATGTCTGTTAATCGGTGAATGGATAGAGAAACTGGAGTTAATCCATAAAACGGAATATTATTCAGTATTTTAAAAATTAGCCATCATGCAATTAAAAGATGTGGAGGAATTTTAAAAGTAAAGTGGTTAGTGAAAGAAGCCAATTTTAAAGGGCCACACACTGTATTATTCCAACTCTATGACATTCTGGAAAAGGCAAAACTATGGAGATAGTTAAAAACATCATTGATTACCAACCAGGGCTTTGTGTGTATCACTTATATCAGAAGTATCACTACTTCTGAAGTTTTAGTTTTTTAATACAAGTATTCTGCCTTTAGAAAAAAAATGTTTGATTTTCTCTCCTAAAACTATTTTGACATCAAAACTGATTGTCAGTTAAACCCTTAAGAATCTGTGTATTTTTCAGTGTTAACATTAAAAGTGACATAGTTACTGAAACAATGATTAATCTTCTTGAAATATTTTTTTAAGTTTATTAGAATTAAACCAGTAATGTGTCATGAAAACATATGATTCATCTTATTTTGTTATTTGTCAATGCCATTTGGGTTGAAAGTACTATTACTCAAAAAGAATAACAAAATTTAACTTTGTAAAATGCTCTTAAGAAAATCTTAAGATCTTTGGCATACTAGTTCATTAAATTAGTATTTGCATTCAGGTAATATGGCCACAATTACATGAAAAGACCAAGGGTTGAAAAAATAACTTAAGCAACCATTCTGTTTTTTATTTCTATTTAGTATCCAAAGATGATAACCTTAGAGGCATTTTCAGTTGTTTTGGCACAGTTGCTTGGAATTAACCTGGGATTAACATATAATAATGACATCTACAGTTGTTACTGTCCAGGAACTACATGCATAATGAATCCTGAAGCAATGTAAGATGTTATTTTTATCAAATCTTTGTCTTCTTTTGGGAGGTGTTTCTTACATTTCTTGATGAATAGTTTCTCTCAGTATAACTTGAATAAGAATATTTTTATTAAATACATACAAGTTATTTTAAAGCTTATTAAAGGGAATGAGTATTGGATATTGTAGAAAATGTGCTTCATAGTTCTATATTCAGTGCTATAGTATCGAGTCATTGATGATGACTTTGTGTGGAGTGCTAGAACCTTGAGGTGAAATTCATTCATTCTATCAAAAAAATTTTTAAGTATGTACTGTGTCACAAGTATTGTGTTTGTCATATAAATGATTAGCGAGATAGAAAAAAGCTATATACCTTATATTAGTCCATCAGGGCAGAAACTTAAACAGTTGAAATAAGAATAAACAAGATTTAAACAGCTTATGATAAGTGCCAGGAGGGAAATAAATAGGGAATACATGGGGAGGAGAAACTTTCTGATAAAGTGGTCTAGGACGTTTTCTATGAGGCAAAACTTATGTTAGGACCTGAAAGAGAAGAAATAAATCTAGTCATGTGAAGAACTTGTTGAAAACTTTTCAGGGAAAGCAAGTGAAGTGATACTTGGATAGCAAAAAATTTTAAGAGCTCAAAAGACTGGAAAAAAGGGCTTGGGGGAGGGATAAAACAAAGAAACAAAAGAAATGGCTGAAACTATAAGGAAGAATGTTAAAGGCATAGACATTTAAAAAAAAACAAAAAAGGAAAGTAAAATACAAAGAGGCTAAGGAACCATGAGTCAGAGGAAGAAGTTCAGGAGGTAATAGGAGATGTAGGAAAGAGCCTGAGCAAGCAATCATGATGTGGAAATTGGGATTTTATGATAAATTTTAAAAAACACATTTTAATTGATTTATGCAGTATGGATAATATAATATATTTTGTAACATGAATGTTAAATATATCAGAAAGAACAGCAATATAGTAATATTGTTACTGAATTAAGTCCTATAGACCCTAGGCTCTCTGCCTGGGCAGGGGAGAGTTCTTTTTTTGTTTTATTCAAGAAACAGAGTAACGAAACCGAAGCTGAGATCCATCGACATAGCACAAGCTCTCCTCAGTGGGCAAGGAATGGAGAAGCAGGATCTAAGTTCACAGATCAACTCCTCACCCATGTGGTGAGAGGGATTTACTTTTAAAGAGTAAGGACAAAGGCTGGAAGAGTGAGGCTGATGATGCGGGGGCATATGCTACAAGGGCAGAGGCAGGGCTGTTTTGAGGGAGTGGGGAGCCCCCTTTTATTAATCCTTTTTGTTCCTTAGTGGCCATTTATAGGCACTGGTAGGTGTGTCATTTAATAAACTAATATAGTAAAATCAGTGTATAATGAGACTCAGGGTCTGTTGGAGGTCAGATTCCTCGCCATCTTGGTCCCAGCTGGTTCCATCTGTTTTGTTTATTTGTAGCTTCCTTTCTTATCTCTGGACTCTTTGCCTTAAAGATTTATGTTAACTCCTGATAAATGTGCACGTTGGCAGGTTTTGAGCAGAGACCTGGAGCACTTTGGCAACAGTATTTGGTAAATAATGATTCTCATAATAATCTACAGCAGTTTCATAAGACTGAGAGGAAGAGAGATGTCAATAATTATTTATAGAGGTTCTGGTTCAAGATGGTGAGTTAGGAAGAACTTGAACTTCTGTCCACCCTCAGACAAGCCAACTCTATGGCTACGCATGGAACAATTTCCTCAGAAAAAAACAGAAAGCATGCTCAAGACACCTACACACACACACACACACACACACACACACACACACACACATACATACATACATACACACACACACACACACACACACACACATACATACATACATACATACAAAAGACACCTACACAGAGGGCAAACGACATCGAAGAGGGTAGGAAAGGCTAAGAACAAATCTCACCATAATTCCTACCCCCAGCAAGGTGACCCACAATTGGGACGGAACTCAAACCTAGAGATCCTCTCTGAGGGGTGAAAGATTTGAATGCTTATTGGACACCCTAACCGGTAAGACCTGCAACTGAGAGATGAACCCCCAAACATCTAGCTGTGAAAGACAATTGGACTTGCACATGTGAGCCAAATAAGGCTATAGTGAACCGAGAAAGAGATCTTAAAACTTTTGAACTCACTTGCCACCTCTGTGGCCTATTGAGAGGCACCCAGTCTTTATGCCAAAGAGGCTTATTTTCTCATATTAACGTGTTGGCTGGAAGGTCAGGCCTCTAACTGAACACACATCTAGAAGCCTGCTAAGGTACTCTCTGGGGATGGAGGCTGGTGGATGCCACCTTTGTGTTCTCCCTCTACCTCGCTACAGCCTGCTGGATTCTCCTGGAAAGGAGCTTGCACCGTCCCCTGGCACCCCAGTTTTTGCGGTTGCCACCCACAGGTTGCCACCTCTAGATCACTGGGCTCTGGCGGCCAGCTGGGTTTAAGCTCACAGTTCCCACAAAACTGTAAAACAGTGGAACAAGTTTTCTTAAACAGCTACGACCCCCAGGTAGCAGCGAGAGGCCACATCCTAGGAACCCAATCTTTCTGTGAAAGAGGCCTATTAGCTTATCTTCATAGCTGTGACCTAGGGGCAGGTTTCTAATGAAACCCATGTCTAAAGTCATACTGTAATCTTTTTCAGAGGTCTTGGAGGATGGGAACTATCTTCAAGGCCTCCATCTGCCATGTTCCAGAGAACCAGTATCTCCAGGAGGGGAGTTTGTACAGGCTTCTGCTGCTTTAGTTTCTGTGGCTGCTGCCCAGGAGACACCCCCTGATGGCCCGGCTCTGGTGCCCAGAGGGACTTGCGTTCCTGGGTCCCCTGGGACTGTAACAGTAACGATTGGAGAGGTAGTTCATGGCGAGCTGTCACGCCAGGGCACTGCACGGGTAGCAGACTGAAACACACCCCAGATTTTCTGTGAAAGTGGCCCATTTACTTGTCCAGGAGCGTCTGCCTCAGGGGCATGCTGACTGTTTGGCTCACATCTTGGGGCCAACGGTGATTCTCTCAACAAGCAGAGGCCAGTGGGCATAACTGTTCACCCTCCCCCTTCCTTGCTCCAGCTCCTCGGCGTCTCTCAGAAAGGACATTACAACCTTGTCTGGCACCCTGAATTTTGTTGCTGCTTCCAGGGAACATGTGTAGACCACCTGGCTCGGTGGCCAGCAGGACTTATGCTTATGGGTACCACAGGACGGTAACCCACAGAGAAAGTTTCAGCTGGTTGCCACCTGCATGGCACAGCAAACAGACCCTAGAACCAGAATTGCAGTCTTTCTGTGAAAGAAGTCTTTTAGCTTACCTTCATAACTGCTGCATGAGAATCAGGTTTCTAGTTAAACACAAATCCAACAACTGACTGTGATCCTTTCCAGAGACTGCAGAGGGCGAGTGCTATCACTGGACTCTCTATCTGCTGTACCCTAGAGTACCAGTATCTTCCATAGAGGAGCTTCTACAGGTGCCTGGTGCACTATTTTTTGTGGCTGCTGCCTTGGAGTCACCTGTTGATCATGTAGCCCTAGTGGCAGGGGAGCTTGTGTTCCTGGGTTTCATGGACCTTTAACAAACAGGCAGTTCTTGATAGCAAAAGACCCTGAATAGCCATAGCAATCTTGAGAAAGAAGAACAAAGTTGGAGACATCATATACCTGATTCCAGGGCTACGACAGACAAAAGCAAACAAGCCTGGAACATTTGTGTCAGAGTATAAGGAGGTGTTCAAAGAATTATGGAGATTTGTCACAGGAACACAAAGCAGTTTGAAAGGGGCTCCCCATAGGCAAATCTGGGACAATTTGAAAGTCATTTGTAATGTTTGTAATGGATTATAACCCACTGAGTGTAATAGGAAGATATGATTCCATATTCATGTAAATACATGAATGAATTGAAAATGTGATTAGAAATGAGATTTTACATAAAACTTCTCTTCAAATAATTATTAAGTGATAAGAAAGGAAAGAAATGTTAGAGTGAAGACTGGCAGACACACCTTAATCAACTGATCAAAGTGACTTTTACCAAAAATATAACAAGTTGAAATCATGTGCTGTCTGTTAGGATGCAATGGAGCAGACAGAGTCAGCAACACTTCTGTGATGAGGTTGCCAAGATGCATAACCTCAGTCTAACTATGGGGAAACATTTCATAAACCCAAATTGAGGGACATTTTACCAAATAATCAGCCTGTAATTATAAAACGTTTCACTGTCATGAAATTCAACAAAAATTGTAATCAACTAAGCTAAGGAGACATGAGAACTAAATGCAGTGGTTGATTTTGAACGGGATCCTTTTGCTATAAAGTGCCAATACTGTGATGAAGGGGAAATTTGAATGTGATGTGAGGATTAGGTTTCAGCACCGTATCATTATTTCCTGATACTGAAGGTGTGATTTCAGAGAATTCATTACTATGTAAGAGTTATACATTAAAATATTTAGAGTAATCAGGATCTCCCGTTGGCAACTTACTCAACCATTTCAGGAAACAAAATTTGGTTTTCGTACTTTTGTATCATTTCTCTAATCTCATAGAGACTGTTACAAATTTAAACAAAAGCCCATTAAACAGTGCACTTAGAAATATAAAAATATCAAAATAAAAAGAATCTAGGGTTTATACATTCTATATACTCAGTGTTGAGATATTTTAATTAATTAATTTTGTTACCAAAGTACAAATAATTCTGACTTTTAATTAACACAGTCCACCATTGTTTATTCCTTCATTTTTCCATATTATTCCTAGTATGTTTCATTTTCTTAAGTAGAGGATGCTAAGGTTACATGATTTAGAATATATTTAGAATATATTAAATATATTTAGCACACAAATAGCTCTGTTTAAGTATGTCTTACTATTTACTATTTTCATTATTATTGACAACACCATCATAATTATAATAATAATTATAATTTAATAATTATAATAATATAATATAATTATATTAATAATGTATATTGATTATTATATTATATTAATATATAATATTATTATATATTACAATATATTAGATATTATTAATATATATTAATAATATAATAATAATTATAATAATAATTATGATGGTGGTGTCAATAATAATGAAAATAGTAAATAGTAAGACATACTTAAACAGAGCTTTTTGTGTGCCAAGCGCTGTTTTGTTTAATATATTCTAAATCATGTAACCTTAACATCCTCTACTTATTAGATGTCTGTTATATTGAATTATAATAGAAACGAACTTATTCTTGCATTACTAATTGTATTAAAAATAAAGCAGTCTCCCGTTTTGGCTATTCTCTAAGTGAAGTAGTACAGAATTCATAGTACGTTATTGAAGGAGTATTACTTTGATACTGATTTTATTCCTTTTAACTGAGGAATATAATTTAATTTCAGACGTTCCTGTGGTGTAAAGTTTTTCAGCAGTTGCAGCGTGGATGAATTCAAACATACAGCTTCACAGCCTGAATTTGAATGTCTTCAGAATCGAACAGTTTCAAAAGTGGTTCCACAAGGAAGAGTTTCAGTTTGTGGCAATGGAGTTTTGGAACCGCCAGAGCAATGTGACTGTGGTGGGCCAGAGGTTGGTGAGAAACATTAATAGCTTATCTAAAGATTTGTTTCTGTAGTCTTATAAATATAGTTGTGATATAAGTGAGAGGACTTTTTTTTTTAATGTTGCACCGTTTTATCAAATAGCTAAGATGGGGAGATACAAGGCATGTGATAACTGGCTCGTCCTGAATTTGAAACATTTGAAGAATTTAAGTTTGGGGTAAGTGCAGTGTGGTTAAAGAAGTAGATTTTCCTTGTTGTGTAAACATTACCCACCTTTCTGTATCATAAACATCAGTTCCAACAGTAGTATAATTATCACCTAAATCATCCCTGAATTCCTCCAAAGTGCCTGAACTGGATCACTGAGTTATTAAATGTATGCTGTTGTTCGCCTCCTCGTCTCCTACTTCCGGGTCTTGAGCCTCATTTATTTTAGCTTCGTTTCGCAGAGTTGGGTTAATCACAATCCTTGTTTGTTGTTATATTTAGCTTTTTGCTCTTTGCCTTCTTGTTTTTCATTTGTGCTTGGTAAGACAGCTAATCATTGCATTTTGTTGTTGTTGCCTTCATATACTCGTGCGGTGATTATTTTAATGTTTCATATTTGCTTGCTGAGATGTAAGCTCTAATTGTTAGGAGCTAAAATCTGTATAATCTGATTGCATTATAATTTTTAAGTGAATGACTCAAATCTTCTGTATATTTTTACTAATTTTGTTTGCCTGAACTCTCAGCACTCGAGAAATAATATTGATATCTCCAACTATACAGTTGGATTTGCCTAATTCTCATTATCATTTACTCAATTCATATTTTATATATTTTGTATTTCTTTTGTATGGTGTAAATTTATTTACAATTGTTGCACCTTCCTAGAAATTTAATACTTTACCTTCAAATACTGAATCTCTTTATTTCTAATGTTGATTTCTGTTTTAATGTCTATTTGGTCTGGTATATATCTGTATATCTGTATACATATTTTATGTCTATATCTATGCACACACTAGCTTCCTTAAATCAGTATTTCCCTGATATTTCTCTATTCTCATTTAGGTTTTCTTTACTATTAAGTTCAGTATTTACCTTAGGTTTTAATTTATTATTCAGTCTGTCCTTGATTTATAAGATTAACTCAAATATTATTGTGATTAATACTTTTACATATTTTTAAATTAACTAAAGTCCATAGTTTATTCAGATTTCCTTTGTTTTTACCTAATGGCATTTTTCTGTCCCAGGATCTTTTCCAGGATACCTCATTACATTTAATTTTCTTATGCTCCTCTAGATTGCATATTTTTATAATTTTAGTTGTCTCAAAATTTTTATATTTTCTATATTCAATTTGCCACATTTGTTCTTAACTGAATTTTTGTTGAATCTGTTTATTTTGTTTTCCTTTCTTCCAGTATTTCTTTTAGTGATTTAGTCTATATGTACTGTTTATTTTCCTTTAGTGATTATCTTTGTATTTTTACCATAGATGTTTAATGGTAAACATCTATCTGGGCCACCTTCTTCCCAGATCACAGTGTTTACAACCCAATTAACTTTCTTGTAAAATACTCTTGTAAAATATTTCATTTCTTTACATTAGAAAGTACTATGAAGAATTTATTCAGAAAATAGTTGCTTTATTTTACCTTCCATTCCTTTTTTTTTTTTTTTTTTTTTCTTTTGCGGTACGCGGGCCTCTCACCGTTGCGGCCTCTCCCGTTACGGAGCACAGGCTCCGGACGCGCAGGCCCAGCGGCCATGGCTCACGGGCCCAGCCGCTCCGCGGCACGTGGGATCCTCCCAGACCGGGGCATGAACCCATGTCCCCTGCATCGGCAGGCGGACTCCCAACCACTGCGCCACGAGGGAAGCCCTCCATTCCTTTTTATCAGTGTTTTTGTATGTCGAAGTTTCTTTCAGAAATAATCTCCCATTTAATTATAATTTTCTTTAAAATATATTTTAGTACAGTTCTCTCTATAGTAAACTCCGCCCACTTTTGTTTAGCAGTAAATATTTATACCATTCCATTATTTCACTGTGATATATAACATATATGAAATATATACAGGAAATATGGATGAAGAGTGTAATACATAGATACTTAACAAGCACCTGAATACTTTGCACTAAGGTCAAAACAATCCTTACCTCTGCCAAAGAATTTCTTTGTGTGTCCACTCTCAATATGCCTCCTTTTCCCAATCATCATTTAGAATTTAAAGGTATCATTTCAGTACTTTCTTGTCATCATAGTTTTAGTTTTACCTCCTATTTTCCCATCTTTATACAATATAGTTTGATTAACTGTGTTCTACTATTATATAATTGGCAATCATATGATTTGTGTCATTTGTAACTTGGTCTTTCACCCAGTATTGTACTTGGAACATCCATCAACTTTTGAATGTAGCTATATTCCAATTGTTTTCATTGCTTTTAGTATTGAGTTTATGAAAATTTCAGTTTATTTATGCATTATTTGTGAAATGAAAACTTAAGTTTATTTCAATTTATGACTGTAAAGACTCATTTATTTATGAATTTTCTTGCACATGTTTCCTGCTGCACATGTGCCTGCATTTCACTAGGGTGTATGTGTACCGACAAGTGAATGTGCTGTGTCATGAGGTATACATGTATATATAACTTTGAGGATATCTTACTTACTTTGGGTTTTCCTATGGTTGAATGGTCTTTTCATGTCTTTTACACATTTGTCTGTCATTTCATTCGCATTCACTTGTATGAATTATCAGGAATTTATCACCAATATGCTGGAAGGCTAGGATGTATGCTGATTCTTCAGTAAACTAAGTTTTTTCGGCATGAGACAAGTCTTACAGAGAGGACCTTCAGTGACCTAGTAGTTTAGGTAAAGGAGTAGGTGGGCTATTTCTGTTTCTTATGGGTGTACAGCTTCCTGTTTGTGGACTTTACCAGTGTCAGAGGCCAATCTGTTTATAGTGGAACTTTCCCGGGAAAAGTTCTTCACTGAACCATGGGATAAAGTTCATTAGTTCCAAATTCCAGGAGCCAGTGGATATCAGGAAATTTAGGGCCATTGGATGAAATCAGCTGTGTAAGTGATCAGAGATGCCTGCGGTTACAGGGGGTCCTAATCAGTTGCAGTGCCCAGTGGCCGGGGGTTTTTTTCCCTTTTATCCTGGACAGCTTTCAATGATTCTTCTGGCTGAGCTCCACCTACCCCCATTGAAATGTAACTGCTTGTTTTGTAAGTCAGTATAGATGGATTATTTGGATTGTAGAGTCTGTCTTTAGTCATATATGCTTAAATAGCATGGGATGCAAATTTTCTCAGTTGCAGACCATTCTAAAAGTGTTATGATTTTGACAGAATACCTATACATTCAATAATATTTCACACTGGTATAATAATATTTCAGATTTGGTATAATCCTGAGATGACATATTATTGTGGGGAGGAGAGTAAAGCGGTGCTCTAAGTCTTGCCTAATGAAATTGAAATGAACTTCGTCAGCTTCCCAGAATGGAAGTTTTTACTGCTAGTGAAAAGTACTAGCAGTATCCAGTGCTACATGCTAAAGACCAGTAGTGGCAAAAATTATTTTAATTATTGTTGATTTGCTAATCACTCTGGGAACAATGGTTTCCACTTCCGTTTAAACCTCAGTACTTTAATATAAGACTCTAATTACCTGTGACTTCCTCTAGCCAGACAGTACTTTTTTTTTCTCGTTTGCAACATTTTACAACCTTGAAACGCTTTAGGAGTATAGGCAGTTCTTAGTTTATCACCAACATACATCACGTCTGAGACCTGAGAACAAATTTATCCAATGATAAAGACTAACAAAAGAACAAAAATATATAAAAGGCGTAAAACAAATTAATGGCCAGGGTAGTTCATTGTTTAATAAGCTCAGACATACACATTTGCAGAAAATGTAACTGGCTCTAAAGTTACTTGTAGCTGCTTGTGCGTGATGTGGACCATAGAACGTCCATGGCCTGCCCCAGCTAATCGCACAGTACTGAGTATCCTTGGCTTTCAAGGTGGCACCCTTGTCTGACTAGATGTGTAAATATCATCCATTTAGGAGTACTTGATTAGTATGATTCATGTCTGCTGTGCAGAGGAATTGCTGTGTCATATCTGGAAAGGTGTCTATTGCAGTCAATGTCAAACAATACCCTCGAGAGGAGATTAGGGGCTAACATGCTGTATTTGTGAGGACTGGCCATGTCCATTGCCCTGGACTGTGTGCCCTGGATTTCCTTTTCTCACTTGACTGTAACTGGTAGAAAAGACACATTTGCCTGTCTTCCTCGGTCCCAAGTGCTGGAAACACTAGGTCTTGTTTTGGAGCCCAGTCTTGGATTATAAGTGGATTGCAAGTGTCTCGGAACACATAGATGTGTTATAAATTGTTTTCAGTATCTAAACTTGCAAGCTGATTTTGATCTTTTGGGTCTAGTGAGATACTGAAGAAAGATTTTACTATAATTTCCACCACCACACACCAAGTGCCTTCGGTCTGTAACTGCATCATACCTGGAACTGCCATTGCTATTGGAGCCACTGCCATGTTTACCTTTTTTACTGGCCAGGCAGGGCTGTTAAAAGATGACAGATTTTCTTGAGTATCCCTGCATATGCTGTCTCCTTGATCAAGACAGTGATCTTCTGACCAGCTCCCTTTCCCCTTCCTATTCCTTTCTCCCCCTCTCCTTACCACTGTATCTTGTGCTGCTTCACAATAACAATCTAGATAGGCCAGGATAGCTATGTGGCTTCTAGTCATATACTTATCCCTACTTCCACTGTCTTAATCGTAGCATTTCCACATTGAGAGCGTCCCTTAAAATCAAGAGAACTGTTACATTTTTGTAGAATATCTATCCCCATCATCTATTCAGCATAAATCTATTATTTATGACTGTTTGGGTATGTGTTAGCCCTAAAGAACCCACCAGAAATGTATGTGATTTGAGAGCATTTCCAAATCTAGTAAGAATATTCTTTCAATCTCACCCCTGGGGACTTCCTGGTACTATAATGGCCTGTGCTCAGGATAGATGAAAGGCTTGACAACTTGGTTACCATCACTTCTCCAATCCATCTTGACCAGTGTATATGGCTTTCATTTCATGTGGATGAAACCCTTTATTCTTATCCTGTTTATTGTTGAAGGAGGTAAGATCTGTGTACAGAGTGGGTACCAAACATTTGGGGTGAATGCCAATCAAATGGTATCATGTCAGACAGGATAGTCTGCCAATAGTAAATACATGGTGTCCAGGAATAATTCCTGCTCACAGCCCAAACCTTAGGGTACCATGGCTATTCTGTAGCCCAGTAGTGAGAGAGACTTTCTCCGAAGGGCAGACAAACAATTTCCGCATTAGATTCTCTCTGGCCTAATATCCATGTCTACGTGAACATAGGACTCAGACTTGAACCATTGATTTTTCTCTCCCTTGGCCTGCAGGAAATTACATTTAGCTTTTGCCAAGGTGTCCATTCTGGGTAGTTTATTGCCCAGTTCCTAAATAGTTTTTCAAAGATTATTCCTGCGATACAAGAGTACGTTCAGTTGTCTCTGATAGCCTGCTTGCACTGTGTGGATGAACTGATTAATCTGATTTGGGTCGCTATTTCATCATCTGGGCACTCTCAAGTCTTCATTTAAAATCCAAGATGGAGTCACAGTGGACCTAAGGGAAGAGGTAGCTTGCCCCACTGGATTTCAAGGGTGTGTATTGGAAAATGAGAATTCATCTTGGATAGGCCACTGTTTTATTATAGCTGTAAAGACTGTTAAAAGAAACAGGGTCATCCCTGGTGGCACAGCGGTTGAGAATCTGCCTGCCAATGCAGGGGACACGGGCTCGAGCCCTGGTCTGGGAAGATCCCACATGCCGCGGAGCAACTGGGCCTGTGAGCCACAACTACTGAGCCTGCGCGTCTGGAGCCTGTGCTCCGCAACAAGAGAGACCATGACAGTGAGAGGCCCGCACACCGCGATGAAGAGTGGCCCCCACTTGCCGCAACTAGAGAAAGCCCTCGCACAGAAACGAGGACCCAACACAGCAAAAATAAATAAATAAATAAATAAATTAAAAACAAACAAAAACGAAAACAAGACACCAGGCCCCAAATGGAGTCCCTTATGCTAAACCTCACATCACCAAACTGAGAGATTTACCTTAACTACACTTTTGGCTCTTCCAGAAATGTAATCTTAAACCAGTCAATCAGGAATCATCTGGCCAGCACTAGTTAGGTAATCTGCCTGATAGACCCCTGCCATCCCCTAAAGGAAAGTAACTTTGCAATAATCAGCCCACCTTTTTGCCAGTATAACTTCCTTGTTCCCACTCCCTTCTGCCTATAAAAGTCTTCCATATTTTACAGCTCTTAAGCGTTTCTTTTTTTTTTTTTTTTTTTTTTTTTTACTTTTTCTTTCTTTTCTGGCCATGCCGTTTGGCATGCAGGATCTTAGTCCCCTGACCAGGGATCAAACCCATGCCCCCTGCAGTGGAAGTACAGGGTCTTAACCACTGGACCACCAGGGAAGTCCCGTGGAGCTTCTTTCTAACTGTTAAATTGGATGCTGCCCATTTTGAATCAGTTTTTGCTCAAATAAACTCTTAAAAGTTTTAATATGCCTCAGGTTATCTTTTAACAAGACCTACGGCAGTAAGCCCCGATAGGTCTTTACATTCTCTTTCTCCACATCCATGTCATTAGACAGTGTGTTCATTGACCAGTGGTGCTTAGAGCATGAGGTTGGTTCTGAAAGTGACTGTGTGACTTTGAAGCCTTCATATCCAGCAAAACTTACATCGATCCATAATATGCTATTTGGATGAGACTTTATGACTTCATCAGGCTTTTGCCTAAGCACATCTCTAATTTCTTTCTTTTCTTACTCATTGTAAGAACATATCTCAGTAAATTTTGGAGTGACTAAACTGGTCTTGATCACCAGGACTTTTCTATCTATAGTTATGGCCACCAGCAGAAGGGAAATAGTTTTTATTTTCTTGAAAGTATAGGTGGGTGAACAGCAAGCCCAATAAACTTTGTTTCGTGTCGCGAGACCATCACTTCCCACCGATGGAACCTTTCAGGAGTCTCAACAACAGTGGTCAAAAACCATTTGCCCTCACTGTCACTGAAGACTTTACTGAACAAGTCTGCTTCTGCATACCATACCTGGCCAGATGATCCATGCGACCTATCTGCCTTTATATCCACAAAGGCATTGTGACCTTGTCTTTTCTTGTCTGCACAGAGACTCATGATGTGTCTAGGTGGCCTTCATTATACTTATTTATATTTTCTTTCTGACTTGCTGAGTTTTTGAATTTGAGTGATGCTATACCTGATTAAATGTGGAAAATATGTAGAACGTTTACATTACCACAGACAGTTTTCCCTTACCTCATCCAAGCCAATCCCATAAATATCTAAACTTCTAATTTCTGTCACAACACATTCATTGTACTATTAAGTTTATAACAAGGTGTCAAAATGCTTTCCAAAATGGTTGTAATATTGTGCATTCCATCCATCTATGTATAACAGTGGCGGTTGTTCTGAATCCTTACCACTTTTGTTACTGCCAGTCTTTTTCATTTTAGTCATTTCAGTTTGTGCTGGTATCTCATTGCAGTTTTAGTTTGTATTTTCCTGATGACTAATTATATGGGACAGTATTTCATGTGATTATTGGGCATTCATATGTTTCCTTTTTAAAATGTCTGTTCAACTATTTTACAAAGTTTAATTGGGTTGTTTGTCTTTTTATTATATACTTACAGGAATTCTTAATATAAACTATACACAAGCCTTTGCCAGGTTCTCTCCCAGTATGTGGCTTAGCTTTGTGTTTTCTTAATGACATCTTTCAAAGAGTCAAAGTTTTTAATTTGATGAAGTCCAGTTTATAATTTTCTTCTTTGATATATTATGCTACTTGTAGCCTATCTATCCTAAAGTTGTGAAGCTTCCTTGTAAATGTTCTTCTAGAAGTCTACAAATTTTAGTTTTTATGTGTATGATCCATTTTGAGTAATTTGTAGCACTTTGCAAGTTAAGGATCAAGGTATATTTTTCTCAAGGTATTCAATTGTTGAAGAGACTGTCCTTCCCCCATTGAATTACCTTGGTACATTTACTGAAAAACCATTCATGACATACTTTGTGTTCCAATAATCTACGTATCTATCCAGTACCAGGTCTCCTTATCCTAATGCACAAAATCAGGTAAAATGTATCTTCATGTTTAGTTTCTTCTTTCTCAAGATAGATTTGGCTATTTTAGGTCTTTATATTTCTATGTAAAATTTTAAATCAACTTTTCTATTTCTACCCACCCCCTAAAAAAAAAAACTCTTGAAATTTTTTAAAAAATCTAAAGATGAATTTATGGAGAATTGAATAGTATACATAATGTGATTTTCAAACCATGAACAAGGTATATTGTTCCATTTATTTAGGTGTCTGTAATTACTTAAATTTAACCCTAAGTAGTTCATGTTTTTTAATATTATTGTAAATTGCATATTTTTTTTAAAAAAATTCAATTTTCAGTGCATTTTGCAAGTATATAGAAATAAAATTAAATAATGAAAGTTGTTGATTCCTCCTGTAGTCAGCTTAGCATTACTTTGAATGACTGGTTTATATTTTGGAAAATACCTGCAAAATGCCTAAGTCAAAATTATCAAATAACCAATAAATATCTGAAAAAGAGTATGCTCATGGTGTTTATTCCAGAAATAGAGAAATGTTTCAGTATTTTTCAACATATATCATTAAAGTAACAGATAAAAATGACAAGATATTAAATATTGAAGAAACATTTGATAAAATGTTTGGACAGCTAGGAGTAAAAGAATGTTCTTTGATTTCTCAAATTTCTCAATGATAAACCACAGTTACCTATGTTACAAAGTCCTCGCTTCCAGTCCCATGATGGAATTCCATTTTTAAACTACATGTCATAAAAGGCCAATTTCTAAGCCTGGTATTTAGTCTAGGTTTCCATTATACATTGAGTATTGTCCAGATATGTTTTGCACTGTAGTAGGCTTTCTCTTTGATTCTAGGTGTTAGAGACTTCCCTTTCACGTCATTGATTTTTGTTTTATTTTCCCCAATGTTAATGTTTACTATGTGTTTAATCTTCCATCTTCACTAAATTCTCTTGATAGTTTTCATTAAAATATTTATATTGTGAAGCATAACACATTCTTCTTAATAATGAAACATGAAAATTAAAAAAGAAAGAATATCATCTGATTCCTGTAAATATTACAAGGTGTTATATAGTAATAGAATTTGGGATATACTTTAATAATATGCAGTTGATGTAATTGAAGACATTATATTTAATTTTATATAGGACATTATATGAGTATCCAGGTATAATAAAATATCAGGAATAAATTATTATTCTATAAACACAACTGATAATTTAATTTTTGGGGAAAAGATACATTATTATAGTTACTTTTACAATATACTATTCAAAATATTTAATGTCAAATAAAAATACATATACACACATATATGTATATATATAACAAAACTTTTACACACACACTGTACCTTCACATATTTACTGGGGTTAGGGTGGAGGAAAGTTTTATACATAAACTTTTAGAACAAATCCCAAAGAAAGTTGGCAGTTGTCAGATTTCACAATATCATAATAACAAAAAAATTTTTTTAAAAACTGCCAAAATAGAAATAAATTGTCATGACAAATTGTAAAACACTGTAAAGTATATTAGTGGCTAGGAGTTAACATCATTAATATAAAAGTGCTTACAAATAAAGGAAATAAACAGAAGATTACTTCAACAAAAAGTATGCATAAAAGTATAAATCAGATTGTGCAGATATGTAAAATGTTCAGCACATTAATAATAAAACTAATAAAATTGAAACAGATATAAACACTTAGTAATTTGTGCCTATACACTTTACTTATTTTATTATTTTTTATTTTTTTAAATTTTTATTTCGATAGGCCAAGAAGAATCTTTTTTTTTTTCTTTACATCTTTATTGGAGTATAATTGCTTTACAATGGTGTGTTAGTTTCTGCTTTATAACAAAGTGAATCAGTTATACATACACATATGTTCCCATATCTCTTCCCTCTTGTGTCTCCCTCCCTCCCACCCCTCTAGGCGGTCACAAAGCACCAAGCTGATCTCCCTGTGCTATGTGGCTGCTTCCCACTAGCTGTCTATTTTACGTTTGGTAGTGTAGTAGTGTATATATGTTCCATGCCACTCTCTCACTTTGTCACAGCTTTACTTATTTTAAAATATTATCAGTCTTGTTTAACATCACTCTTACACTGAATAGATAACTATATAGAAGGAAGGAAATAGTGTATATTATGAAGAGCCTTTAATATTTTTAAATTCTTTGACCTAATAACTTCTAGAATCAATCTTTCATATACAATCTTAGATCTAAAAAAATGACAAAAAATTTCTTTGAAATGTCATTTACAACATAATATGCTGTTGTAATTTAGAAACCTCTATTTTGTCACGTCCAAAAATTATTGTATATTCACAGAATGATATCTTGAAGAGACTTGATAAGATGGGTAACTACTTATGATGTAGTCAGTGAAAAAAAATCTCAAAATTTACAATTCCTATATTTATGAACACAAAGATTGAAATAAATTGCATTACATTTTTAACAGTTCAAATTCTTGAGCATGGAATTGTGAATAATTTCATTGCCATCTTTTTTTCTATATCAAAATATATTATGTTCAGATATATATATTAAGTGGTGTTAAAAATAGATACAGAAGTAAAAATTATACTGTGATTGTAATTAACTTAGAGACATACTTTAGTATATTATGACAATAAATAAAATGATTTATTTGATTGAAAATTCCTTTTATTTAAATTGATTGCATTTGCTTTTTAGCAATGTTCTCATAAAAAATGCTGTGATGCTGTAACATGTTCTCTGATTGGAGATGCAGAGTGTGGTACAGGACCATGCTGTGACAGAAAAAGTTGTCAGGTAAGTTTTCAAAATATTGCCTTATTTTCTTTCATGAAATTTTTGCGTTCTTGTGGGTGCATTTTGTAGCTTTTTTTTCCCGCTCTTATTTTTACTCATGTTTCAAATTATATTACTTTATGTACTCGATTCATACACAGTTAATTTCAGAACTGAGAGAAGGTCCTTAGATCGTTTTCAACCTCTTTCGTAGTGCTGCCTCTTACTGTATTGTTTCAATTTCTGCTCAAGACCCATCCTCTTATTGCATTTAAGAACAATTCCAGATAATTTGGGTGCTGTGAGTTCCTCTTGGTCGTGCCTGAATGTAGCTCTTCATGATTGAACGACTTATGACAAAATTATGAATAAGCCACCCAACACACACTTGACATGCAATATTTGAATAAACAGACAATAAAAATAAAAACGCCTCATTTTGAAAGTAGCAGAAAAGGAATCCATATAAAATAGTCAGCAATATGTAGCATATCTAATAGTGAAGATTAGCTTTGGCAAGACCCTGGAAGTGACTGACTGAACCCTTGACTTCCCTTGGGAAGTTTTCCATTCAACTTTCCTTCATAGCCGCACCTGATAGGAGGCAGGGTAAAATCTCTTTTCTAGGGATTGCTACATCTTAGCGACTCACCTTTTTTGTGTCACTTTCAGGGGTCTATGACAAACATAAAGACTGAGCAATGAGAGCTTTTGCTGCCATTTGTTTTTTCTCTGTCCATGAAATCTCTCCTGACATCATTTTACTTTGCTCTATGCGCGTTCTTTTTCACCCGGTGGGCTAGATTTTAAAGTCAATGGTCATTTGTTTCAAGGCACATGAATGTAGAGGCCAGCCTAGGGTTTCCACTTCTTAGCAATAAACCTTGCTGCCCTTTCCTTCGCCAGAGCTCTCATCTTAGTCTTTGTCTCCAAATCACTGGAACTGAGCAGTCAGACTTTTCTAAACAGTCCATTGCCCTCTGCCTACATCTCAAAGGATAATTCTTTACAACAGAGGTAATTGCTACATTTGGTCGAATGAAAATTCATAGTATAAGTTACTAGGGAGGGCTTCAGGGTAACAGCTAAATGTCCTATGTTAGTTCACATTAATTTTATTATGTACTATAGCATAGAATTTGGCTTTTGCTGTCATTTAAAGGCTGACATGTGCCTTACACTCTGCTCTCTTACAGGTGGCCATAAGCTTAAACGGCTTTCTATTTTCTTCTCTGTCCACTTCCAGTTAGGCTAGTTTCCACTGACTTTTGTCTGCAATTTAGTGATCTGATCCAGTTTTTTCCTTATAAATTTTCATTTTAGACGGACACAAGTCCAAGTGCAAAGACATGGAAGACCAATAGTTTAGCCAGCTGTTTTTTGACACATAACAGTGATTAATATGTTTTTAGCCAGTACCCAGACATTCCTATAGGAAATTTAAGAAACTGTGATTGGTACTGCATAACACCAGTTATTATGGGTCAGTTGTATCTTGATCAACAGCCAAGCAAAGAATAACAAACACTTATGAAGCTTAAGTAAGGCTGAGTCTAGCTTTGTGCTCAGGTGAATCTTTGTTTGGAACAGGAGCAACAGGATTCTTATTCTACATCTGTTGGATATCCTTGCCTTTTTGTCGGCAGTTCTCAAACACGCTTTTCCTGTAGGCAGTACAGATAGCTCATTGAAGTTCCTGGCTTTTCTAGTCCATAGCGTGTGATGTTTCAGAAGAGCACAGGGATCCTCTGTTTCCCAACATCCATCTCCACCCCTGGTAGAGGCAGAAACCCTGACCCACCACTACGTTCTAAGTTAAATTCCCACCACTGTGTCTAGGGAGAAGGTTCCGATTATCATCCTGCGTCAGCAGCAGTTTCATGTCAGCTATAAACTCCTCATGGTGGAAGTGGAGTTAGTCCTGAAAGGAAAATTACTTGAAATGCAAAAAGGATAAAGATGTCCATTAAGAAACATTCTAGAAACGTGGCAAAGACTGGCATCTGAGTTAGTTAAAACATCTCAGGAGTGCAACTAACTAGTCCCCAAGAATCAAAAGCTGGAAAACAAATACACGTAGTTTTATATCAAATATTTTCTATTTATCTTGAAGTAAATATTCAGGATAACCAGAGCATTTTAACTATGAGAACTTTCACCAGAACCATTATTTTCAATTGAAGTGCAAATCACACAGTAAAGAATTAACCGTTTTCAAGTGAACAATTCAGTAGCATTTAGTGCGTTCACAATGTGGTGCAACCACCTCGACCTGGGTCCATAGCAGGTTCCTCATCCGAACAGGAGACCCCGACCCATTACGCACTTGCCTTCCTTTCTCCCTTCCCCTCAGTCCCTGGCGACCAGCCACCTGCATTCTGCCTCTATGGATTTACCTACTCTGGACATTTCATATAGGTAGAACCATACAATGTGTGACCTTTGGGTCTGGTTTTCTTCACTAAATACAGTGTTCTGAAGTTTCAGTCACCTTGTAGCATAAACCAGGACTCTATTCCTTTATGTGGCTGAACATATTCCATTGTCCATAGGACAATTTGTTTATCCATTGATGGACATTTGGCTTCTTTCTGATCTATTCCAGCAGAACTTTTAAGTAAATTCATAATTTAACTTTAAATACTTACAAATGTATTAATAATGGAAATGATAGTTACAAATACAATCCTCCTATTTAAATTTGTATATTTTGTTTTACTACTTTAAAAACAAATATTTGGTTTTCTTTGTCTCACAGATAGCTGAAAGAGGACAGGTATGTAGGAAAAGCACGAATATATGTGATTTTCCAGAATTTTGCAATGGGATAGCTGAGTTTTGTGTACCTGATATGAAATCTGCTGATTTAGAACTGTGCAATAATAAGACTGCCTTTTGCTATCAAGGAGTATGCCAAGATACAAATAAACAGTGTGCGGAGTTGTTTGGAAAATGTAATGGTTGTATTTTTTTCTGAGGTTTATATTTAAACTATATTTGTTTCTTAAGTCAGTAGTGCACCCTATAGCCATAATAATAATTATTGCTTAAATCTAAATTTGGAGATAAAACTGCAAAACAAAGCATCTTTGACCTATGTCAGGAGGTAAAGTAGATCTAGTGAGTACGAGACAAAAAGAATAGGATATTAGTCAAGTTTCAGGTGATTGGTGGAAATGGAGTAGACTACTAGAATTACAGATAAGTGAGCAAATGATTGTTTTACTTCTTAATCGTTTCTGGACGATAATAACAATTTTATTCTCGAGTAGGTAGTTTTTAGTTAAGTGTTTCTCCTTCATATGTAGCCAGTAGATGGCACCAAATATTTATAGTAGATGACACTGCCTGGGCTTCGTTGTCTCAATGCCTTTGTATAAATTTACCACGCTTTTAATTTTTAATTTTTTTTTTAAGATGGGTAATTGAAACTTTATTTATATTTTCAGTTTCGAAGGGGGCTTCTGCTCTATGTTCACAAGAAGTGAATATGCATACAGATGACTTTGGAAACTGTTATGGTCGTTTTTGTAATTATCGGTGCGTATTTTGAAAAATATACATTTTCCAAATGCACTGGGTGTGTATGTGTGTGTACTGCAAAGAATCACTTAATACAAATGAGAGATGAATATAGTATATAAAGATAAATTTATATGGTGCACTTCATAAGATGGTGTATGTTCTTTTTTTAAAATTTCTTTTAACATCTTTATTGGAGTATAATTGCTTTACAGTGGTGTGTTAGTTTCTGCTTTAAAACAAAATGAATCAGCTATACATATACATATATCCCCATATATCCTCCCTCTTGCGTCTCCCTCCCATCCTCCCTATCCCACCCCTTTAGGTGGTGACAAAGCAGCGAGCTGATCTCCCTGTGCTATGCAGCTGCTTCCCACTAGCTATCTATTTTACATTTGGTAGTGTATATATGTCCATGCCACTCTCTCACTTCGTCCCAGCTTACTCTTTCACCTCCCCGTGTCCTCAAGTCCATTCTCTACATCTGCATCTTTATTCCTGTCCTGCCCCTAGGGTCTTCAGAACCTTTTTTTTTTTTTTAGATTCCATATATATGTGTTAGCATATGGTATTTGTTTTTCTCTTTCTGACTTACTTCACTCTGTATGACAGACTCTAGGTCCATCCACCTCACTACAAATAACTCAGTTTCATTTCTTTGTATGGCTGAGTAATATTCCATTGTATATATGTGCCACATCTTCTTTATCCATTCATCTTTCGATGGACACTTAGGTTGCTTCCATGTCCTGGCTATTGTAAATAGTGCTGCAATGAATATTGGGGTGCATGTGTCTTTTTGAATTATGGTTTTCTCAGGGTATATGCCCAGTAGTGGGATTGCTGGGTGGTATGGTAGTTCTATTTTTAGTTTTTTAAGGAACCTCCATACTGTTCTCCATAGTGGCTGTATCAATTTACATTCCCATCAACAGTGCAAGAGGGTTCCCTTTTCTCCACACCCTCTCCAGCATTTCTTGTTTGTAGATTTTTTGCAGATGGCCACTTTGACTGGTGTGAGGTGATATTGTCACCTTATTTTTGATAAAGGAGGCAAGAATATACAATGGAGAAAAGACAGCCTCTTCAATAAGTGGTGCTGGAAAAACTGGACAGCTACATGTAAAAGAGTGAAATTAGAACACTCCCTAACATCATACACAAAAATAAACTCAAAATGGATTAAAGACCTAAATGTAAGGCCAGGCGCTATAAAATTCTTAGAGGAAATTATAGGCAGAACACTCTATGACATAAATCGCAGCAAGATCCTTTTTGACCCACCTCCTAGAGAAATGGAAATAAAAACAAAAATAAACAAATGGGACCTAATGAAACTTAAAAGCTTTTCCACAGCAAAGGAAAACATAAGACAAAAAGAGAACCCTCTGAATGGGAGGAAATATTTGCAAATGAAGCAACTGACAAAGGATTAATCTCCAAAATTTACAAGCAGCTCATGCAGCTCAATATCAAAAAAACAAATAACCCAATCCAAAAATGGGCAGAAGACCTAAATAGACATTTCTCCAAAGAAGATACACAGATTGCCAGCAAACACATGAAAGGATGCTCAACATCACTAATCATTAGAGAAATGCAGATCAAAACTACAGTGAGGTATCACCTCACACCAGTAAGATGGTGTATGTTCTGAATAGCTTTGGTGTTATGCTCTGAATAACATTGTGAATTATCTCATGTTTTGAACTGTTATTTAAACAATATATTGTGTCGCTAAGTGACATATGGGTAATTTTTTCTGTGTTATATTACAGGGATATCTATTGTGGAAAGTTAGTTTGTCTCTGGACACGTACAGAAGTAGTGCCATTTAAAAATTTTGATACTCAATATACTTTCCTTGGAGGCATTGTGTGTCTAAGTGCACATCTAAGAAATTCGACACCAATAACCTTCCGAGATGAGTATACCTATGTAAAGAGTGGCACTATGTGTGGTCCAAATAAGGTAAACACAAATTCTTCGTGATTCTATACGTGGTGTGTGAGCATCTTAGTGTCTGTGTATGTGTGTTTGTGTATGAGAGAGAGAGAGAGAGAGCACTTAAGATTTTTAATTTGTAATTGTTACCAATTTTGGTTACTGCGTCATGATCTTAAGCCTTAAAGGTCAAAATTTCTATTGATCAAAGGAACACTTGCTTTACTTTTTGTCATTTTTCATTATGAATTTTACTGTAGATATTTAAAGTTGTGTACTCACACTTGAGTATCTTACTTAACCCCTTTGTTAGGCCAGCATCTGCTCTGCAATAATTTGTGTAAAACAAGGAAGAGAAAAGAATCAAATAATACACCCCAAAAGCAGGTCAGAAAATCCTGAATAATAAGAACAACAAAGAGAATTAATTTGATTGCAATAAAACTAAAATATTGATTTGCTCATTAGCCTACTTCCCTAATTCTTTTTCCAAAAGCACAATATACTTGTTAACAATTTGCCCTTTCTCAAGACACAAGAATAAAACAGAGTTTAAGCTTTGTTTGTTTTTCTTTTTGTTAAACATTTGAAGAAACATAATAGATGATTTTAAACTAGTACCATTGAAAATTTAGTTGACTAATGTAAAACAGTACACAATTATCTCACATTTAAATTTAAATAATTTAAATGGAGGTATAATATTTTAAGAAAAGAAAAAATAAGAGAAAAATGGAAGTGAATAGTAAACTTATCTCAGAATGGGAAGAGATATTCTCACATAAAAATAATGAAGTAATCACAAAGTAACATACTGGTGCTGACTACATTATAAAGTAATATGTCATCCCTTTGAAGATCATTTAAAATTAAGTGCCACAAAAACAGAAATACAGATCAATGGAACAAAATATAAAGCCCAGAGATAAACCCACTCACATATGGTCACCTTATTTTTGACAAAGGAGGCAAGAATATACAATGGAGAAAAGAGAGCCTCTTCAATGAGTGGTGCTGGGAAAACTGGACAGCTACATTTAAAAGAATGAAATTAGAACACTCCCTAACACCATACACAAAAATAAGCTCAAAATGGATTAAAGACGTAAATGTAAGGCCAGACACTATAGAACTCTTAGAGGAAAACATAGAACACTCTATGACATAAATCACAGCAAGATCCTTTTTGACCCACCTCCTAGAGAAATGGAAATAAAATCAAAAATAAACAAATGGGATCTAATGAAACTTAAAAGCTTTTGCCCAGCAAAGGAGACCATAAACAAGACGAAAAGACAACCCTCCGAATGGGAGAAAATATTTGCAAATGAAGCAATTGACAAAGGATTAATCTCCAAAATATACAAGCAGCTCATGCAGCTCAATATCAAAAAAACAACCCAATCCAAAAATGGGCAGAAGACCTAAATAGACATTTCTCCAAAGAAGATATACAGATTGTCAACAAACACATGAGAGGATGCTCAACATCACTAATCATTAGAGAAATGCAAATCAAAGCTACAATGAGGTATCACCTCACACCAGTCAGAATGGCCATCATCAAAAAGTCTACAAACAGGGCTTCCCTGGTGGCACAGTGGTTGAGAGTCCGCCTGCCGATGCAGGGGATGTGGGTTCGTGCCCCGGTCTGGGAGGATTCCATATTGCCACGGAGCGGCTGGGCCCATGAGCCATGGCCACTGAGCCTGCGTGTCTGGAGCCTGTGCTCTGCAACGGGAGAGGCCACAGCAGTGAGAGGCCCGTGTACCGCAAAAAAAAAAAATAAAAATGTCTACAAACAATAAATGCTGGAGAGGGTGTGGAGAAAAGGGAACCCTCTTGCACTGTTGGTGGGAATGTAAATTGATACAGCCACTATGGAGAACAGTATGGAGGTTCCTTAAAAAACTAAAAATAGAACTATCATACGACCTAGCAATCCCACTACTGGGCATATACCCTGAGAAAACCATAATTCAAAAAGAGTCATGTACCACAATGTTCACTGCAGCTCTATTTGCAATAGCCAGGACATGGAAGCAACCTAAGTACTCATCGACAGACGAATGGATAAAGAAGATGTGGCACATATATACAATGGAATATTACTCAGCCATACAAAGAAATGAAACTGAGTTATTTGTAGTGAGGTGGATGGACCTTGAGTTTGTCATACAGAGTGAAGTAACTCAGAAAGAGAAAAACGAATGCTGTATGCTAACACATATATATGGAATCTAAAAAAAAAAAAAAAAAAGGTTCTGAGGACCCTAGGGGCAGGGCAGGAATAAAGACGCAGATGTAGAAAATGGACTTGAGGACACGGGGAGGGTAAGCTGGGACGAAGTGAGCGAGTGGCATGGACATATATACACTACCAAATGTGAAATAGATAGGTAGTAGGAAGCAGCTGCATAGCACAGGGAGATCATCTAGGTGCTTTGTGACCACCTAGAGACATGGGATAGGGAGCTTGGGAGGGAGATGCAAGAGGGAGGAGATATGGGGATATATGTATATGTATAGCTGATTCACTTTGTTATACAGCAGAAACTAACACACCATTGTAAAGCAATTATACTCCAGTAAAGATGTTAAAAACTGCCTATGTATACATGTTTTAGATCTAAATATGTAAAGGAAAGAAAGAAATGGAGTACCATATAATTTAGATAGTAATTATTTTTAGAAGGAGGGAAAAGACTGATTAAGGAGGAACTGGGAGGATGCCATCTTGGGTAATAGCAGAGGTCCTTTTGTTTTTTCAGTGAGGGTTGAGTAAATGAATTTTTGTTAAAACCATTGAGCTTTCCACTTTTAGCTTGCAATTTTTCTGTGTGAGTACCGTATTTCACAATGGAAATGGTTCAAAAATCTAAATTGGTAAACAATAACCAGTCATTTGTAAACAAATGGATTTAGCTCCATAAGCTTCTTTCATTGTATTTAATTTGTTTCAGATTTTCAAAATGTTTGTCTTTTAAAATTTTAATAGTAATGCAACATATATTCATGTAAATAAATCAAAAAACAAGTTAAAAAAAAAGGTATACTTGGAAAATAATAACACTGTAAAAAAAAAACAAAGTGCCAAAATGTTTACTAAAGTATAGCAAAGTAAATAAATAAATTTATTAACTAATTTAATCATTCATTAATTAGAAAAAAAGCACTCTAATGGCTTCTATACGTGGCATAACACCAAAAAAATAATTTTGTCTTTGCCCCTGGTTTCTGGCACAAAGATCCTAAACCCCTTGGAATTCCTGATTGATAAGAATTTTTTTGTTGTTATTCATAGTGAGCCCCTTCTGATCAAACCGAATTTATGCTAATGGAGTAACAGGGTGGGGCATCTAGATGGCTTCAGGATCCTGCTGGTTACCAGAAAGACCAACTGATTAGAGGGATGGAACTTTTAGTTCTACTCACAACTTCCACTAAGGAGAGTTGCGTGGCTGGAGATTGAACTCTGGAGAAACTTGGAACACTGAGATCAGGGAGCTTCTAAGTTGGTGAAATAAAAATGAATATCCAACAGTTGTGTTCGTCCAGTCAGTTAGGAATTGAAAATAATAATTGATGGCGAGAAGCACAACTTATTATCATCCTAAACCAAGTATAAATTTGCACATACTTTCTGGAAAGTGATTTAGAAATGTGTAAGAATTCAAATATATTATCACATCTTTTTGTCTATTTTTGAAATATTACTATTTGTTACTATATTTTTCTATATTATTGAAATATAACATTATACTAGCTTCACATGTACATCATAATGATTCATACTTGTATATATTTCAAAATGGCCACCCCAAGTCTAATTAATATCTGTCACCATATGTAGCTATAATTTTTTTCTTATGATGATGAGAAATTTAAGATTTACTGTCTTACCAAGTTTCAAATACAGAGAACAGTATTAGTAACTGTAATTACCATACTGCACCATACATCCCCATGACTTATTTATTTTTATAACTTGAAGTTTGTGCCTAACCTCCCAAATCCCACCCCTGGCAACCACCAATCTGTACTCTGTATCTGTGAGCTTGGGTTGTTTTGTTTTTATTCTTCTTAGGATTCCACATATAAGTCAGATTATACAGTATTTATATTTCTCTGTCTGACTTACTTCATTTAGCATAACGCCCTCACGGTCCATACATGCTGTCACAGCTAGCAAGATTTCATTTTTTTATGGCAGAAAAATATTCCATTGTGTATATATACTATATTTTTGTATATATACTATATTTTCTTTATTCATCCACTGGTGGACACTTTAGTTGCTTCTACATCTTGGCTATTATAAGTAATGCTTAAATGAACATTAAGATGCAGATATATTTTTGAGTTAGTGTTTCCATTTTCTTCAGTTAAATACCTACAAGTGGAATTGCTGGGTCATGTGGTAGTTCCATTTTTAACTTTTTGACAAACCTCTATACTGTTTTTCATAGTGGCTACACCAATTTACATTCCCACAAACAGGAACAAGTGTTCCCTTTACTGCAGTTCTAAGCCAACACTTATTATTCCTTGTCTTTATGATAATAGCCATTCTAATATCCTAGAAGAATAAGAGAAAGAACTTAAGGATGGAAAAGTATTTGAGGAAATAATGCCTGGAAGGTTTTCAGAAGGCATAAACCACAGATGCAAGAAGCTGAAAGTGCATGATATAGAATGAACTCAGTGAAATCCAGTAAGATACAGCATAATAAAATTCCTGAAAACTAACGACAAAGAAAACTAATCTTAGAATTAGTGAGAGTGAAGCAGCATCTTATATACTGGATAAACACAATTACACTAACATTTGGAATAAAACCATATGGGCACTAGACATACAAATACTAATAGAAAATTGCTACGCTAGGTAACTAGCCTTCTATCATCCCACATAACATTTAAATTCAGCAAATGTCCTGTTGAAAAATGAGTCATTTATTTAAAAGACCTCTGCTTTCTCACACCAGCCCTGTTTGACCACTAAAAGCATTACAGTTTATCCATTTCTCCTGCAAGATTCTCTGCCTGGGGAAGTCCAGTCATTAGCCCATGCCCAACTGGGCAATGTCCCCATGGAAGGAAAAGGAAAGAGAAAGGCGGGGGACGGGAAAGAAAGGGAAGGGAAGGAAAAACAAAGACTTTGACTTTTCCTGCTTGGTCTGGAGGAGCTTTAAGCTGGCAGTGACTTTTTGATCCCACACCATTTTTTTTTTTTTTTTGCGGTACGCGGGCCTCTCACTGTTGTGGCCTCTCCCGTTGCGGAGCACAGGCTCCGGACGCGCAGGCTCAGCGGCCATGGCTCACGGGCCCAGCCGCTCCGCGGCATGTGGGATCTTCCCGGACAGGGGCACGAACCCGTGTCCCCTGCATTGGCAGGCGGACTCTTAACCACTGCGCCACCAGGGAAGCCGTATCCCGCACCATTTTTAATAAAAATTCTAATTGGCAGCTCTCTCTATGCAATTGAAGTTTGTCACATTGTTACCAGGGAGTAGGTTCTTGTCTCATCACAGGAAGAATTCAGAGACAAGATAGGGAAGTCAAGAAAGCAAAGCAAGGATTTATGTAAGCAATAGAATGCGCTCAAGGGGAGAGCGGGCAGGCTCAGGTGAGTAGCTGCCCTGAGTTTTATGGCAAGTCAGTTATGTGGGGCGTAGAAATGAAGGGATGGAATATTCACTGGGGAGGGAGGGGTTTAGGGTCAAAATTCCCCGATTTTTATCCCAGCTCCATCTTCCCGAAGGTAGGAGGGATTTTTGTCCTTATTTAACCTTGATTGGAAGTGTCATGGAGTCAGTGCATGATGGGAACTTCTTATCTGCAAGGTAATTTTACTGTAATGAGGGCCTAATGACAACAGGTTGCATTGAGATGCCAGAGATTCCTGCTTTTTCCCACCTTTCTTTGTCTGCTTCCAGGACATTTCTCACCCCCAAAATGTGTGGTTTCCTGTCTGTCTGGAGGTTTCTGCTTTTCTTTTGTCTGACTGTGGGCTCCCGCTGTTTACAAGATGTATGGTGTCCTGCCATTTGGCCTGTGTCCCCCCCACCCCGCTCTAATAATATGACAGTCTCTGTTTTGGAAGCTGGCTTTTAGGCCGTGGTACTTCCAGTCGTTTAACCGGATAGTGCCAATTCTGGAGGACAGACCACTGGACAAGCCCAAATTCTGTAGTCACCATTAATTCAATTGCTTTATGAAACAAAATACTCTTCTAAATTGTCTCCCTTGGGATAAAGTGTTGTGTTGACTGTGTTCTGTAACTGAGAGAAGTGGGGAGGTGAGTAGCGGATACTGAGAGCTAACTAGTTCTGTGGTTTTGGGCGCAGACTTCCATTGATAGTTCCACATGTTAGCCACCCTTTCCCATCTTGCCCTTTCAGCTCTTCTTCCTGTTTTTCCTTAGGACTCTGAGGCTGCAGCTCCTCTAAAGCAGTGTAAGGCTGACCAACTAGGCTCTCCCCTTTGCCACTGTGTTCCCTGTGGTTGCTTTCTCACTTCATGTCACCCAACAGTGACCTTCATTTTATTTCAGAATCCCAGGAAGTCCTTTACTCTCTCCTCTTCTAATTGTCTCTTTCTGATTTTCCTTTACTCTCATTTATTGGGAAAAGGGGGGCTATTGTGAGTGCCAAGTCTGTGAATTTGAGGCTATTGTCTGTGAATTTGAATTGGAATCATTCTCTGGTTATTTTAAAAAGTCATCAAGGATATACTTTATGTTCATTTGTTATTCTACAGTGTTCAGTTGTTTTCAGAGAGGTTAGATCGTAAAGGCTTCTTTACCACATTCTCATCAAATGTGGGTCCTTTGTAAAAATCAGTCTATCAATTGATAGATAAGAAAAGAGAGAAAAAGAGATTTTATTTCTTATCTATCAAAATAAAGAAGAGTATGTCTTCCTTGTCAATTATAATAAAAATTATAAATGTTATACTCCTAAATTTAATACTGTAATATATTAAGTGAATAATATATTACATGAAGATAGGCATTATTCCAGCAATGCAAGTTTGCTCAATATTGGTTGTGATAGAAGACATCTTTGAATTGTTTATTTAGAAGACAGAACAGGAGTTTATCAAACTGATTGTAGCTCATATAAGTAGGTGAGGGGTATTAAGCATATCTTCTTAACATAATCATTTCAAACTTGAAGAAAATGTCTGGGGCATGTAATTGTCCAAAAAATAGTTAAGCTAATCAATGACTGAATAAATGAAATTAACTGTCTTTTCCTTACCCATTCTTATGCACAGAACTGTATGAAAACATGCTCACATAACCCAAGATTTTCTCCTCAGGAAATAATTTTTTAGTTATATCAAGGATTTTTTTTTGAACCGTGACGTGATTTCTTCTGGGACACTATTAGTGTTTCTTTTTTAAAGAGGGAAATCTTATGTGTTAGTTAATATTCAAAACACTGTCCCAACCACTGACCAAGGCTAAGTATTTTCATAGTATCTTTTGTTTTTCCTGTCATTACAAAAGAGCCAGCTACAAATCGATCTGTTTAGTTGAAAGAAATTATATCAGAAGCATGGTTCTTAACTTTTCCTGGCTTATTTTTCTCCTAAAAACAAGCCAGGGAAGTATGACTGGTATTACCTCAATGACAATGTTAAGAACACTAGAATGAAAATAGTTTTGTGGACAGGTAATTCTGGTTTGTCCAGCATTTTGTTATCCTTGCTGGCTTTATCAGAGCACTTTCAGTTAGTGAACAAGCTGATATTTGTTCTTTCCTTAATTAGCAATGGTGATAGAAAATAATGATATTTTTAGACTATTCATCAGATAGGGGGTATTCTACCAGATACTTAAGAAAATCTATCAGATAGTAGATTCTCCCGAAGATAGTCAAATTAAATTGAAATTTGGATAGACAAATATTAACATAGAGTCTACATAGAAATCAGGTTAAATAAATAAATAAATAAGATAATATCCTATATTTAGTGAGCATTTACTGTGTGCCAAACACCGCTTTTGTTCCTTTATCCGTAACAAGCTATTTCACCTTCATAACCTTGCGATAGTTACAATTATTATTCCAAATTCAAAGATGGATAAACTGAGGTAAAGAAGATTAAATAAATTTCTCAAGGTCACCTTTCCTAATGCAAAAGATAAGAGATATGGTCATTAAAGTTGGGAAAAAAATGTAAAAATGACAGGAACACCGGTATTGGGCTCTGTGAGTAAAGTAGTTCTTGTACTGAATATTGGCTCTGTCAGTCAGTGGTGGTGTGACCTTAAAAGTATACATTTAATTCTTATCAAATATAAAATGAGGATGAAAATATCTCCTTCACAGGGTCAATATGAGTATATATTATAAAAATATATAGAAAGTGCAAAGACAGATCCTAGCTCATTACCAACAGTCAATACAAGTTGGCTATTTTTGTACTTATGCCAATTAATATCGATAAATGCACAGTTCTGCTCCCTCAAGGGAAAAAATGGTTTCTGATTCTCAAAATACGATATTTGACAAGGTAACAACACACCATTTGACTCCAAGTTCTTTTATTAGAATGAGCAGATCTGAAATCCAGATTCAACTGAGGTATATATATCTTGTGCATCTAATTTTCATACCAAGTACAATTGTTCAACTCTTGACCTTAAATTTAAAATTTTTGTCGTTGATGGTTGTTTTCACATTTTAGTTTTGTAACAGAGGATCTTGCACAGACGTCAGCGTCAGCTCAGACGCAACTTGTATCTCCAAAATAAAGTGCAATGGACATGGGGTATGTATAATGGTTATTCTGTTTCTAAGTATAGTTATTTTGATTCATGTAATTAACATTTTTCAGTATAATAATGCTTAAAATTATTTGGGGTGTAGAAATGTATTTGGAAAATTGAAATCGAATAAGAAAAGCAGACTGCATTATTCATACGTATGTATGTGATTTATGTATTCAGTCAGATCATATAGGCTTCATGAGCAAATAATTTGCTTTGAACGTTGTACTAAAATTCAATATGAAACAATCTATTATCATAAGGTTAGATTAAGATTATGAAATTTTGGAAATGAGCTCATTAAGGAGTACACATATACATTTATACATACATAAAAATATTGCTTATAATTGAGTGTATGTGTACTGATAAATATTTAAACTCACACAATATATATTATACATATTACTTATAATCTCATATTTTTATGGGAGCAGACTTTCTTGTTCATTATGATCTGCTTCATCCTTGAACATCTTCAATGTGTTTCCCTGCAGGTCTCTTCCTTACTATATTTGAAAAGTTATCCACTGATGGACTTTCAGATAATGTTAAATTTTTACTTAACTATTGTAACTAATGGTACAGTGGACACTGTTGTACCTTCACCTTTGCACATTTATCTGACTTTTAAAATTGTTAGCAGTGAAATCTGATGAGCCAAATATATGTACCGTTTAAATTTTCGTTAATATTATATTGTCTTCAAGAAATATTATACCAGTTTTCGGTCTCACCTGTCACGTATAAAAATGCATATTTCCGGGCTTCCCTGGTGGCGCAGTGGTTGAGAGTCCGCCTGCCGATGCAGGCGACACGGGCGCGTGCCCCGGTCCGGGAGGATCCCACATGCCGCGGAGAGACTGGGCCCGTGAGCCATGGCCGCTGAGCCTGCGCGTCCAGAACCTGTGCTCCACAACGGGAGAGGCCACAACAGTGAGAGGCCCGCGAGAGGCCACAACAGTGAGAGGCCCGCGTACCGCAAAAAAAAAAAAAAAAAAAAAAAGCATATTTCCTTATATTCTGGTCAGACTAGTTTCTCTGTCTTTTGAATCTCTTCAAACATGCTAAATCCATTGTTAACTTGCATTTCTTCAGTAATTAATTATACAGTCCTTAAGTATGTATGGTCACATTTTCCATTTGTATTTCTATTTGTCCATCCATTGTGAACTTATCTACCAGGTTATAGAAATTTTGTAAACTTTGTAAGTTTTTCCAAGCATGTCTTTGGCTTTAACTGTGTGGCTAGTGTCTCCTGCTATACTGATGCTTCCTATTTTATATAGTAATCCAGGAGAAAAGTGACCTGTGTGTCTTTTAAAAATTTTTTCTTTCCCAGATCACTTACATGTCCTATTATTTACAGTTTCTTTTCTGTTTCTTTCCTCTCTTATTTAATTTTAATTAATTTCTTGTTAAGTTTTTCACGAACCTATTTCTAGATTCTCTATAATGTTTCTGGCCCTTCTTTCAGTTCACCCACCAGATCACATTTATAGATATTTTCTAGCCTTCCTATTTCTGGCCAAATAAATTTTGCTATCTATGTCTGATTAAGCATACTTCTCCCTTTTGTTTTTCCCCATTTTTTTTGGTAAAAATTGGCTCTTATCATGGCTAATTTTTTTGAACTAGCACAATTCATAGTATATTTAAACTCCCACTATTTTATAATTTCTAGCTTCATAATTCCTATGCCTTTCTAGAATAAGACATTTCAGTTGTATCAGAATATTATATACTTTTATTTAAAAGTACAAGAGATAAATAAGAGACAATCTATGAGACATTTGAAAAGATATTGCATGAACATATTATATTAATTTTTAATTTAAGAATTGCTTTCCACATTAATATAAAAAACTACCTATAATATACTAAATTATAGTACTTTAATAATTTACTTTGACTAAAAATAGCAAATAATGTGTTTAATTTCTATCTTATACATCAAACGCACTTTTAAAATTTGGTTTTGGCTTTAGGTTTGCAATACTCTCCATAACTGTCACTGTGATGCTGGATATGCCCCTCCACAATGTGAACCAATGCCTTCATCACCAGGAGGAAGTATCAATGACGGGTTTTGGCTTACGTCAGGTTAGTATCCAGATCACGGTACTCCAACATAGCCGTCTGCACTTAGAGGAATAGTATACACCTCCACGGTCTGTGTGGCTGTTGAGCACCTAGCATGTGGGTAGTGAAACCAAGGAACTAAAGTTTCCATCTTATTTCACTTTATTTAATATAAATTTAAATAGTCACTTGTGATTAGTAGCTACTAAATTAGGCAGTGCAGCTCTAGATCATATTGTCAATCAAAATTTTGTATACGGTTTAAATTCAAATCTAGACATGAACACTTTAGCAGATCTTCTCTTAATTTTAACAATGGTTTCCAGAACTTTTCTATTTGTACAACAGAGTTTTCTAGATAGGTATAGTTAAATGATAGAATAGGTGATAGTTTTATTATGTAGTCTGTATATTCCAAGGATGTTAACTGTTGTGATGTGCTAGTTCATAGCAGAGTTGCCTCTTTCAAGTTTTAACTCTACTACTGAAAGGTAAAGATAATAAAGTCTTCCACATCCAAAGTATATGGATAGTAGATGGCACAAAACTTTTTTAAATTTATTTGGTGAACATTCGTGAACAACTGTAGCATGTTTGATTTTTCTAAACTTCACAATGTGAAACTCTCAGAACACTGTAATTCCATTAAGGTCTTTCCATCATTTGTGCTTCTGTTTTGTGCCTCTGTTTTTATTTATTTTATTTATGTATATGTTGTAAACCTGACAATAGAGCATTGTATTTGCCTTAAAATAGCCAATGAAATGTTAAAGAATTTTAATGTAAATATTTACATTTATCCCAACCTATTTACCATTTTCTAGGGCTTTTCAGTTCCTCCAGCACACTCAAATTTCTGTGTGAGTTCATTTCCTTTCAACCTGTAAAACTCTCTTTTGTATTTCTTTTTGTGTGTACGTTGTAGTGATCAATTGTCTCAGCTTTTGTCTGTAAAATGTTTTCATAATGTCTTAATTTGTGAACGGTATTTTCACTAGAAGTAGAATTGCTTCTTTCGGCAATTTAAAGATGTAATCCCATTGTATCCTGGCTTCCGTTTTGTGATGAGAATGCAGCTGTCATTCTTATTATTCATCCCAATAATATAATGCTTCCTTCATTCCTTGTCTGAGTTGCGGACTTACTTTATATCTTTGATTTTCCGTAGTGGTTTACCAAGATGTGTATTTCTTTGAATTTATCTTGCTTGGTTTGGCGAGATTCTTGAATATATAGGTTCGTGTATTTCTGGAAATTTTGAAAAAATTATTAGTCATTGTCTCTTTTTTAATATTTATTTTTTATTAAGAATATTTTGCTTTTTAAAAAATGTTCACACAGTAGCCTTCACTCTGTGGTATATAGTTCTGTGAGTATTGAAAAATGTATGTATTCCGTTCCAACCACCACAGTCATGATGCACAACAGGTCCATCGCCTCAGATCCTCCCTCTGGCTGCTGCCCTTTGTATTCATCTCCCACTGCCAGTTCCTTGCAACCAGTGACCTGGTCTCTGTCACTATAGATTTGCCTTTTCCAGAATGTTCTGAACAGCATACATGCATTTGAGATTCATTCTCATTGGCATATGTTTTAATAGTTCATTCTTTATTACTGTTAAGTAGCTTCCTATTGAAAAGATGAACTATATAGTTTGTTTATCCATTCACACATTGTAGGGTATTTGGGTCGTTTCTAGATTTTGGCAATTTTGAATGACGCTGCTGTAAACGTGCACATAGGCTTTCGTCTGTATTTAAGTTCTCACTTTTTGATGAGTAAATACCTAGGCACTTTTGTCTATATATAAGTTCTCACTATAATACCTATAAGTGAGATAGCTGGATCGTTTACTCAGTGTATTTTTTTTAATGAGTGTATTTTTAATTTTTTAAGAAACAGCCAAACTATTTTCCAAAGTGGCTTTACCATTTTCCTTCCCTCCATTCATCTGTGAGAGTCCCAGTTACTCTGCACAGATGATCCACACTTCACAAGCATTTGGTATTGTCGTTTTTGTTGGTTTTGTTTGATTTTTTTTTTTTGCCAGCTTTAGATGTGTAATGATATCCCACTGTTATTTTTAGTTAGCTTATTATGTTGAAATAATTATACACTCATAAAGGGTTGCAAAAAAATTTAGAGGGCAGTCTTACGAATACTTTACTCAGCTTCAGTCAATGTTAACATGTTTCAGTACTACAGTAGAATAGCAAAACCAGGAAATGGACATTGATGAAATACACAGACCGTATTCACATTTCACCAGTATACATACACTTATCTGTGTATACGTGTGTGTATGCATTCACATGTGCATATATTTAGTTCTATGCAGTTTCACCACATGTTCAAGTTTGGGTACCCACCATCACAATCAAGATATAGAACTGCATCATCACTACATGGCCCCTGATATTGTTACTCCTTTATATAGCTACACTCATTCCCTGATATTGTTACTCCTTTATATAGCTACACTCATTCCCTGATATTGTTACTCCTTTATATAGCTACACTCATTCCCTCTTTCCCCTTTCCGAACTTTTGGCAACCACTAAACTGCTCTTCATCTTTCTAATTATGTTATTTCATGAATGTCATATAAATGGAACCATGTAGTTTGTATCTTTTTGAGGGTGTCTTTTCCTCTCACTTCATTCCTTTGTATTGATGACTAGTATTCCTTTGTATGTCTGTAGCATATTTTGTTTAATTATTCACCCATTGAAGGACATTGTGTGGATGGCAAGTTTTAGTTATTATGAATAGATCTGCAATGAATATTTGTGTGGAAGATTCTGCATGAAGATAAATGTTTAATTCTCTGGGAAGCATGGCTGAGAGTGAAACTGCTGTGTCTATGGTAAGCCATTTATAATTTTTAAAGCAACTGCCAAGCTTTTTGCAGAGTGGCTATATACTGTTTGACATCCCCACCAGTGATAAATGAATGGGTTTTTTGCAGCCTTGCCAACATTTGAAGATACCACTATTTTTTTTTTTGCCATTCTATTGGTGTGTTTTAATATCTCATTGTGCTTTTAATTTGTACTTCCCTAATGGATAATGATAATTGAATATCTTTAATGTGTTTATTTGGCACCTGCATATCCACTTCAGTGAAAAGTCTGTTCATATCTTTTTCCCATTTGTTAATTGTATTGTTTATTAAATGTTGAGTTTTCACACAAACATCTATTTTGTGGGATTTGTGATTTGAACATATTCTCTCCAAGTGTTTTTTTCTCAGACCAAAAGGTTTTTTTTTCCAGTTCTTATTTTGATAAGCTCTTCTTTTTTTCCTTTTTGGATCTATGCTTTTGGTGTCAAGTATGTGAATTCTTTGTCAGTCTTAAGTCTTGAACTTTTTTGCTATGATATCTGTAAAAGGTATAGTTTTATGTTTTATATTTAAGTCCATGATCCATTTTGATTACTTTTTATAAAGGGTAGGAGATTAATTTTCCGATTTATGGGTGTCAAATTGTTCTAGCACAATGCTTTGAAAAAGCTGTCTGTTGTCCACTGTGTTGATTTTGCATCTTTGTTAAAAATTAATTGGACAGGGCTTCCCTGCTGGCACAGTGGTTGAGAGTCCGCCTGCCGATGCAGGGGACACAGGTTCGTGCCCCGGTCTGGGAAGATCCCACATGCTGCGGAGCGGCTGGGCCCGTGAGCCATGGCCGCTGAGCCTGCGCGCCCGCGTACCGAAAAAAAAAAAAATTAATTGGACATTTTTGTGTTGATGTATTTCTCAGATCTCTATTCTGTTCCACTGATCTATGTGTCATTCCCTCCACCAATACTACACTGTTTTGACTATTGTGGTTATAGGGTAATCTTGAACAGCAGGAACAGTGAGTCTTCCCATTTCATTCTTCTTTTTCAAAATGGTTTTGGCTATTTTAAGGTTTCTCTTTTCCATATACATTAAGCTTGTCTATGTTTACAAAAAAATTTTGCCGTGATTTTGATGCAAATTGTGTTAAACGTATGGATCAATTTAGGAAGTTTCACATTTTTATTATTTACTATTGAATCTTCCAGTGTATGAACACAGTATTTCTTTCCACTTATATGTCTTCTTTAATTTCCTTCATCATAATTTTGTAATTTTCACCAGACACTGTACATTTTATTATTTCATATTTGTTATTTCACTTTCTTTAGAGCTACTGTAAATAATGTTGTACTATAATAGAACGTATTTTAATTTTATATTTACAAACACCAATTAAAATGATTAATCACTGTTTATCACTCCTACATCATCTAACTCCTTTCAATCAACTTTGCATGTATATTTGTCCACTTGTGAATCATATCAAGTAAATGTTCATGCCCAAATGTAATAAAAGGTGAAAAGATACTATCCTAGATCTTCTTTACAATACAGAATATTCTAGGTATTTGTGACAAAATATTACATGCTGAAGTATGATTAACTGGATGAGAATATCATATTTCCTTTCTGTTACTAGAAATATTCTGTTCATTCATTGATTCTTCAGTTGGAGGAAAATTATGAGAGCATCGTCCACTCTGATGACTTGTAGTATGAGATTTCATTTGGATGATCAATATCAACACCACCATTATAAAGTTTAAAAACAAGAGCCCTGGAGAGGCTCTTTTGTACCTTCCTGAAAGTTGATATATTACTTGGGCAACAAAATTAGAAAACTGAAATTTGCCAATGGAAAAAATAGGGAGTCCAGAAATAAACTCTCACATATGCAGTCTAATGATTTTCAGTTAGGATGCCATGACCACTCAAGGGGAGAAAGGATGGTCTTTTCAACAAATAATTTTGGGATAACTGGATATCAATATGCAAAAGAATGAAGTTGGACCCTTACTTACACCTTAAAAAAAAATTAACTCCAAATGAATCAAGGATTTAAATGTCAAGAGCTAAAACTATAAAATCCTTAGAAGAAAACAAAAGGGGCAATATTCATAACATTAGATTTAGAAATGATTTATTGAATATGACACTGAAAGCACAGGCAACAGAAGAAAAGAGTAGATAAATTAGAATTTTATAATTAAAAACTGTTGTGCATCAAAGGACACTATTGATAAAGGAAAAAGCTAACCCACAGAATAAGAGAAAATGTTCACAAATCATATATCTGATGAAAATTAATATGTAGAATATGTAAAATATTCCTACAACTCAGCTACAAAGAAACATAAAATCCCATTAAAAATGGCAAAAGACCTGAATAGACATTTCTTCAAAAAAGATACATAGATGGACAATAAGCACATGCGAAGTTGCTCAACGTCACTAATTGTGAGGGAATTGCAGGTCGAAACTCCAACTAGACACTAATCCAAACCTACTGGGATGGCTATTATTTAAAAATTTCAGAAGCTATCAAGTTCTGATGAAAATGTGGAGAAATTGGAACTCCTGTGCATTGCTGGTGGAAATGTAGAAGTGCTGCAGCCCGTGTGGAAAACGGTATGGTGGTTCCTCATAAAATTAAACATAGAATTACCATATTATCCTGAATTTACACATCTAGGTATATACCCCAAAGCACTGAAAGCATGGACTCACAGATATTTGGACACCCATGTTCTTAGCAGCGTTATTCACAATAGCCGAAAGGTGAAAACACTCAAACGTCCATCAACAGTATACCCATATGGTGGTATATACATACAATGGAAAATTATTTAGCTTTAAAAAGGAATGAAATTCTGACACATGGTACAATATGGATGGAACTTGACAACCTTATGCTAACTAAAATGAGCCAGTCACAAGAGGACAAGTATTGGATGACTGTGCTTTTATGAGGTACCTACAGTAGTCAATTCATAGGGACAAAGTAGAAAGGTAGTTGCCTGGGGCTGGAGGAAGGGGGACTGGTAAATCGATGTTTAAAGGATTGAGTTTCAGTTTGGGAGGATGAAAACGTTCTAGAGTTTGATGGTAATAATAGATGCACAAAGATGTGAATGTACTTAATGCCATTGACTGTACACTCAAAAACATTTAAAGTAACAAATTTCATGTGTTGAGTATTTTACCACAGTAAAGCAAAATTGTCAGGCAAAAATTCCATTTTATGACATCACCAAAAATAATACAAAGTTTAGATATAATTTTATGGAAAGAAGTGTAAGATATACACTGAAAGCTAAAACTACATTATTGAAAGAATGATCTACATAAATGTAAAGGCATCTCCTGTTAATGTACTGGAAGACTCAATATTGTTATTACTCCAGATACTCTCAAAATTGATCTACAAATTCAACACAATCCTTAACAAACCCAAGCTGTCTCTTTTGCAGAAACTGAAAAGTTGATCTTAAAGTCTTACAGAAATTCAAGCAACACAGAATAGTAAAAACAATCTTGAAAACATAGTTTTCAAGAAAACTTAAAACTGAAAACACAATTCCAAAGCGTATTACAAAGCTAACTAATCAAGACAGTGTAGTACTGCCCCAAGAATAAGGGTAGACATTTAGTTCAATAGAAGAGAGAGTCCAGAAATAAAGCTTCATGCTAACAGTCATGGATTTTTGACAAAGATGTCAAAACAATTCAAAGGACAAAGGATGGTCTTCTAAAACAATGGTGTTGGGACAAGTAGATATCCACATGCAAACGAAGTTAGATTACTGCATCACAAGGTTCACAAAAATTAACTGAAATTGGATCATAGATCTAAATGTAAGAGCTAAGGTTATAAAACACTCAGAACACATATTAGTAAATCTTTGTGACCTTGGCATAGGCTGTGTTATCGAAGACACCAAAGCACAGGTGAAGAAAGAAACAATAGACTGATTGAATTTCATCAAAATTGATAACTTTTGTGCTGCAAATGATAACAACCAAGACAGTGAAGGACAAACTACAGAGTGGGAGAATATATTTGTAAATATTATATCTCATAGGGGACTTGTATCCAGAATATATAAAGAACACTTACAAGTCCATAATAAAAAGACAAATAACCCAATTAAAAATGGGAAGGGATTTAGGGACTTCACTGGTGGTGCAGTGCTTAAGAATCTGCCTGCCAGTGCAGGGGACATAGGTTTGAGCCCTGGTCCAGGAAGATCCCACATGCCGTGGAGCAACTAAGCCCCTGAGCCACAACTACTGAAGCCCGCGCGCCTAGAGCCTGTGCTCCACAACAAGAGAAGCAACTGCAATGAGAAGCCCACGCACCACAACGAAGAGTAGCCCCCACTCGCCGCAACTAGAGAAAGCCCGCGTGCAGCAATGAAGACCCAATGCAGCCTAAATAAATAAATAAATAAATAAAGGGAAGGGATTTAAATAAACACACCTCCATAGAAGATATACCAATGGCCAAAAAGCCCATGAAAAGATGTTCAACATCTTAGGAAAATGCAAACCAAAACCACGAGATACTACTTCACACTCATTAGGATAGCTATTATAATAAAAAACACAGGCAACAAGTACCGGTGAGGATGTGGAGAAATTGGGATCTTCTTGGTGCTCTTTTTACCACTACTGCTCAAACTCTGGTATCTCTTTTCCACTCTCACCCCAGTAAGAGCTGCTGTCTAATTAGCTTCAGATTGTCTCATACTATGTATGTATATATACACATATATATTCCTTATCCTTCTGCCAAGGACACCTGCAAGGATCCCCTTAACAGTTCTGGAATCCTTAATTTCAGAGCAACTTTCTGTTCAATGCTGCACCCTTCAGGTTCCCACCATTTCTTCTGCTGTGAGCTCTGTCTTCTGCTCCATGGGAATGATGTACTTTGCTTAGGACTCCAATTCTCTGTTCTGAGATCAGCAAATTATCCATAGGTAGAATTGTATTTCCATAAAATCAACATCATGTTTTCTTTTCTTCAGATATTTTAGTTCTGTGTTTCCTGTTGACTTCCAGAAACCATTTCCTTCATGTCTTATCCTGTTTCATATTTTTATTATTTGACACATTTAATGGAAAAATTTCATCATGCCCATCTTTCTTCCTTAGAGTAATAGATATCTCCCAGGTAATCTAATAGTGATCTCTTTAATCAGTCTTTGGAGTAATTAACCACATGAGAAGGAAGCTCCACTTGCAACATGATAATTTTAGTAAAGATGGATTAAAGGAGAATGGACCTTTTCTGATGGGTGAGGCCAGGAAAGGAGAGCTATAAAGTGTTGAGTTCTACCATAGCATGAGACTGCTGCATGTTTGATTAGTTTCAGTATTTTTGCATATATTTGCTAATTTATTTCTTATAATACATAAAACTTCCTAAATCACTTTAAGGTAAATTACTTCTAATCAACATATAATTGGACTGTGTGTGTGTTTCAACATCACGGATCCTTTTGTCTTTTTGAGGGGGCATTAAATTCATTTACACTTAATATCCCCAATAGTTGCTTTGGTGGTAATTCTGATTGCTTGATATAGTTTTTTGTATTTTAATTGTCTGGTTTATTTCTTTTGCTTCACTGGGCCAAGTTTCCATAGATTTAGTTTTCTAGTTTTATGTAATGTCTTTATAATGCCAAGAGGAATATCTATTTTTCTAATTAGTACAGTCAAAATTAAAACAATATCACTTTATACATCTATTATGTAACTTAACCTAGTCTACTATTGTTTTTTTTAATTAGCCTCAGTTATATCAATAATTTTCCATAAATAATTTTTAAAATAGTTCTTTTCTTTTTTTGCTCTATATTTAAAATGGAAGAACCTATTAGATGAAAATATCAATCTAATGTGTCCTAAGTAGCAGTTCATAGACGGGAATATGATAGAATAAAATACATTAGAAAGTAGCACATAAATAAATATTAAATATACATACAAAGGTTAAAAATAAATTATATATATATATATTTGACAGAAATATATAATGCACTTTGGGGCATAGTCACAGAATATTGGAAAACACATTTAAATTTATTAACTCTATGATTATATTATTTGAATTCCAAAGTTTTATAATTCAAATTATTAATATACTTTGAATACCATTTCTGAAAAAGTTAAAAGGTACTCTTATGTTTTCAGGTAAAAGTACAGACATGTTGGTAAAACGACGTGGTGCTTCTCGAAAAAACGGCCTTGTGATCAGTTTCTACGTTTTCCTGCCTTTCCTCATTTTAATTCCCATCATTGCTCTTAAATGGAATAAAATGAAGATATTTTGGGACAGAGAGGGCACAGTAAGTGAAGGGTGAGTAAACTCATTATATTTAATATTTAAAATGATTTAGGAGAAAATCCAAATATTATTCAGAATATTATAAGTAGGGACTCCTGGATGGATTGGGTAAATGTTCAGAAACATACCAAATTTTTTTCAGATTTCAGGCAGGTGGGTAAGTTTCGTGTTTATATAGGCCCAGGAACAACTGAAGTAACTCAGTAAATCCTCAGTACCTTTCGAATAGCAAGCCATGTTGGCTGTAACTGCTTTAGAAGGTCTGTCTACTTCCCAAGCAACCCTGTTTCCTTGCACTGACATTCACTTGTGCCAAGAAGATTAATAGAGACAGAACAGCATAGAATAAAGAAGGTGAAGATTAATAGAGACAGGGAAGCATAGAATATGAGGAATGTGAAGATTAATAGAGAGAGGGCAGCATAGAATGAGGAAGGTGAAGATTAATAGAGACAGGGAAGTATAGAATACGGGGAAACTGAGAAAATATAAGATGGCAAAGAATGAGGGAGAGAACACACATAGGATACTGCCCATTTTACACATAATCAATATCACTCATGTGTTTCTAAAATTAGAATTAAGGCACTTGAGCAGCTTTTCCGTTTTTTTTTTGTTTTGTTTTTCTTGTTTTTTTTTGTAGAGCAGAGCTTGATTAGGTCTTTTTTTTAATGAGGTATAATTAACATATGACATATTAGTTTCATGTTTATGTCATAATGCTTTGATATTTGTATATATTACAAAATGGTCACCACAATGAGTCTAGTTAATATTTGTCACCATGCATAGTTAACAAAAATTTGGTTTTCTCCTGATGAGGACTTTCAAGATCTACTCTTTTAGCAAGTTTCAAGAGTGTAATTCCTTATTTTAACTATAGTCGCCATGCTGTACATTATATCCCCATGACTTGTTTTTTTTACAACTGGAAGTTTGTACCTTTTGACCCTCTTATCCATTTTGCTCACCGCCCCCCATCCCATTTTTCTGGCAACCACCAATCTGTTCTCTGTATCTGTAAGGGTGGTTTTTTTTGTAGATTCCTCATATAGGTGGGATCACACTTTGTCTTTCTCTGTCTGACTTACTTCACTTTCATACTGCTTTTTTCTTTACTGTAACAACAATACAAGCCACAATTTTCTTAGTGAATATTTAGGAAAATGAGAATGCAGAAGCAAGGGTAAGGAGGTGGGTCTCATTTCTTCATTTTAAAGGAAATCATTTTTGTTTCTCATTTGTGTAGCCAGAGACAAAATAATTATATAAAATTTCAGTCAACACCTCTACTTCCCAAGTTAGTTAATCTTATTTATGAACAAGATAGCAGCGACCAGGTAATTCAGGGTAGTCTTCTGCATGATTCATCAATCATTCAACTGTTATAAACTGACTTAATTGAATGATATCTGGCATGTCTTCCTGTGCTCTTACTTAAGACATCTTGGACAAATCTGAATAGTTGCAAGAACTCGACCTGACTTTGGGAAGAGATGCTAGAGTAAGGTACCACTGATCATAAAGAACAAAGTCTGCTCGTGACAGCCTAAATTTTGGAGCAGCAGTAGATGGTTTCAGGGCTGCAAGGGCAAGAAATGATGTAGAGCTGAAACACAAAAGGGTGGTAAGGAACTGGATGGTTATGAGCCAGGCCATTGTCTCCATCACCCAAAGCCTTTACGGTTGACATCGTCTCTTCTTGTCCATGTCCATTCTCTCCAAGATGACTGCTCTGCTTACACATGGCCCAGAGTACCTATCTCAACTCTTTCTAGTTTCATTTTCAAGTAAAAATCCCAGTAATCTGCCAAAACCAGTGCCTGTTAGTTCATTTTCTCAAGAGACAGAAGGAAATAACTGTGCAGGTGTATCTCATTTCAGCCAGTGTTCCGTCTGGATTTATAATCCTGAGTTAGGTGTTCAAACCTGATTTTATCATCTGTGAACAAAGAATTGTAGCCATTTAGTAGGAACCTTTACACCATGACATTCCTCTTCAACAGGAGCTGAGTGTGTATAGGAGCCAAAGAACAAATGGAGGCTGTATAAATACCACAAAGTGTAACTAAGCATAGCTAATAGAGAGGCCTCATTAAGGACCTCATTAACAGAAGTGAAATAATAAGTATTCATGTAGGTATTTGACAGAAATCATATAACTGAAGTTATGATAATTTAAGAATTTACATGTAAATTATCTGTTTAAATTGGAGAAGCATTATCATAGATATTTTAATATTTCATCCAGTCTTCCATGTAGACAAAATAGAGAAAAGTAATAGATGGATTTTTAGTTTGAAATTTTAAAAATGCTTAACATATTTAAAAGTTAGGCTAACCTTAGGAAAAAAAACAAGCACTACAATATATCATCCCTGAGTGGCATATAGAAAGCAAAGTGGATATTGGTACATATTAATTGAGTAATTAGGACAAATCTAGCTTCATTACTTTTCTTGACTTTAAGATTACAGTGTTTCCTAACCTTAAAAATAGTTGTTTCTTTTAAACAAATCTCTATCAGAAGACAGCAGTAGGAAGAGTAACAGCAACCAGTCTTAGAGTTAAAGGTGAAGTAAAGGAATCAAACTATTGACAAAATGATATAATTCATTAAATACTTAAAACAATATTTTTAACAGTACCTCAGTATAAGGAAGATATTATTCCCGTATTTCATCATTTTGATTTCTATTTGTTGCTATCATATACTAAAACAAAGACTAAAACAAAGCATTTGATGTTAATTTTATTTTATACTTATCTAGAAACATTTAACATTAACTCACATTAGCCACAGATTTATTAACCAACATCTTTGTAAAAAGAAATGACTTTAAAGGGATTTTTTAATATTTTCTTAAAATATTTATGTGCAATCATGCATTTGATTGGTAGATTTAACGTTCTAAACGAGAGGTTTACACAAGTTTTCTCCCAACACCTGTATTTATTCCTCACTAACTCCCCGGTTATTGTTCTCCTTATTTTATTTCTTTTAAACTTTTTCATTTTGTATTGGAGTATAGCTGACGAACAATGTTGTGATAGTTTCAGGTGCACAGCAAAGCAACTCAGCCACACATGTACATGTATCCATTCTCCCCCAAGCTCTCCTCCCATCCAGGCTGCCACAGAGCACTGTGTTCTCCTTATTTTAGAAATAAGGAAACAGACATAAAGAATGTAAATAATTCCCCACATGTGTAGAATTTTAGTGAGTTTTTTGAGTTTCAGTTTGACAACCAGACACTAAGGTTGAAGCTCTTAAGAACTCTGCAATTTTGCCACATATTTTCTGATACAAGACTGGCGATAGGGAATGGAATTTACACTTATTGAGGACCTAGAGGATGCCAGGCAAATGCTAAATGCACTCACCCTCCAAGGCAGAAGAACAATTCTTTACCGTCAGTTAGGATAAAGGAGGCTTCTGTATATGTCGTTCAAATTTCTAACTCATGCGTAAAGAAATCGTGATATTTGACATATTAGACTTATCCCTGGAAGTAAAGGAAAACAATCAAAAACTCATCTAAGTGTGAGATCCCGAGATCATCTCTTTACTTACCTGTCACATCTGACTTTGATGGAGAAAAAAGTCAGTGGGTCTCTGTTTCCTTATCGGCCACCAAGCAAATCATTTATGACTCCTGTCCTCAATGTAAAGTAGTCTTATTTCTGCCTAGACCACCCTCTCCCTCTTCTCTGATCTCTTTACTAAAGGCCCGCATCTTAGGTGAAGATTCTGGCCCTCGGCTGTCTTCTTCTCATGTTCTCCGTCATAGTTCCATCATCATGCTGGGTGTCTTCACCTGAACTTCTCACCTCCATACAACTTCAGTCATTTTCTCCTAGAGCGGTACAGTGAGCACGCATCTCCCCGGCTTTCTCCAAGTCTTAATTCGTAAATGCAATATCTTGCTTTCTTTTACACTTTTTTCTATTTTTCACAGTCATCTCCTGCCACCAGTACTTTATGGTTATATTAAGGTCTTGCCTCAAGAATTGGACACATTCGTCCGATAAACATATTTTATAAGTTGGTACTGAAAGGTGATTCTTTATGGGGAAGATGAGAGAAGTGGGGCTAACTGGGCAGTTGACACTGAAGGAGGAACTGGGTGGCAACTTTAAATGTGACTGACTGAGTAGGCCCTAGGGAGCAAGTGACGTGTCAGCAAGGAATTGGAGGAGGCGCAAATGATGACCTAGTTTAGATATCTGAAAGGAGTCACCTGACATCACCGTCAGCTCCCAGAAGGCTTCTATCTAAATGCAAAGGATGCAGTACAGCAAGAGGGGGTGCAGGCAAGCACTGTGGGTCAGAGAGACGCCTCAGGCGCAAGCTCTCAAGGTTCCTTATTTTAAATTTTAAAAAGCCCATCATAAATCCCACTGCCCTTATCTCAGCAAAAAGTGAAACCGGATATTCAGGCTTTCCCACAGCTAAAGAGAGAGCTTTACCATTCCAGCTGTAAACCAAGTCTGGCTTAGACAGGCATAGAGCTGGCAGAGCAGCCCATGCATATACCTGGGCAGGAGCTTTTCAAGCACATGAATGATACAATGAAAAAAAAATGTCAGGACTAATCCAGGAGAGAAGGGATGTTACCTCAGACCAGGGATAGTAAAGATGGTCTTAGGAATAAATTTTGAAGGTGAACCAACAGAATGAGTTGAGAGTTTGGCTGTAGAGTGTAAGAAGAAGTACTTAAATGATGTTCATTGCTATACAGCAGGAAGATAGCTAGGCTACCATGTAAAGCCAGACCTCTCTGTGTCTAAATTTGTGCTCTTAATATATTTAAAAATTTATTTTAAAATGTATGGATGTTGAAAGAGAAAATCTGTATAGGTAACCATGAGCCAGGACCAGTGTCTTCTGATATGCCACGATTAAAAGGTTACATTTCCTCATAGATGAATGGAACATAGTTGAAGTATTTTTGACGTGGTAAGGGAGGGATTTAGCAAGATATGGTGTGCTTTTTACAAAATTCACAGGGATAAATTAGGAGAAAATTCAGTCAGATTCAGTCAGAACTGGAGACTAGTGAAATGGAATGCACAGGAAAAGTGTGATGAGGGCAGGACTGGTTAAGACGGAAAGAACAACACAGTTTTCAGAGACCTAACAGGGGTAGACTTGGTTGAAGTGGTGACTGGATAGATGTATTTGGGTTAGAATAAAAGAGAACTACGAAGACGAACATTTCCGACACAGTGGATCATGACAGCTTTTACTAACGGCGTGTTGTACAGCAGCTGAGAACCAGCTTGGTTTTGGAGCCATGAAGCGGAGGGGAGTAAAGAAGGAGTTTGTTCTGAACATGTGTGTGGGACACCTGTTGGAAACGCACAGAGGACTGTTGGGAGTTCTCCTCCTCTGTAGATAAAAATAGAGAAAAGAGCAATTATTTCCTTCTTCACATATTGTATTGCTCTTTTTCTCTCTGTTTCCTTGTTCATGACTTTCTTTGACCCATGTGAAACATAGAGTCCGTGTAAATGAGACATATATAAATAGCAGTTTATAGCATTTCCTTTTAATGTGGCTATCACAAATGTTTCTGGAAAAAATCAAACCAAAGAAACAAAAAGAACTTGGGTTTACAGATTCTGTAGAGCACAGGTATAGGTTGTGACAGTATCAACTGTCTTATATTAATTAATTGATATACCTGTAGCTTTGTAATAAAATTAGACAGCTTTTATTAACCATTAAAAATGTAGCATTTCTTCTTTCTGTATTTCTTTTAGAATGGTAACTAAACAATACTGTCAAAAGCCATAATTTGGAGAAAAGATATTGCCAAGAAACACACCATTAACTGGGCTGGTTCAAGAATAAAAAAATCTGCTTTTCTCTCCTTTTGTGATGGCTTAAAGCTTTCAATTTCAAAAACAAAAGTAAATCCTGTGAGTGAAAGTATGTCACGTTGTGTCAATTCATTCTGTTCTCGAGCCCAAGTTTGTGTGCCCGATGCACACCGAGGCCAAACAAAGGGAAACGTCAGTGTTTGGAGCAGATTAAGGTTTATTGCAAGGACCAGCCAAGGAGAACGGACAGCTCATGCTCAAAAATGCCAACTCCCTGATGGCTCTTGGGGAAGAGTGTTTACAGGCAAAATTTGGGGCAAGGGCTGCAGGGTATGGAACCTTCCCCTGATTGGTTGGTGGTGAGGTAACAGGGCGCTGTTCCAGGAATCTCAGTCATCAGCCTTTCCTGCCAGTGTGGGTCCACATGCTTGTGCTCAGCCTCAAGTGACTTCCTGCATCTGGCTTGAGGGGGCCCTAGTTCCTGTTGAAGAGCTCAGTCATACGCATCAGACGGTTCTGCACATCCCCGAAGAGGAACGGCACCAGGCCCCATGCTGCACTGTCGTTTCTTCCTGCCTTCCCTCACTTCCCTGATTAGTAACTGTTTGAATACGCCCTTTGGAACTCGGGGAAGGTCTAGGAAGCTGAAAGCCTTTTTCCGACAAACTGGAAGCTGGGGACACGGAAAGCCTTTTGTGCCCAGGAGGACCCACAGGGAGCCTTCTACCGCCATGATCCTCTAGTAGGAAATAGGCAAGTTGGCCTCTTTCGAACCTGCGAGGCTGTTGCATCCCAACGGAAAACTTTCCATTGTGCACTCCTGCCACCGACTGCCCTCAGATACCCATGGCCCTGCTAATCGCTCCCATCTCAAGAGAGGACACCTAGAATCTGCACCTCTGCAATAGTTCGTGATTCTCATCCCCTACCCATTCCAAGCTTCAGGATATTGAGAGGAAGGGTTGCTACACAAGGTCAGCCCCAGAGCCCTCAGAGAGTCACTAGCATCCATTTTATCTTCAAAGAATTGCTCACACTGAGTTCCTGGTCATAGATAACTGTTCTGTCTCCAGGTGATACTTCCCTGCCCTCGTGGAAATTGAGCTCTAGAATATATCTTTCTTTGTCCTTTGAAGGAACCCAGAATTGCTGCTCTTTCCTGACTGAAGCTGAGCTTTTCTGGGTGACAGTTTCTTGCTTCAGTGCCCCCTCTCTTCATCTCCCTCTTCCTGAGATGGGTGCACTTCTGCACACCTCAAAGCATTATTTGTGGGTTAGAGATCCATCAGCCTACCTGGAGTCTAATTAGGACCCACAGAATTTCCATCCATATAAATGAAGGTGCTCCTGGGTCAGGGGTGGGAGCATCTCATCACAAAGACCAAGAGTTTCTTTCTCCAAATGAGCAAATGATGAATGGATACACGAGATGTGGTCCGTCCATACAATGGGATAGTATTCAGCCACAAAAAGGAAGCACTGATATTGCTACCACGTGGATGAACCTTGGAACCGTTATGCTAAGTGACTAAAGCCAGTCACAAAAACCACGTATTCTGCCTTTGCATGAAACATCCAGAACAGGGACATTAGAGAGACTAAGATTAGTGGTTGTTTACTGCTGAAAGTGGGGGTGGGGATTGAAAAGCTGGGGTGGGTGATGGTAATAACTAAAGGGTAGAGGACTTGTTTTTGAGATGAGGGAACTGAAATGGACTGTGGTAATGGTTGCACATATCTGTGAATACACTAAAAACCCTACAATCATTCACCTGTGTGCTTTAAGTGGGTGAACTCTGTGGTAAAAATAATACACATCGGGATGATTCTACCATAACTTTCCCTCACCCCCTTTGCCACTAACTTATTTGGGGCCATTATGATCACTGTCCTGCCTTATTTAATCATAATTTCTCAGGATCAGTTTCCCAGGAGTACTACCACCTAGCAGGTCCAAGTTTTAGACCTGAGCAGAGTTTATTTTTGCGACTATTGGTGTAACACATCCTTGCTGTGGAGTGTACTGGGATAAAGGAAGGTGTGGGTGAGTGGCAGGCAGAAGTTGAGTTAGGTTTTGAGCGTGAGTAGCTTAAGATATTTGTCAGAAAATTCAAAGACAATTACATGTTCTGTCTTCTGCAGTGGTGTCACTTTTCCCCTCTGAGTTTGTCTTGCTGGCCTCCCCATTTCTAAATCTTCCTTTTTACGGTTCTAACAGTAACTGTGAACAAGATACACTAAGGTTCCATTTCAACGTTTTCTTCCCTTTCCTCAACAGATTATAATCTAACATTGTAAGAATAGGCACACAGTTGAAGAATTGTGCTTTTTATTGTCTCATGCAGAATTGAGTCCAATAACCTTTATTTTTAATTGAGGTAACATTGGTTTTTAACATTGTATAAGTTGCATGTGTACCACATTTTTCAACTTCTTTCAGTGTGCCCACCACCAAATTTTTAGTTTCCATCCCCCACCCTTCTTCCCTTCTGCTTACCATTACTCTGTTCTCTCCTATGTGTTTGTTCTGCTTTGGTTTGGTTTCTTAATTTATTTTTTTCTGCATATGAGTGAAATCATACAGTATTTGTCTTTCTCCACCTGACTTATTTCATTTAGCATGATACCATCAAGGTGCAACCATATTGTCACAAATGGCAAGATTTCATCTTTTTTACGACTCCTATTCCATTGTGTATACATACCGCATCTTCATCCATTCATCTGTCAGTGGTCACTTAGGTTGTTTCCTTATCTGGGCTATTATAGATAATTCTGTAATGAACATAGGGGTGCATATATCTTTTTGAATTAATGTTTTCAGTTTCTTTGGGTTAATACCCAGAAGCAGAACAGCTGGATCACATGGTAGTTCCATTCTTAATTTTTTGAGGAATCTCTATACTAGTTTTCATAGTGGCTACAAGTTAAATTCCTCCAAATAGTGTATGAGGGCTCCCTTTTCTCCACACCCTCTACAACACTTGTTACTTCTTGCCTTTTTGATAATAGCCATTCTAAAAGGCATAAGGTGGGCTTCCCTGGTGGCGCAGTGGTTGAGAGTCCGCCTGCAGATGCAGGGGACACGGGTGCGTGCCCCGGTCCGGGAAGATCCCACATGCCGCAGAGCGGCTGGGCCCGTGAGCCATGGCCACTGAGCCTGGGCGTCCGGAGCCTGTGCTCCGCAACGGGAGAGGCCACAACAGTGAGAGGCCCGCGTACCGCAAGAAAAACAAAAGAAATGAAAGGCATAAGGTGATTTGATTCCTCATTCCAGTTTTGATTTACATCATTTCCCTAACAATTAGTGAGGTTGAACATCTGTTTATGTGCCTGTTGGACATCTGTGTATCTTCTTTGGAAAAACAACAATTTATATCCTCTTCCTACTTATTAATCGGTTGTTTTGTGAATTTTGAATTGTATGAGCTGTTTGTATATTTTTGATATTAAGCCATTGTTGGTCTCATTGTTTGCAAATATTTTCTCCCAGACCACATGTTGTCTTTTTGTTTTGTTGATGGTTTCCTTTGCTGTACAAAACCTTTTAAGTTTAATTAGATGTCACTTGTTTACTTTTGGTTTTATTTATTTTGCCTTAGGAGACTGATCCCCCCCCCCCACAAAAAAAATTGGTACAATTTATGTCAAAGAGTTTTCTGCCTATGTTCCCTTGTAGGACTTTTATGGCTTCAATTCTTACATTTAGGTCTTCTATCTTCTCTTCCTTCACAGTATAACTAAGGACTTGTTTTATTCGGTAGCATGTCTTTATCCAGGGGATTTATTTTCAACTATATAAATATGAAAGTAGAAGACTATTTTTCCTTTCTCTGAGCGAGCACTAGAAGTCCAGCTTCTGGTTCCTACATCTTGCCTTAAAACCTGGTGGTTAGGGCTTCCCTGGTAGCACAGTGGTTGAGAGTCCACCGGCCGATGCAGGGGACGCAGGTTCGTGCCCCGGTCCGGGAAGATCCCGCATGCCGCGGAGCGGCTGGGCCCGTGAGCCATGGCCGCTGAGCCTGCGCGTCCGGAGCCTGTGCTCCGCAACGGGAGAGGCCACGACAGTGAGAGGCCCGCATACCGCAAAAAAACAAAAAAAAACCAAAAAACCTGGTGGTTAGCCAGATATCATCTCTCATGTTCTGATTTGTCTTTAACCTTCTTTCAAATTCTGATACTGGGATTTTCCCTTTTTTTCAAGCTTAGCTCTTATAGGATAACAGGAGAGGGTAACTACTAACCCATTTTTCCATGGTGCTAGATAATATTCCATGTTTTCATTCACACACATGCACACACATACACACAATATTTTTCTTTTAGGTATAAATTAAATTTTACTCACTATAAATTTTTATTGAGATAGAAAAATTAGAGAAGTTCTAAGAGTTCTAAGAATTTAGCTTGTAATGATTAGAAAGATGAGAAAAGTATCATTTTATTTATCAAGGTTAAATCATATGAAATGCCACTCTATACTACCCCCAATTTTTTTTTTTTTTTTGGTAATATCTCACTCTAAATTTCTTTACCATGGCCTTGCCTATATTTAGAACTTCCATCTTGTCATTCCTTCACTTCACTCATTACACTACAGGCTTTGAACAGGTTCCCATACAAGTTCCCTACTGCCATTCAAAATGCTAGATCATTTCCCAAACTTTCTATCTCAGCCAAAACATCAATTCCACAAATAGGTTTTTCTAACTATCTTATCTATATGGTCACACCCCTCCTCAAAATTCTCTATTCGAGCACTCCATTTCTTCAGAGCACTTTTCACGACCTCTTTATATTGGGGAAGTTTGTCATTAATTTCCTATTAATTTTCTTTCTCCTCTTCTGTAATATAAGCTCCAAGTGTGGACACAGTCCCTTTCTTTCACATGTGCCACTATATTGTTTTCTTCTTTTTTTTTTTTTTTGCTGCACCATGCAGCATGTGGGGTCTTAGTTCCCCAAGAGGGATTGAACCCGTGCCCCCTGCAGTGGAAGCATTGAATCTTAACCACTGGACCACCAGGGAAGTCCCCAGTATGCCACTATATTCTTATTTTCTATTGTAGTGCCTGACACGTATGTATATTGAATTAGTTTTGCAAATTGAATGATTTGATTTAATAAGAAAGTTAAATAAATGTGTTTTATATTGATTATATCAGAAATACTAAGTGTGTTTAAGGCTATGGAATTTGGGCATGCCAAATTTTTCACCAGAGAACATTGGTAGTTTAATTACTTTTTTCCATTGTTTCATGCTTCTTAATCAATTAACTAGTATGGATATTTGTATCAAAGATTTATCAAAATAAAGTGTAATATGTGCTCAACATAAAGTACTAAAGTATAAAATTTTATAGGATCAAAACTGTTTTAATTCATTACTTGCTTTTGTTTTCTTCTTACATAATGGTGTTCTCTTCAATCTTCTTTATTTTAGTATCCAGGTGCAATAACATTGGAGGGATTTTTAGTTATTATAGCTCAATTATTTGGCCTTAAGTTGAGATTAACATATGATGACATCCACAAGTGTTCCTGTCCAAGAGCTACATGCATAATGAATCATGAAGCAGTATAAGCCTTGTTTTTCATTTGAATTAATTTCACACATACGTTTGTGAGGTTGTTTACAAGACATGGTGAATTTCTTATTCTTTATACTCAGTTCCACATCAAAAGTTGGAAAGGTATGTTGTGCCTGAAGAGATATCACAGATTTGTCCAAATGATACAAGACTCCAGAAGGTGGTAAATCTCATGATAATGAAATATTTACTCAAGGGAATTAGAGGGAAAATTTAAATATTTATGAAGACTATGAAATATTTTATAAATAATACTACTTTTGTTTTTGTTGTTGTAGTATCTATTGCCAAGGCAAAGATGTCTAAAATCTTGCTTAAAAATATAACAAAGAACTGGCAGCTTTGACTATTATTTTGATGGAAATAAAAAGGAGGAAAGATTTGAAGAAGAAAAAGAATTGCCCTCATTTGCAGAAATTATGATTAACTACCTACTTAAATCAACAGAATCAGTTTACAATTAGAACAACAACATCAAAAAATTCATCAGGATGATCAGTCTTGGAAAACACTAAGAAAATGGATGCCTATTATAAAATTTCTAATTTTTCCAGAAGAGATCTATAAGTTCAGTAAAATCCCAATCTATATTTTAGATTATTTTTTAAGGAACTTGATCAACTCTATGGGAAGTGATAAAATGAAGATGGTAAACATAGACAACCTTTTGGGGATTATGAGGTGCAATTTATGATCAAAGAAGGGATTTTTATTTTGGGGAGACACTACATATTGTCTACCGACTTTTAGAAATAAAGAAATGGGGGAAAGATGATGATGTTGGATATAATGAAGACTTAAGAGCAAAATCATGGAATAAACTAGAGAGGAGAGGATCTGGTACGTAAAAAAAGGGACTGGCTTTTATCAGAGCTGGGCATATTCAATTATTGTGATACAGTGTTTGGAGGGTAAATAGATAGATATGAAGGTAGTTGAATAGCTGTGAGACAGGCTGGGACCTGGGGCCCTTTGCTGCAGTGCTGCAGTGCTTCCACTTGGACAAATCTCTCTTCGAGCAACAAAATACAAAGAAGCTGTATGGGACTGAAAATAACTGCGTGCATGCTGAGTTGGGACAAATTCTGGACAAAAGTTGGGACAAATTCTGGACAAAAGTTGGGACAAATTCTGGACAAAAAAAGATACAAAAAGACCCCAAAAAAGAAACACCCAACTGCCGCTTTGGAAGAGCCTGGAGCAAAAGCAGGTACTGTGCATGACCCCTGCACACAACACCACCTAAGGGGTGAGCAAACCACCTAAGCCACCATTCTGGCCTGACCCCTGGACACACCCCTACCCTCACCCCATATAAGGAACAAGCTTGCCCCCCCACCCCCACCTCAGGGAGTGAGCCAGCAAGGGAAACTGTTGATTGTTTTCACTCCCCCACCGCTGCTTGCAGCAGGGCCCCCAATAAAGCCTTGCCTGAATTTCTTGTCTGGCCTCTGACCAATTTCTATTGATTAAGGAGACCAAGAACCTTGGTTGGTAACGGTTGCAACAGAGACCATATGGCACACTATTTCAGCAAAGCTGAAACTATTTTCTATTTCATTCTTTACAGAAAATGTGTGCTGTACCCTATTCTATAGCATTTCCAAGAGCTGCTTGTGGGATTTAGTTTTATGTTACAGGAGCAGTAACCAGCTCACAGACTCACACGTGTTGGCATGCATCCCTTCCCTAACGTCCCATACCAGTGCTTTGGTGGTAGGCAGAATGGACCTTCAAAGATGTCCTCACTCTAATCCCTGGAATTTGTGGATATGTATGTTACATGGTAGAAGGTAAGTTGCAGAAGTCATTAAGGTGATGGACCTTCAAGTAGGGACACTATCCTAGATTATCTGGGTGGGTCCAATCTAATCTCATGAGCCCTTAGAAACAGAATATTCTCCAGGTGAAGTCAGAGAGATGTGGCAGAATGGGGCTCAAAAAGACTGGTGCTGGGAAAACTGGACATCTACATGTGAAAGAATGAAATTAGAATATTTCCTCACACCATACACAAAATGGATTAAAGATCTAAAGGTAAGACCCCAAACCTTAAAACTCTAAGAAGATAACCTAGGCAGAACACTCTTTGACATAATTTATAGCAGTATTTTATCTTTATCTGTCTCACAAAGCTAAAGCAAAAAGCAAAAATAAACAAATGGGACCTATTTAAACTTAAACACTTTTGCACAGCAACGGAAACCATTGACAAAACTAAAAGACAACCCATGGAATGGGAGAAAATACTTGCAAATGACCAACAGGGGGTTTATATCCAAAACATATAAACAGCACATAGAAATCAATATCAAAAAACAAACAGGCCAGTCAAAAATTGGTCAAAAGACCTGAATTGACATTTTTCCAAAGAAGTCATACAAAATGGCTAACAGGCAAGTGAAAAGATTCTCAACATCGCCAATTATTAGAAAAATGCAACTCAAAAGCCCAATGAGATATCACCTCAAACCTGATAGAATGTAGAATTTAAAAGTCTACAAATAACAAATTTTTGAGGGGACGTGGAGAAAAGGGAACCCTCCTGCACTGTTGGTGGGAATGTAAACTGGTGTAGCCACTATGGAAAACAGTATGGAGGTTCCTCAAAAAACTAAAAATAGAACTACCATATGACCCAGTAATCCCACTACTGGGCATATATCCAGAAAAGACGAAAATTAATTTGAAAAGATACATGCACCCCGATGTTCATAGCAGCACTACATACAAGAGCCAGGACATGGAAACAACCCAAGTGTCCATGACAGATGAATGGATAAAGAAGATGCAGCATATATACGCAATGGAATATTACTCAGCCATAAAAAGGATGAAATTCTTCCATTTGCAGCAACATGGATGGACCTAGAGAATATTATGCTTAAATAAAAAGTTTTAAAAGTAACATAGCCTCAAAATAGAAGAATCAAAAATTGATAGTAATTAAGGAAATAAAATAGCCAAACATGGTTGGTTTTTGGTTATTTTCACTGATCCAAAACTTTTTTTTTAATTGAAGTATGGTTGATTTACAATATTATGTTCGTTCCAAGTGTACAACGTAGTGATTCAATATTTTTATACATTACACTCCATTTAAAGTTATTATGAAATACTGGCTATATTCCCTGTGCTGTACAATATATCCTTGTAGCTTATTTAATTTATACATAGAAGTTTGTACCTCTTAATCCACTACCCCTATCATGCCTCTCCCCCTTTTCTTCACCCCACTGGTAACCACTAGTTTGTTCTCTGTATCTGTGAGTCTGTTTTGTTATACTCATTTGTTTGTTTTATTTTTTAGATTTGAAATATAAGTGAGAACATACAGTATTTGTCTTTCTCTGTCTGACTTATTTCAGCAAACATAATACCATTTGCAACCACATGGATGGACCTGGAAGGTATTATGCCAAATATGTTTTTTAATAGCTCCAACTATAAATGAACAAAATTCTAATCAATAGTAAAATAGAAAAACAGATGGACATATTCAACGTGTGATATACAGCAACAAGAGGGAAAAAAAAAAAAAAACTATTGCTACTCACAACGTGGATGGATCTCCTAATCATCATGTTAAAAAAACTTAAACATAAAAAGAATACATGGTGATTGGCTCCATTTATATAGGTTCAAAAACAGACAAAAGTAATCTATGGTGTTAGAAGTAGTGATTGTCAGGGGACAATCTGGCAGCTTTAGTGGTTCTATATTTTATTTCTGGATCTGAATCTAGGTGTTAATTACACTGGTTTGTTCAGTAGAATATTGAGCAGTGCCTATATATATTATACATTTATACATAAATGTATAACATATGTAGTATAAATATTTATATATATTACATAAAAGTTCACTTAAGTGTAGATGAATCTTCCTGTTCATTAGCTGTTTCTTCAGCCTTGCCTTTCGGAAGTGATTCTGCGCTTTCTTAGCCGGAAAGCGGAGTCACAAGGCGTCAAAGCCTCCTGCATAGATTTAGCGGCCAAGGCCGCCCACGTTGAATGGCGCACAGCAGGCAGCCTCTCGACCCTCCGCTGCTCTCCCAGCCGCCTGCCTCCTGCGGTGTGTGCGGTCAGGAGGGGTCTCCTCGCGCCCCCAACTGCCCTGTAGTCAAGCGTACGGCCGTTATTCGGGCTGCCATCCAGGACGTCCAGCCATGTGGTGCCTTCTGTTTCTGCTTCTGGGGCTCATCGGGCTTCAGACAGACGATAGTAAGTACTAAAACCCTCTTCTGACCTTTAGGGAATGTCAGGTCTCCTTTCTGTTTCCCTCTGAGAGGCTGGATATCCCTTTAAAAGTGTTTTTTTGGTGGGAGTTCCAACTGTGTAAGCCCGAATCCACTCCCACATTGCCACCTTTCCCAATCAAAATCCACTTTGGTTGCGAGGGTCTTTCCCACTCTTCTTGGGACCGTAGTAAAGATGGGAGATGCCGTGGCTTGAGTAGATCCCTTAAGATTAGAGTTTCATATACTGCTCTGCATTTCTGATATCTGGATTCTGTAGTTGGAAGGTCCAAAGGACCTGACTTTATTTGTTCTGAGAGCACTTGGGCCTATTACCTCAGGGTTACCAGAACCTGCCCACAGGGCAATATTTCTAAAGTAGTATACCTGTTTCTCTTTAAAAGATTTGTAATTCTAGAAAGAAGTGGGTATTGAGGTGAGGGTATTTGAAAAGAGAGTAAAAATGAGGGATGGCATATAGAATATTATGGATTTAGATGAGGAAATAATGAAGGAAGCTATGAGGTGGTGAGTGTTGCCCCTGTAAAACATTTTGCACCTTGCAGATTCAGAAAGACTACGTGTGCAAATTACAGTTCCAGAGAAAATACGGTCAACGTCAAGTGGAGGAGTTGAAACATACGTAATTAAGCCCTAACATTTTTCACAAACTAAAAAGCATGTGACTATTTTGTTCCTAATAAGTAAACCTGGTGTTTTTCATCTCTGCACACTTTCTGAATTTTATATTTATACCCAATTTTTCTTAAATGGAAGAGCCCTTTTGAAAATGAACCAAGATTAACAATGTTTCATAGAAATATGGTGCAGTGATGCTTATTATCAAAGCCCCAAGGCCCATCTAAATCTAAATGGTTCTAAATCTCTTTCCCTCCTGAGCGTCTGAATAATACCTGACCTGATCCATTTACAGTCTCTTGTCACTCATTCACCATACAATATTTGGAGGATTTTTAGTAGTTGTTAAGTAAGCCTATGGCATCCCTATAGGGGATGGCAATCATTTGATTTAATGAAGTGTTGTATGAATAATTTTTATGTCTTGATTGAAAATATGTTCATCATTAAGAATTCTTTTTATGCCATCTTAGTGTATCTTGGTTCAGGTATTAGTTTTCTCCTTTTTATTCTTTGAATTAATTAGAAAGTTTCTTATCTGTTTTACTAATTTCTAGAATCATTTCTAAAGAAGTGAAGTATTTTTTTAAAACACCACACCTTAATTTTCTTTTTGATTGGTAGTAAATGTTTAGATAATTTGAATGCAAATATTTCCTTATCAGCTACCTAGTTGTCACACTAATACAGATATCACAAGCTTAAAATTTTCAATATATAATTTATAAGGGAATGAATATTTATGAAAACTTTAAATCATTTAAATAGAAAAAAAGAGGTGAGACATTTAACAGCATTTTAAGAGTATTTTGTTTTTTTAATGGAAAAATCTATGGAATTACTTGGTCATATTAGAAAATGTACACAGAATCTACTTAGAGGGAAATATCTTCAACCAGGTTTCACCAGATACTATGAGAGTAATTCTCATAAGAGAAGTAAAAAAAAAAAATCATCTGTCCTCAACTGTCAAATTCATGAGGGAAAAATGTTGACTATTTTGTTAATGTCTCTTAACTCCAGTGCCTAGAACAGTGCTGGCTACATAATAAAGGATTAATAGTATTTTTTGAACTGATAAGGCTATTGTACCTACCGACTTAACAAATGCAACAAACATAATATGAAAAGTGTATGTTTATAATTATTATAATTAATAAAGAATATACCACAAGAGAATATTCAACTTAAAAAGACTAGGAGGTTTTAAAAATAACTGAATGGAACTTCTGTACATGAAAAATATAGTATGAGAGTAAAATCAAGAATTAACAGTAGCCAGAGACAGCTGAAGAAACTAAGCAGATGCAACATATAAACAGCTCAAGGAAAAAGAGGAGAGAATTAGAGGCTTGAGTAAAGAGCAATTAGAATTCCTGGAAAATAGAGAAAACAATCTGGAAAAGAGGTTATATTAAACATGATGAACTGAGATCAGGTATCACAACACAGAATAAATAAAAATTAGAGTACATTAACACTTTTCAGATTACAAGAGAAGAAAATAATTTAAATAATGTACTTCAGCAGTTAGAAATTGAAACTGGGACAAAGAATAACATAAAAGCTGGAATTGATGAAAAAGTATGAATATGTATACCTCAAAACAAAACATATTGAATATACAATTGTAACTGTAACAAAAGAATATAAAGCATATATACATCTTGGTATAATAGGGAATTAAAATCATTTAAATAAAACTGTTAAAATTTTTGATTGATTAAATTTATCAGAAATTACATATATTTCAAATTGAATTTAAAAATATATACCACAAGAGAAACACCTAAATCACAAGGGAATAGAAAGGTCTAGCACAAAAATAAGAAAAATTATACAAAGCAAATAGTAAAGTTAGTATAGGCAGCCATATTTTATCAGGCACAAGTTGTCTGTAAGGCAACACAAATAAAAGTATGAAAGATTTTAATAGGGATGAAAAAAAGTGGACATAGTGATACATAGAGCAGAAATTTAACAAATGAATAATACAATGAATAAATGTGTCAACAAATTCAAAAATCCTTGAGGAGATAAGCAATTTCATAGAAAAACAAACTCTTGGGATATAAGGAAAGATGAAAATGCCCAACAGTTTAAAAAATTTGAATCTGAATATAAATGTCTCTTTCTCCCTCCTCAAAAATACAAAAACAACCATTAAAACTAAGTCAAAAGCTAAATTATTTTACAAATAAATACAACCAAACATTTAAGAAAGACATAATTAAAACTCATAAAAACTCAGCCAGCAAAAAGAAAAAGAGTTAATACTGCTGAATACATAAAGGCAATATTACCTTGACACCAAAAACAAAGAAGGGTAATATAAGAAAGAAAATTTGGGACTGAATGAATTCATGAGTATATGTGGCAAACATAAGAAATATGAGAAAATCTAATATAACAAAGTATTAAGAAATGACCAATGGCTTGTTTGTTTTTTTGTTATTGAGTTGTATGAGTTGTTTGTATATTTTGGAAATTAAGCCCTTTTTGGTCACATCATTTGCAAATATTTGCTCCCAGTTAGTTGGTTGTCTTTTGTTTTGTTTATGGTTTCTTCTGGGGTGCAAAAGCTTAGAAGTTTGATTAGGTCCCATTTGTTTATTTTTACTTTTATTTCTATTGCCTTGGGAGACTGACCTAAGAAAACATTGCTATGTTTTATGTCAGAGAACGTTTTACCTATGTTATCTTCTAAATGTTTTATGGTGTCATGTGTCTTATATCTAAGTCTTTAAGACATTTTGAGTTTATTTTTGTGTATGGTGTGAGGGAGTGTTCTAACTTCATTGATTTACATGCGGCTGTCAAACTTTCCCAATACCACTTGCCAAAGAGACTGTCTTTTATCCATTGTATATTCTTGCCTCCTTTATCGAAGACTAATTGACCATAGGTGTGTAGGTTTATTTCTGGACTTTCTAGCCTGTTCCATTGATCCATATGTCTTTTTTTATGCCAATACCACACTGTTTTGATTACTGTAGCTTTGTAGTATTGTCTGAAGTCTGGGAAGTTTATGCCTCCTGCTTTGTTCTTTTTCCTCAGGATTACTTTGGCAATTCTGAGTCTTTTGTGATTCCATATAAATTATAGGGTTATTTGTTCTACTTCTGTGAAAAATGTCATGGGTAATTTGATAGGGGCCGCATTAAATCTGTAGATTACTTTGAATGGTATGGTCATTTTAATAATATTATTCTTCCAATCCAAGAGCATGGGATAGCTTTCCATTTCTTTAAATCATCTTTAATTTCCTTTATCAATGTTTTATAGTTCTCAGCATATAAGTTTTCACCTCCTTTGTTAGGTTTATTCTTAAGTACTTTTTTGGATCTGATTTTAAAAGGGTTTTTTTTTTTTTTTTTAACATTCCCTTCCTGATATTTCATTGTTAGTGTAAAGAAATGCAAAAGATTTATGTGTGTTAATCTTGTATTCTGCCAGCTTGCTGAATTTGTTTGTCAGTTCTAGTAGTTTTTGTGTAGAGTCTAAATATGGGCAGAAGACCGAAATAGACATTTCTCCAAAGAAGACACACAGATGGCCAACAGGCACATGAAAAGATGCTCGACATTGCTAATTATTAGAGAAATGCAAATCAAAACTGCAATGAGGTATCACCTCATTCCAGTCAAAATGGCCATCATTAAAAAGTCCACAAACAAGAAATGCTGGAGAGGGTATGGGGAAAAGGGAACCCTTCTACACTGTTTGTGGGGATGTATATTGGGGCAGCCACTGTGGAGAATAGTATGGAAGTTCCTTAAACAACTAAAAACAGTGTTACCATATGATCCAGCAATCTCATTCCTGGGCATATATCTGGAAAAGACAAAAGCTCTAATCGAAAAGATACCTGCACCCCAGTGTTCAGAGCAGCACTATTTACAATAGCCAAGACAAGGAAGCAACCTAAATGTGCATCAAGAGATGAATGGATAAAGAAGATGTGGTTTATATATACAATGCAATACTACTCAGCCATAAAAAAGAATGAAATAATGCCAACTGCAGCAACAGGGATGGACCTAGAGGTTATCATACTAAATGACATAAGTCAGACAGACAAAGACAAATATCACATGATATCACTTATCTGTGGAATCTAAAAAATGATACAAATGAACTTATTTACAAAAGGAAACCAGACTCACAGACATAGAAAACAAAATTATGGTTACCTAGGGGGAAAAGGGGGGTATAAATTAGGAGTTTGAGATTAGCATATACAAACTACTGTATATAAAATAAACAAGAAGGTGTAGCACAGAGAATTACATTCAATATCTTATAATAACCCATAATAAAAGAGAATATGAAACAGAATATACATAGGTATGTATAACTGAATCACTTTGCTGTACACCAGAAACTAACACAGCATTCTAAATCAACTGTACTTCAATTAAAAAAAAGAAAAAAAAAAAAGAAAGAAATGGCCAATGGCAAAATGCAATTTACATCTAAATTGTTAAGATGATTGAATCTTAGAATATCAATGAATTAACTGTGTTTTAGAATTATATGGGGAAATGAATATACATATAGCATTAGGAGCAGTAAAACTACTGTTCAAAGTTCAATACCATATATGATAAAATAACCTAGCAATAGAAGAATGTAACTTAACTTTGTTAATCCTATAAAATAAACCTCTTAATCCTATAAAATTTAAATAAACTTTAAACATTTTAAAACTTAAAATAAATTTTAAAGATATAATTTACACTACATAAAAATCAAAGTCTAAATAAATGTAACAAAGGAAAGCAAAACCTCCTCACTGAAGACAACAAAACCAGGTGAGAGGAGGTAAAGATCTATATAAATTGAGTAGATCCTATGCCCATGGATTGGAAGGCCCAATAATGGAAAGAGGTCAAGGCTCCTCAAACTGATCTATAAAGACTAAGTTTTCCATTTGTAGACATTCTTTCTTAATAAAATCCATGAGTATTGCATCCAAACTTGGAACAAATTTTATAAAATCTACAAATATTAAACATTCTGTTTTGTTAATTCTTTGCTATACTATATAAATTTTCTATTTGGTAATTTAGTTATACTCTTCCATTTTAAGCATAAATTTTGCAATGGCCTCAGTATTAAGCTGACAAAATTATTGGATGCAAGTCAACAATATTTCAGGGTCTATCTTATTGCATAAGTGTTAAAATTAATAAGAAACTGTACCAATTATATTCTTCCATCTATCTTTATTATGAAAGCAAATATTTAAATATCTGATTCCATTGGAATAAATCAATATTAAATTATAAATTTTCCTCTTTTTTATTGTATTAGTGTGCTTTAGCATGTTATTATTGTTAATATAAAATGATAGTTTTTCTTTTTAACATTCTTCTCACTTTTCTTTGCTTTTTTAATATACTCTCCTGCCAGGTGTCCTACAACATTGTAATTGAAGGGAAAACATACACTGTGAACCTAATGCAAAAGTAGGTGAACTACATTATTTTATTACCTGTCTTTGTTCTAGTTATAATTATTGTTCATATTTATCCAGAAAGTAACTATTTTGCATTTGTAAATATTTTTAGTTGCTTACTATTTGTCTCCTATTTTATGCTTAAGAAAAACATTTTAAACCTATATAATAAACATCTAGGACCTGGATCCATATGTATGCTCGCATCTTTTTCCTTCCCAGCAACATCAGATTTCTATTTGACTATTTATGTGGTTTCATGGAGGATGAATTTTGATATTTTTCTATTTTTATCACGACATAAATACGACTTATTTTTGAGTTCTCTTACATTCAACTATATTTGAAAGAGCATAGTGGATTTTTGAGTGGAAAGAACAGTGATTCTTTAAATTAGTTTACATATCACAATGTATTAAGGACTTAGAATACAACTGTAATTAGCCAAACTCAATCCCATGCCAGCTAAGGAAATTGGGGAAAAAATAAGCACACCATATTTGGAAATAAAGAAAAATCAAAACAGTAATGGTCGTTTTTAAAATGGGTCCTTTATTAAAAGTTTTGGTCAATTTGTCTATTATAAATCTTGATAGCTTAAAGGTAAGGTCTTTCCATCCTTTTCTTCATCAAGAATGTTCTGGCTTTTCTTACTACTTTTCATTTTCATATATTTTATAATAAACTCTTCCACAAAGATATATCCATAGATATTGATTGTGACTTCATTGAATCTACAGAGTACTTTTGGAGGAATTTTTCCTGTCATTCCCTTTCAATTTTTTATTCACTCTGGATTTTTTTTACTGAGTCTGAAATTCTTTTAATGCAGTCCAAATTATTATTTTCTTTGTAGCTATTATTCTTTTCATATTTAAAAAAAAATCATTGTCTTCATACAGTCATGAATCCAAGCTGCCATTTTTTTCTAATAGCTTTTATTGTTTTCACTTTCATGTTCAACTCTAGGGTTCATCCAGAATTGATGTTTGTGTGTTTCATGAGCATGGGGATCAAGATTCAAACATTTTATCGTATTAGCATCCAATGGATCCAACACATGCTATTGGAAAAAAAAATACTTTTCTCATTGCACTGTAATGAAATGTTTGTAATAAATCAAATGACTGTTTATGAGTGGGATATCTTTCTGGACTATTTTATTTTATTTGTTTACTCCTGAGCCCTATTTATCTGAACAGATATCACACTATATTAAATACTGTACTAGGTCTTGTTACCCAGCCTTGTTCAACAATTTTAAGATGTCCTTGTTTTTCTTGATCCTTTAATTTTCCATATAATGTCTGAAGTCACCTTTTTTTTTGTACCTTTTATTTTATATTCTTTTTCTTTCATAGTCTCCATTTTAATGAATCTATTATTTTATATTATACCATTTTCCCTCAATTAAATTCTTTGTTATACAACTTTTTACTATTCTTTTAGTATTTTCTCTAGATTATCATATTAATCCCTGAATTATTAAATCTAATATACATTATTATTTTACCAGTTATCATACATTGTTAGATCTTCAAATCTTTTAATTTCACTTACCTTCTACCTTTTCATTATTTTTCCTGTATGCTTTTAAACCCCAATTAGATATGACTATTCTATTATTTTTTGTATAGTCAATATCCCTTTATAATTAAGCATAAATTTGCACATTCTGTTGCTCTTCATTTTTTCCTGCGTTTGTTTCTATCTGCAGTTAATTTCTATATGTCTCAGTAATTCTCTGTATTTCTGTTGTAGATCTGCTTGTTTTTGATTAATTTGTATTCAATGTCAAATATTAACCTTACTCTTAAGAACTTTTTTGCTGGAATAAATTCTAGGATGACCTTTTAAAAATGACTTTTGTCCTTTAAAAGCATCATTCCGATGTCTTCTGGCTTTCCTCGTTTCTATTGACAACTTAAGCTATCAGTCTTATTGCTGTTCTTTGAAGGGAACATCTTCGTTTTCTTCTTGATACTTTGAAGGTTTTATTTTGGTTTTCATCAGTCTTTAAAACTATATTTAGGGGTGATTTTTCTTTGCTTTTATCATGCTCAAATAAAATAGGACTTACTGAGTCTATATCATCAATTTTGAAAAAACTTTGCTCTTATTTTCAGAGATTTTTAAGTTAATCTCCTTGGCTACTCTGTGCAACTTCAGAATTTAGCAGATGATTTTACAGAGAAAGAAGCTATGAATCTGATGCAACTTAAATATTCATATTTTTATTCCAGAACTGCACAGCCACCAAAAGTTCTGCTTGTTTCTAGGCTCCCCAATAATAGCTTTCTCCCTGGTCCAAGCCTGGATATTTGACTTCTTTCTTTGCCAAAAAACAGTGCTTGTATATCACTAGCTAAGTCTCTTTATAGGACTTTCAACCCAGAATCTGTGTGTTCCCTGGAGCTCCACCCCACTGTGTATTATTTTCTTTTTTTGTTACAAGAATACAAAAAGTTTTGCTCTGTTTGTCAGCGGTTTGGCTCTTTGACCTTTTGCTTTCACAAATCCACACTGCCATAGCTGTCACAAATCTTTATGCTATATTAATTGGAAAAATGAAAATGAGATACCTACACCCACCCTTTCTCTTTGTAAAGCCTTTTAAGCATATTCTTCCCATATTACAAACAATGTATTTTAATGTGAGATCTCCACCTGATCTGTTGAATTCATTTCATATTAGTTCAATACTTATTGACCATTTGCTATTTTCCGGATATTCTTCTAAGAGATTGAGATGCATTAGTAAACAAAATGGATATGAATTTTATATTGTTTATCAGATGAGACTAATAATGGTATGATAAATAGTGGATTAGGAAGAATGTTAGAAAGTGATAAATGCTTAAGCAAAAATATAGAACAAACTAAGAAGTGTCATTTGGAAATCCTATGCTTTAATAATTGAGAAAGTTGAAAATTTTTATAAACTTGTCAAGAGAAGCCTCAGTGAGATGTGGATATATAAGCAAAGACTTGAAGTAGATGAGACAATGAGCCATGTTGAAGAACATCCTAGAAAGGGGCAACAGCTAGTGCAAATACCCTGAGACAAAAGTTTGCCTGTTGTGTTTAAAAAACAGGAAGGAGGACAGTGTGACAGTAAGGTGAGTGAGGAGAGGTCTGAAGACTAGAATTTTTTGAGCAAAATTAAAACTAAATCCATGTACTCAAAGAATCTCTCCCTCATGCGCTCTCTCTCTCTCTCCTCTCCCTACCTATCTATAATAAGTTTAATAAAAGAAATAGCTTTTCATAATAAAATCTAGGAAACAAATTTTCCATTAAATACTTTTTATCTTTATTTTACAGAGTTTTCTTACCTCATAATTTTAGGGTTTATGGTTATAATGGCACAGGAAGTATGAAACCTCTTGAACAACAGTTTCAGGTATGATTTTTATTGTCTGTTTTACCTTTGTTATGTGAGTTTCTGTGACTGTTTTACTTAGGGTCCACATGTCTCTAGAGTATAACAGGCTGGAGTTTTGTTTTGGCATGAATGTAACCATTTCCTTTGATGATGTGTCTTGAATTAGCTTTGTGACACAGATGATTAACCAAACCACAAATGATAGTGATGCATTTAAGCTATTATTTCATGATGATGCACATGTATGTGTTTATGTACCTGTGGCAAGAGGGTTGAATATGGAGTGAAATACTTAAAATGAAAAAACATGACTTAAATCAGGAAAGCTAAATCTAGGAAGAAAAGGAAAATCCAAAGACTTGTCTGAAGTATGTTCAGGGACCAAATAAATACACATAAATTTCATGCACATTTAGGAATATATTAAATTTTCAACTACTTGGAGCTTCATTTAACAAAGTTTTCCATTTGCTGTAAATATAATAAAGAAATGTGCATAGAATTTCAAGGAATACCCATGCCTGAAATGCTGTTTTGCTTTTTACATTTGCCCTGCCTTACCAATTCCTATATTTTTTTAATTTGCATTCCTGATTTCTATGTAGCGAATTAACAACCACTTTGAAATTAAAGCATTTTTATAGAGACTAAGCTCTTAACAGGAGAAATAATAGGTATGGTGAGTTCTTTAAATTTTGCCTAACAGAGTAGGCAAATACATGTGGATCATCTATGGAGTTCTCTATACAAATATAAAAATGATGCATACTGTCAAAAAGTTTTATGATATATACATACGTGCATATATACATAATATTATAGACATACTTATGTATACACACACAATATATGTGTGTGGGGGGCATTTTTTGTGTGTGAGTGTGGTGAAAAAGAGACGGAGAGAAACAGAGGTAAAACAATGAGACAACGAGATGCACAGGGCCGCAATATCCCGCACCTGCATTTTAAGTAATTCTGCCATACCTAACACCTAACTCTACTTCCTACCTCCCAGGAGGTAATCATGAGAGACAGATGTATAATTCAAAAGAAAAAGCAAAGATGTTTTATTTATAACCTGGATGTAATAAGTTATTGAATGCTGGCCTCAAATGCCATGTTTGCCAAAGCTGCAAGCCTATCGTCAGTGTAGGAAAAACCAGGAAAGTTTATTAAATTAGGTTAGAAGCATATAAATCTATTTTTCATAAATTCCAAAAATGATTCTCATCCCTAAAAGTTATGTTATCTTACTAACTAAAGATGTATCTACACGAAAACAAAGCAACCAGTTAGACACAGAAAGAGTTTGTTCCTAGTATCTGCAGTTTACTTTATGATCTCTCCAGGACAGAGAGATACTCATAATGGTTAAAAAGTAAAATTACCAGATGGCATAACAATCCAAAATGTGTATGCACATAAAAATAGACTTCAAATTATAAGAGGCAGAAACTGACAGAAATGAAAAAAGAAATAGGTAAATTATTATTATTATTGAAGATTTAAACATTTCTCTCTCAATAATTGATAGATGAAGTGGAAAGAAACTCAGCAAATACGTTGATGCCTTGAGCAGAACTATCAACTTGATCTCATCAACGTTTGTAGGCGACCACACACAACAGCAACATTCTTACTGTTGCTGAGTTTATACACATTCTTTTTTGAGTGCTAATAGAAGAATGAACAAGATATAATAAAGGAAAATAGTGCAAAAATGACAATGATAACAATAAGAAAAAAACTGGAGAAAAATTATATAATAATAATAATAAACTTTTGATTCCTCCATCTCAAAATTTTATCCTATGCTGACCTAAAAATGATTTATTTATTAATTTCCAAGTTTTCCAATCAACTTATGTATAAGGTTGATATAATTTACTGGTGGTTCTGAAGAATTAAATACATTATCAATCTGGATAATACAAACCACATTTGGAAGGAAGTGGATGAAATGCAGTGGAAAGGAAGAGGTATTTTTCCTTGATTATATAAAGTATGATTTATACAGATGAACCTGTATATGGGACCACAGTGAAAAAGTACAAATATGATAAGTCAGTGAAATATTTTAAAAATATAAGATACTGTTTTAGTCTATGTCTAAAGATACCATGCAGTAATTTACACATGGGAAGTTTAATGTAAAGAATTATTCATTGTAACAAGGATTAGAGTAAAACAATAAGAAGTAAAGAGAACTCTAAAGGTCATAGGAATATCAGATACAAGAAGCAGCCAGCAATCCCAGGACTGGGGTAAAGAAGGCAGTTTCCTTGCCCCAGATTTGAGATTGTTAAAAGTGGCACAACCATGGATCTTCAAATAGGACAAGTCACTGTGGTGCTGTACCAAGAGATCTTGCTGTAAAATTTCTCTTTAGAACCCTCTGGAAATCTGTCCTTTGGGTAGCCAGGAAAGCTGTTCATAAGATGTCTCACCAAAGTCACTTTGCTATGGAAGGAGAGCGGCCTAGATGATGGGAGGATACTTCTGCCTGATGGGTGCTAGAGACCACCATGCACGGAAGGATCTGGGTACTAGAGAATCTCCAAGCACTGAGGGATCCTGGCTTTGCAAAAAGCTGTACCCTGTGCAGGAGCCTACCAAGCTAGCACACTGGAACCAAATAGCAAAGCTCTCTTCCCATGCTCTCCAGTACCCGTTACTAGCAAAGCTTCAGTGCCACCTGGCAAAGGAAAAAATAATTAAGAGGTTTATATTCATTTGCACAAAGCAGGCAAAAGGTTAATTTGAAGCTGAGTAGCAATACATCAATAATTGACAGAGCCTACAACTTTGACTACTTAGTTACTGTATGCACTCTTTTATACACATTTGAACTCTGTAAAAACAACAAAATCACCCTACATTTCTATTTAGCAAGATTCAGCCAACCTTCTCCCAAGTAAAGAAATTCTCATTCTTCCCTCAAAATGATGAGACACACAATCACGAGTCACTGTGTCCATTGCTAGCTCTATTAAGTTCTCCACAAATTTAGTCACGGTCCAACTGAATACTATGTTAACATGAGGTTAAATTAACTTGTAAAGTTAAGCTCCAACCCCTTGCATGTAAACTAATAATAGGAAGAGGGAAAAAGAAGAAAATGGTTAGCACCTACAAATAAAGATACCTATGCATATGACAAGATAAGAGAAAAATATTTAAAGCTACTATAGTCTTCATTTCTGTAATAAGTCATGATTGCTATGTATGACTTCTTTTTCCCACTACCTGCTCCCCATTTCCATTGCTCTCAACCAGAACCTAAGCTTGTTACGGATATTTACCTAGCAGAATAGCACAAATCTTCACTCCCAAAGGGTTTGCATCCTTAATCATATTTTATTTTGGTTACTATTATACTCAGGTGGGTTCAAGACACAGCACTTCTTTAAGCAACAAATTTCCCTATTGTGTTCAGAGTCAGTCACTCCAGCCACTGGGTTAGCCTGTTTGTGCAGTGGCAAAAGGAGCTCGAAATATCCAGTTGCAAGTTTCATCTTCCAAATTAGAGAAATTTTTATTGTGTCCCCAGGTGCACAAATTCCCCACTGGGGGCTAGAAGCTAAAAGTTACTGGGACAGAAAGCAAGATGCTACAAAATGGTTATTAGGTATAGTGGTGGGAAGAGACACTCCCATTTCAACACCTTACTTCCTGGACCCATGTATTGTGGTTCTCAGAAAACCATGCCATATAATGGTCTTGATTCAAACATAACCCCAGCCTTTCAGAGTAATGTCTCCCAACTATTATGGTAAATGAGTACTCAGTAACCTGGTCTACCTTTCAATTAGGCCAGCTGCTTCCAGATGACAGAGTATATGGTAACACATGTACATAAACCAATTGCTGCCCTTAATCTGCTGAGAAATAAGTTTCTGTATCAGACACAACACTGTGCAGAAGCCATGGCAGTGGATAAGGCATTCTGTGAGTCCACAAGTTCTGGTGCTAGAAGAAGCACCATGGACAGGGAAGGTAGTTTTTGTTTTTCAGGGAATTTAATCCATTTACCTACATCATCTAATGTTGGCATACAATTATTCTTAGCATTCCCTTAATAATCCTTCTATAAGGATGGTAGTAATATCCCACTTTTATTTCTGATTTTAGTAATTTGATTCTTTTCTTTTCATAGTCAATCTAGCTAAATAAAGATTTGTCAATTTTGTTTATCTTTTCGCAGAGCCAGCTTCTGGTTTCATTGATTTGTTCTATTATCTGTTCTTATTAATTTCACTCTAATCTTTATTATTCCCTTTCTTCTGCTTAATCTAGGTTTAATATGTTCTTTTTCCTGTGTTATATGTGGTTGGATAGGATATTTCTTTGAGATCTTTCTTCTTTATTGATACATGCTTTTATATATATAAATTTATCAAAAGCACTACTTTAGCTGCATCCCATACATTTTAGTATGGTGTGTCTTCATTTTCATTTTCCTTAAATATCTTCTGGTTTCATATTTGATTTATTCTTTAATCCATGGTTATTTAGAGATATGATATTTAATTTCTACATCTGTGAGCTTCTCCAAATGTTTTCTGTTAATTATTTCTAAAAAAATGCCTTTATTATCAGAAAACATACTTTTATTACTTCTATACTTTTAAACTGAGGCTTTTTTAATGGATTAGCATATGGTCTATCCTGGAAAATATTCTGTGTACACGTTAAGAAGAATGCGTATCTTGTTCTTTGGTGGAGCATTTTACAGATGTCTGCTAGGTTTACTTAGTTTATGATTTTTTTTTCAAGTCTTATATTCCCTTGCTGATCTTCTGCCTAGTTGTTCCACCGATTGTTGAAAGTGGCAGAGAAGAAGAAAAGAAGCCTTCAACTATAAGTGTTGAGTTCTCTATTTCTCCCTTAGTATCTACCTATTTTTTTATGCACTGTGGTGCTCTGATATTTGGTACCTATGTTTACAAGTGTTATATCTTCCTGATGCATTAAACCTTTTATTAGTAGAAAATACTGCTCTTTATTTCTAGTAACATTTTTTTCTTTCAAAGTCTACTTTGTCTGATATAAATATAGTCAATCCAGTTTGCTCGTGGTTGCTATTTACATGATAATCTTTTTTCATTCCTTTAATTTGAGTCTGTCTGTGTCTTTGAACTTAAAGCATGTTGTCTTTCAACAGTTTATAGTAGTCTTTTCACATTGCCTGACAATCTGCCTTTTATTGGATTGTTTAATTCAATCACATTTAATGCTATCATTGATATAGTTGTATTTGCATCTGCTTTTTACTTTTTGTTTTGTATGTGTTTTTGTTCCTCTTTTTTCTCATTTTAGTGTTTTTTTTTCCCTGTTAGGTGGATATATTCTACTGAAGAATTTAAATTTCCTTAATGATTTTTCAATATTTTTGAGTTATATTTTTAGTGATTTCCCTAGGGCTTACCTTACACATTTTAACTTACCAGATGCAGATTTAGATTTATATTACCTTAATTCCAGTGATATGTAGAAACATTGCTCCTATAAAACTCTACTTCCCTCACATTTATGGTATTATTGTTGTACATATTACATCTATTAATGTTACAAACCCAACAGTACATTGTTATAATTACTTTACTATCTGCAATCATTTCCTTAACCCAGTACCTCTTTGTTTCCACTCACCTCCTATATGCTGTTATTGGCAAATATATTTCCTGGCCCCAATAATATGCCCTATTCATATTATTTTACTCAATTGATTTCTAAATCAGCTAAGAGAAAAAAGGGGGAAATACGCATTTATATTATGTTTTTAAATTACATAATAACCTGTATGAACTCTCTTTGGATGTTTATGTGGATTTGAATCACTCTCTGAGATCGCTTACTTTCAACCTGAAGAATTTCTTTAAGTGTTACTTGTAAGGCAGGGCAATTAACAACAAATTCTCAAAGTTTTCATTTATATGGAAATGTCTTTAGTTTGATTTTGTTTCTCATTTTTCTTACTGAATTTTTCATATTTTCTTGTATGGCTATTTATTTATTTTCTCTTAGGACTATTTGTCCTTATGTCCACTTCTGGGGGATTTAAATTGTCATTTACTTATGTTCATCAGTTTCACTAGGGATCAGATCTATAGAGTTCCTCATGATGTCATACCAAAAGTTAACTCTCCATATCTTTATTTTTGAAGAATAATTTTGCTTAATATATAATTCTAAGTGCCAGGGATTTTTTTCTCTCTCAGCATTTTTTTTGTTCATTGTGTCCTGCCTCCTTACATATGTGTGTGTGTGTGTGTGTGTGTGTGTGTGTGTGTGTGTGTATGTAAAGAAGTACCATGATTTACATCATTACTCCTATGAATGTTATGTGTTACTTTTCTCTGGTTTATTTCAAGATGTCCTCTTCATTTTTGGTTTTCAGCAGTTTATTATATGATTGGTTCCTTAGGTCTTGTGGAAATAAATAAAAACCAAGCAAATGAGAATAAACAAAGGTTACTTATTCATAGCAAGGACATCATCCACTGTCACTTGCATTTTGGCAGATACTCAAAGGCAGGCAGAAGAGTGGGAAAGCTTTATAGTGGAAGGAAGGGAAGACCTCAGGTGTGCTCTGATTGAAGGTTGTTGGTGGGGGCTGCTGTAGAAGGGTTAACTATGTGATTGGAGTATTTATTTGGCTATTCTCTGCTTGGTTCTAAGGTGGAAGCAGGGACAAAAATTAGGGAAGCTGAAAGTTTTTATTTTTTTATATATTTATTTATTTTAAATTTTATTTTATTTATTTATTTATTTTTGGCTGTGTTGGGCCTTTGTTGCTGCGCATGGGCTTTCTCTAGTTGTGTCGAGCTGGGGTTACTCTTTGTTGCGGTGCACAGGCTTCTCATTGAGGTGGCTTCTCTTGTTGTGGAGCACGGGCTTCAGTAGTTGTGGCTTGCAGGCTGTAGAGCTGAGGCTCAGGAGTTGTGGCACATGGGCTTAGTTGCTCCACGGCATGTGGGATCTTCCCGGACTAGGGCTCGAACCTGTGTCCCCTGCATTGGCAGGCAGATTCTCAACCACTGCACCACCAGGGAAGAAGCAGCTGATACTTTTTAATCAAGTCCTTGTTATTGGGACTGATTGCTGTATAAGTTATTGGTTAGCTTCCTGGATTGTTACTGGAGATAGCAGCATGACTTCCTACAAAGTCAGCTATTTATTGTCAGTAAAGAGGTTGGTTTCCTGCAGGTCAGAGTTTTATTTTTATATATGGTTTGGCCATTGCCTATTTGTTTATTCATTGTCTCAATCTATAAATGTGGTTTCTCACTAAATTTGGCCATGAATTTTTCAAATACTTTTATACCTATTTTCTCTTTCCATTTTTCTGGACCTCCAATTAAACATATTTTAGATAACATTGTCCCACAGGTTGCTGCAGCCATATTCCATTTTTAAAGCTTGTTTTCTCTCAGGTTTCTTTCAGATTCAATGGTTTCTATAGATCTGTATTCTAGGGTTTTTGTTTTTTGCCATCTGCAGTGTCAGTAAAACATATCCAGTGTATTTCATTTTAAATGTATTTCTTTGTTCTAGAATTTAGAGTTGGCATTTTTGTAACATTTTATTTCTCTGCTGAATTTCCTAATTGCTTCCCTTATTATGCCCAGAATTTCCTTTATGATGTCCTTCATCATGTTTTTAATATCTGTTTTAAATCCATTTATTTACTAATTCCAAAATCCGGTGTTATTTTGAAGTCAGTTTCTTTCTGGTTTTACTTTTGACTATGGGCCACATTTTTCTTTTATTCATATATCTAATATTTTAAATCATATACTGGTGATATTCCATGATACATTGGAGAGCTTGTGATTCTTTTCTCTAAAGAGTTCTCAGGGTCAGTAAGATTGTGTGTTTTGTTGGAACATTTGCTACTTTGTGCTGCCCTGCCCAGGGGAGGCACTCAGGTGAAAACCAGTATAACACAAAACTCAGTAAATGCAGTTTTCCTCTTTCTATTGTTGATTCCCTTCTCTCACCTTTTCTTGCCTGCCTTTGTTGTTGGAGTTTAAAAAATAATTTTTCAGAGTCTACATTTGTCATTGATGAGAAGGCTAATCCAGTGCAAGCTACTCTGCCATTATACTAAAGTAATCTTGAAAAGAAAAAATTATCTTTTGGGTTTATTTACTTTTTACATCTACCTTGAAAAATTAAGTCAGAAGAGTTTGAAGAAACAAGTTTTTGATGATTTTTACCTTGATCCTAATGATTGGGTTGTCATGTTTCATTTATAACAGAAAAAATCATGGAAGTTTACTTGTTCTTTGGGACACGTAGGGACAGTTTTGGAAAATTGAGCCAAATGTTCATCTAATGATGTTATAAATCCATTTTGGAAACAATTAGTGCTTGACACATACATACATATATATGTGTGTGTGTGTGTGTGTGTTTTAAGTATTTGAGAATAGTGCATTTAACATAAATTATTCTAATAGAAATATATGTGTTTATTTTTCAGGACTTATGCTACTACCAAGGGTATATTGAAGGTTATCCAAATTCTATGGTGATCGTTAGCACATGTACTGGACTCAGGTTGTTATACATAATTTTATGGTTACAAAAAATGGAATTTTTAAGAAATAATTTTCAAATTTGAAAAATTATAATCAGAAGCTTTATTTTTATTTTTAAATTAATTTTATTGGAGTATAGTTGATTTACAATGTTCTGTTAGTTTCTGCTGTACAGCAAAGTGAATCAGTTATACATATACATATACCCACTCTTTTAGATTCTATTCCCATATATAGGTCATTACAGAGTATTGAGTAGAGTTCCCTGTGCTATATGGTAGGTTCTTATTAGTTATCTATTTTATATATAGTAGTGTGTATATGTCAATCCCAATCTTCCAATTCATCCCACCCCACCTTCCCCCCCTTGGTAACCATAAGTTTGTTTTCTACATCTGTGACTCTATTTATGTTTTGTAAATAGGTTCATTTGTACCATTTTTTTTAATATTCCACATATAAGTGATATCATATGATATTTATCTTTCTCTGTCTGACTTACTTCACTCAGTATGACAATCTTTATGTCCATCGATTTTGCTAAAAATGGCATTATTTCATTCTGTATTTATGGCTGAGTAATGTTCCATTGTATATATGTACCGCATCTTCTTTATCCATTTCTCTGTTGATGGACATTTAGGTTGCTTCCATGTCCTGACTATTGTAAAAAAGTGCTGCAGTGAACTTTGGGGTACATGTATCTTTTCGAATTATGCTTTTCTGCAGATATATACCCAGGAGTAGGATTGCTGGATCATATAGTAGCCCTATTTTTAGTTTTTTAAGGAACCTCCATACTGTTGTCCATAGTGGCAGCACCAATTTACATTCACACCAACAGTGTAGGAGGGTTCCCTTTTCTCCACACACTCTCCAGTATTTATTGCTCGTAGATTTTTTTGATGATGGCCATTCTGACCAGTGTGAAGTGATACCCCATTGTAGTTTTGATTTGCATTTCTCTAATAATTGGTGATGTGAAGCATCTTTTCATGTGTCTCTTGGCCATCTGTATGTCTTCTTTGGAGGAATGTCTATTTAGATCTTCCCCCATTTTTTGATTGGGTTGTTTCATTTTTTTGATATTGAGCTGTATGAGCTGTTTGTATATTTTGGAGATTAATCCCTTGTCGGTCGTTTCATTTGCACATATTTTCTCCCATTCTGTGGATGGTCTTTTTGTTTTGTTGATGGTTTCCTTTGCTGTGTAAAAGCCTTTGAGTTTAATTAGGTCTCATTTGCTTATTTTTGTTTTTATTTTCATTACTCTAGGAGGTAGAGCAAAAAAAGATCTTGCTTCGATTTATGTCAGAGAGTGTTCTGCCTATGTTTTCCTCTAAGAGTTTTATAGTATCCAGTCTTACATTTAGGTCTTTAATCCATTTTGAGTTTATTTTTGTGTATGGTGTTAGGGAGCATTCTAATTTCATTCTTTTACATGTAGCGGTCCAGTGTTCCCAGCACCACTTATTGACGAGACTGTCTTTTCTCCATTGTATATTCTTGCCTCCTTTGTCATAGATTAGGTGACCATAGGTGCGTAGGTTTATATCTGGACTTTCTAGCCTGTTTCATTGATCTATATTTGTGTTATTGTGCCAGTACCATACTGTCTTGATTACTGTAGCTTTGTAGTATTGTCTGAAATCAGGGAACCTGATTCCTCTAGTCCATTTTTCTTTCTCAAGATTGATTTGGCTATTTGGGGTCTTTTGTGTTTTCATATAAATTGTGAAATTTTTTGTTCTAGTTCTGTGAAAAATGCCATTGGTAATTTGATAGGGATTGCATTGAATCTGTAGATTGCTTTGGGTAGTATAGTCATTTTCACAATATTGATTGTTCCAATCTAAGGACATGGTATATCTCTCCATCTGTTTGTGTCATCTTTGATTTCTTTCATCAGTATCTTATAGTTTTCTGAATGCAGGTCTTTTGCCTCCTTAAGTAGGTTAATTGCTAGGTACTTTATTATTTTTGATGTGATGGTAAATGGGATTGTTTCCTTAATTTCTCTTTCTGATCTTTCATTAGTAGTGTATAGGAATGCAACAGATTTCTGCACATTAATTTTGTATGCTGTGACTTTACCAAATTAATTGATGAGCCCTAGTAGTTTTCTGGTGGCATCTTTAGGATTTTCTATGTATAGTATCATGTCTTCTGCAGACAGTTTAACTTCTTTTCCAATTTGTATTTCTTTTTCTTCTCTGATTGCCGTGGCTAGGACTTCCAAAACTATGTTGAGTGAAAGTGGAGAGAGTGGACATCCTTGTCTTGTTCCTGATCTTAGAGGAAATGCTTTCAGTTTTTCACTGTTGAGAATGATGTTTGCTGTAGGTTTGTCGTATATGGCCTTCATTATGTTGAGGTAGGTTCCCTCTATGCCCACTTTCTAGAGAGTTTTTATCATATATGGGTGTTTAATTTTGTCAAAAGCCTTTTCTGCATCTATTGAGATGATCATATTGTTTTTATTCAGTTTGTTAATATGGTGTATCACACTGATTGGTTTACGTATATTGAAGAATCCTTGCATCATTGGGATAAATCCCACTTGATCATGGTATATGATTCTTTTAATGTGTTGTTGGATTTGGTTAGCTAGTATTTTGTTGAGGATTTTTGCATCTATGTTCATCAGTGATATTGACCTGTAATGTGTGTGTGTGTGTTTGTGATACCTTTGTCTGGTTTTGGTATCAGGGTGATGGTGGCCTCATAGAATGAGCTTCTGAGTGTTCCTTTCTCTGCAATTTTTTGGAATGGTTTGAGAAGGACATGTGTTAGCTCTTCTCTAAGTGTTTGATAGAATTCACCTGTGAAGCCTTCTGGTCCTGGACTTTTGTTTGTTGGAAGTTTTTAAATCACTGTTTCAATTTCAGTACTTGTGATTGGTCTATTTATATTTTCTACTTCCTCCTGGTTCAGTCTTGCAGGGTTGTGTCTTTCTAAGAATTTGTCAATTTCTTCTAGGCTGTTCTTTTTATTGGCATATAATTGCTTGTAGTAGTCTCTTATGATCCTTTGTATTTCTATGGTGTCAGTTTCAACTTCTCCTTTTTATTTCTAGTTGTATTAATTTGAGTCCTCTCCCTTTTTTTTCTTCATGAGGCTGGCTAAAGGTTTATCAATTTTATTTATCTTCTCAAAGAACCAGCTTTTAGTTTCCTTGATCTTTGCTAAGTTATAAAGTGAGGCATGGCTTATAGTGGGAAATTGTCATTGGAAAAGCACAGCATGGAGACTTTTGTACTGTCTCCTACTCTTCTCCTGAATTACGATTTTTTAGTGTATGTGGAGACCACAGAGTACTAGTAGCTTGGTAAATACCAATAGCATTACTACTCTGTTCCACTCAGTAAATTTGTGGATACTCGGTAACTTTTTCTTACTTCACCACATAAGGCTAAGAATGAAAATAACCTGCATACTATTAAAAAACCCTGATTATGTCATTTTATTGACTTCGTGAAAAATGAACTGTTTTATTTATTCACTTACTTTTTGGAATTTTTAGGGGCTTACTACAATTTGAAAATGTAAGTTATGGAATTGAGCCCTTGGAGCCTTCAATTGGTTTTGAACATGTGATTTATCAAGTAAAACATAGGAATACAGGTGCTCCTTTATATGCTGAGAAGGATATTGAGTCAAGAGAAAAGCCCTATAAAATACAAAGTGTAGAGGTAAGTGATCAATTGAGTAAGTTATATAGTTATTACTATGCAGCAATATAAAAAATGTATTTTTTTCTGATAAAAAATTATTAACATATGTATATGAGAGAGAGAAAGAGAGAGAGAGTGATACCAGAAACTTCATAACCTATTGTAAGTCTTAAAACTAGTCATTCAGTTTTCCAGAACACCAAGATGGCATTTTCTGCTGTTAGTGGCATTTTTCCCTGTGATCCAGACCTTTGTTGTCTGCAGATGCTCTCCTTTCTCCATATCCATTATATCAAAGTTTGGATATAATAAACATAAGTGACATTCACATAAATTCACATAAAAATTCACATAAAATGAAGATACTTATCTAGGATGCTGAGAAGAATCACTAGTGTCTTTTAAGGCACCTGCCTCAGGGTAGGCCATTACATTTTCCTTATATCCTTATCCAGGGATGGAGAGACTGCTTCTACTGGCAAAGAAGACTCATCAGAATTTAGTAGAAGTTTAGTGACTTCCCTGGTGGTACAGTAGTTAGGAATCTGCCTGCCAATGCAGGGGACATGGTTTCAATCCCTGGTCTGGGAAGATCCCACATGTCATGGAGCAACTAAGCCCATGTGCCACAACTACTGAGCCTGCGCTCTAGAGCTCACGAGCCACAACTACTGAGCCCGTGTGCCACAGCTACTGAAACCTGCATGCCTAGAGCCCGTGCTCCACAACAGGAGAAGCCACCTCAATGAGAAGCCCGTGCATAACAACAAAGAGTAGCCCCCACTCGCCACAACTAGAGAAAGCCCACATGCAGCAACGAAGACCCAACACAGCCAAAATAAATAAATATTTATTTATTTATTAAAAAAAAGAATTTAGGGATTTAGTGACCCCAGCTTCATCAGAGTTTCTCATATACGCTCATTCCAATTTTTAGGATGTTATTTCTTCCAGTAGACACCCTGTGAGGGTGGAAATTCAATTTGTGTTGTAGTTCATCCACTCACAAAATGAGATTCTGGATTTGGTTTTCAACAATCTCAGCTCTGCACCAACAGTGGCTAAGGGTATCTTTCAATAAAGACACTTCCCCAAGAAAACAGAACCAACAGAATATATGTATATGTGTGTGTGTGTGTGTGTGTGTGTGTGTGTGTGTGTATACACACACATATATATTTGATGTAAACACACACACACACACACGAAGAGAGGGAGAATGAGAGAATTTAGAGTAGACTGTAGACTAGCAGGCTGGAGACAAGGGAAGAGTTGTATTCAAGTCCAAAGGCAGTCAGCTGGAAGGATTCCTTCTTGCTTACAAGGTAGTCTTTGTTCTAATAAGGCCTTCAACTAATCAGATGAGCTCCACACATATGAAGGGTAATCTACTCCACTAAAAGTCCACCAATTTAAATGTTTATCTTATGCAAAATCATTTTCACAGAGACATCCAGAATAATTTTTGAACAAAAATCTGGGCATTGTGGCCCAGGCAAGTTCACAGAAAAAATTAACCATCATACCAGGTTTACAAAATTTATTTCATATTTCCTCCAAAAGTTTTATTCTTTAAACTCTTACATTTCAATATATGATCCAATTTAATTTAATTTTTGTATGGAGTGAAGGAGGGCGCTAAATTCATCATTTTTCATATGCATATCTAGTTTTCCCAACACCATTTGTTGAAAAGACTTATGTTTGTTCCACTGAATCTTCATGGCCCTTTTTTTCAAAGATCAGTTGACCATAGATGTTAGGGATTATTTCTGCACTTGAAATAATACTCCATTGATCTTATGTCTATTCTTATGCCAGAGCCACACTTTTTACTACTATACCTTTGGAATAAGTTTTGGAATTAGTAAGTGTACATCCTTCAGTAATGTTCTTTTTCAAGATTGTTTTGGCTATTCTTGATACTATCAATCTCCAAATAAATTTTAAAATTCACTTATTTTCAATTCCCTGAAAAATCAAGCTGGGATTCTGTTGATTCTGTAGATTAATCTTGGAAATACTGCCACTTAACAATATTAACTCGTCCTATCCATGAACATTGAGCGGCTTTTTGTTTTTAGGTCTTCTTTAATTTTTTACAACAATCTTTTGTATAGTTGTCTTCAAGTTGTCAGCCAAACTTCTTAGGTTAAATTTATTTCTACAAATGTTGTCATTTAAATGCTATTTCACATTTAAAATTTTATTTCAAATTTGGATTTCTCATTATTCATGTTTGGAAATTATTGACTTTTGTATACTGATTTCATATTCTGCAAACTTGTTTAAATTGGGTATTAGTTTTTTATTGTACTCTTTGTAGTCTTCTGTGTACAAGATGATGTCATCTTAAACAAAGATTATGTTCTTCCTTTTCAATTATGATGCTTTTAACTTCTCTTTTATTGCCTACATGCCCTGGTTAGCATGGTGTTGAATAGGTGAGAAGAATATCCTTGTCTTGGACCAATTTTAAGAAGAAAGTCCACCACTATTAAGTATAATGTTAATGGTGAAATAATATAAAAACTTTCTGAAACTTTCAATTCACTTTACTCTCTGATAAAATTCTCCTGCTTCACTTTCTATCTCACTTCCTCTGACTTTTCCTTATACACTCATGTTCTAGATAATGATATTTCTTGTGTTATGTCTCAGGTTTTTGTTTGTGTTGTATATTGTCTTGTATATTTTTTCACGGCTTTATCTACTGTGATTTACAGATCTCCCACTCTTATTCCAATTTTTTTCTGAGTTATTGATCTTACATTGGACATAATGACTGCCCAAGTTAAACAACATACACACACATTAACTATCTACCTACTTATCTATTTATCTATCTATATCATCTATCATCTATCTGTCATCATCTTCATGTCCCTCTCACTTCCTGAATATTCTTACCAGTGGGCTTTGGTATCTTTTAACTTTAACTTTTTAATCCAACTACATTGCAATTGGATCATTTAGTAGTGTTCTCCAATCTTCTTCCCTAGCTCCAATTCTTTAGTGTTTATTTGACCAAAGCAAAGTTTCATGCCATTGATGTCAACCTTATATAGCACATTTCCAAGAAATTGGTTTTCTTTATTGGCTACTTTCATTTACTAAATAAAATAGCTTTTCAGGTCTTCTGAAATCTTAACACCTGCCCACCTTCCCAATATACAGATTTCTTGGCATTCTTTAATGCATCTTTGTCTTAAATTTTTAATTATTTTGCTGAAACAGACTATATCTTTTCCCCATGAAAGCTTATTGTCCAGTAAATAAGTGAATAAATTATAATCAACTAAATATCATCAATCCCTATCTCAGAGATGAAAATAAACAAGGATTACTTCAGGAAATGTAAGTCAACTAACACTTATGTTGCTTAAAACAAAGAAATAGCTTTGAATCTCTCAAACCATTAATATTTTGTTAGTTTCAATTAATATAAATGTTTATTTTTCTCCTCCAGTAAAGTTCATTTCCTTGTTTAGGCACTTCAATGAAACTTTGGAATCCTATAAGCAAAACTATCATGAAGCATTCAGTGCTTCCTTTTGGATGGAAATGAAAATAAACCAATTAGACCATAAGGGGATTTCATTTGCATTTTAAAAAAAACAAACCCTCAAGTCTCCAAGGTTTTAAAAGAGAATTTTTTTTCTTTTTTCAGTACGCGGGCCTCTCACTGCTGTGGCCTCTCCCGTTGCGGAGCACAGGCTCCGGACGCGCAGGGGCAGCGGCCATGGCTCACGGGCCCAGCCGCTCCACGGCATGTGGGATCTTCCCGGACCGGGGCACGAACCCGTGCCCCCTGCATCGGCAGGCGGACTCTCAACCACTGCGCCACCAGGGAAGCCCAAAGAGAATTTTTAAATGGAGGGAAAAAATGAATGATCATTCACCCCTGAATTTGTCTTACTGACCTTATTGACTTTTTTTCCTTTAAATTACTACAATCTTCACTTTTCTCTGCTAAATCCTAGATTTATTTTTCTCTATTGCTCCTCTTTATGTTAAGGAAAATGGTTTAACTAAAATGTGATAGTTTTGAACTTTCAAAGGATTAAATACCAGTGTAAAAAGAAAAAAATTCAGGCATTAAAATACCATAATAAAAGTTTTCTCAGTTTTTGAAATTTGATCCTCCTTTTCTGCTTCTATATATTTGTCCAGTGCTTATACGTGGTATACTATTTTAGTAACAAACTATTTTGAGTTAACTGCACTATAGTCTTAAAGTGCCCACAAAGACTGTCTTCCAAGTTTTCCCTAGTGCATTCCTCCTAGGTTAACTTCATGTAAAAATAATGATGAACATAAGTAATATTTTATTAAACGTAGTTACAACAATTATTACTTGTTGGCAGAGTGTAAGTCACACAGATCATAAGCCCATCGGGCCTCACATTTGTGCCTAATTTAACCACTGTGGTCTAATTAAATGACATCATAACCAGATTCCACATACTGAGATATCTATGGTGCAGTTTAAGAAACCCATTTTGTTTCTCTGTTGCTCACTTTTTTCTGCGGTGATTTATACAAGGATTAGCTTTATCCTTCAGATGAAATCCCACCCCTCTAAACACAGAGATGTGCCCCTACTCTTTCAAGGCCGTAGATAAAACCATACAGCATAATAATGTATAGTGGAATCATTAAACGAACATAAATACACACATAATGGCAAGTCAAGGGAAGAATTTCCTCAGGGAAAAGAATCATATGAGTAGCCCAGTACCAGTGAGAATATGGAGAATGGAAGGTAGAGGAGAGCTATTTGCTGAGTAAATTAAGTGATTGATCAGGTGTGAAAGACATGACAAAGGCAATATTCTGAAAATGATTTCTATTTTCATATAGAAAACTGAATTTTCAATGTTGAATTTGTGAAGTAGTATATTACTTAAAATAATTAAATGATTCTTCAATTTTTATCTAAAGATTGTGACTTTTTTTCAGCCACCTGTAGACTTCTCTCAGTATATAGAAATGCATGTTGTAGTTGAAAAAAATTTAGTAAGTATACTTTCACTTATTTGTCTTATCTTAATTTATATTAGCAATGGGAGGTTATAAAAAGTGTTGGAATAAATTTTTAACATAGGACAATAAATGATTTTATTTAATTTTTGCTTTATCTCTGCCTTAATGAATTTAAATTACTAGTATCAGTAGTAAATTGGAAATCAAATCTCTATTAGTTTATTTTAAATTTTATATAATTAACATATTAAAACATGTTACCTATAAAATAGTTTCTTAGTAATTTTTATTCATCATTCCCATACCCATAATGTCTAATAACCTTTGATCTTTTACTGTCTCCATAATTTTGCCTTTTTCAGAAGATCATATAGTTGAAATGTACAGTATGTAGTTGTTACAGATTAGCTTCTTTACCTTGGTAACATGCATTTAACTTTACTACATGCCTTATCATGGCTTGCGAGCTAATTTCTTTTAGTACTGAGTAATATTGCATTGTCTGTATGTACCACAGTTTATTTATCCATTCATCTACTAAAGGACATCTTGGTTGCTTCCAATTTTGAGATGAATCAAGCTGCTATTAACATCCATTCACAGGTTTTTGTATTGACATATTTTAAATCCTTTGGGTAAATATCAAGCAGCATGGTTGCTGCATCATATGGTAACAGTATGTTTTTTTTGTTTGATTTTTTTGTGAGAAACTGCCAGACTGTCTTCCAAAGTGCCTGTTTCATCTTGCATTCAGCACTTTAAATATATCATCCCCTTGTCTTCTGTCCTCTAAAGTGTTTGCTAAGAAATCGGCTAGTAATCTTATTATCACCCCTTTTATGTGGTTAGTTACTTTTCTCTTGCTGCCTTCAATATTAATATTCTCTTTAGGTTTTGACAGTTTGATTATAATTTGTCTTGGTGTGGGTCTCTTTGGCTTTATCCTTCTTAGAATTTAAGCTTAAGGATTTGTGTGTTCATGTGGTTCATCAGATTTGGCAAGCTTTTGGCCATTATATCTTTAAATAATCTCTCTTCTTCTTCTGGGATTCCCTTAAGTCATATATTGTTCTGCATAATGGTATCCCACCAGTCCCTCCTTTTTCTTTCTGGTTCTCAGACTCAATAATTTCAGTTATCCTGTTCTCAAGTTTACTGCTTCTTTCTTCTGCCCCTTTAAATCTACTGTTGAATCCTTCTACTCAATTTTCAGCTCAGTTATCACATTTTTCAATGCCAGAATTTGTTTGGTTTCTTTTTATAATTTCTATATCTTTGTTGATATTTTCATTTTATTCATATATCATTTTCCTGACTTCCCTTCATTCTTTTTGTTTTCCTTTAGCTCTTTGAGCATATTTTAGGCAGTTGTTTTAAAGACTTTGTCTAGTATGTCTCTATGTCCTCAGGAAGGGTTTCTGTCAATTTATTTCCTTCGTTTGGGCCATGCTTTTTTTCTTTGTTTGCCTTGTAACACAGACTGTTTCTGTTCCTCTAAAATTTATACTAATGCATAGTGATGGTACTGGGAAGTGGAGCCTTTGGGAGTGGCTTAGGTCATGAAGCTGGAGCCCTCATGAATGGGATTAGTGCCCTTATAAAAGAGAGGCCAGAGAGCTCCCTCACCTCTTCTACCATGTGAGGACAGAGCAGGAAGATGGCAAGATGGCCATCTCTGAACCAGGGAGCATGTTCTCATCAGACACAGGGTATGCTGGAAACCTAATCTTTAAACTTCCTGGCCTCCAGAACTGTGAGAAATAAATATTTGTTGTTTGAGCACCCAGTCTATGGTGTTTTTGTTAGGGCAGCCCAAACTGACTAAGACACATTGTGATTTTTGTTGAAAATTCAGCATTTGATAAAATAACCAGGGGACACAGAAAACAGCCATTCAGGCACCTTCCAGACCGGTTAGAACATTGCAGATAAGGTCTTCTCTGCTCCACCTGGTATAAGGGAGGGAATTGGGAAATGGACTACCATTTCCTCCAGATTAAACCATGCCACACTGGGGAAGGGAACAGGGCATAGGGGAGTAAAAACACCACAAAATTTCCTGTCATTTTCAAGATGTTTTTTTCTTGATTGGACATTTGTAGACCTTTGAATGTTTTCCTGAGGTTTTCTGGAGGCTCCAATGAGGTTATTTCAGCCAGTTTCTGGTTGTCTTTTGATGTTTCCAGAGAAAAACGAAGGCTTGGTGTTTTCTAGTTCTCCATTTTGTTGACTTCACTCCCCATGAAGGATATTTTTAATTATTTGTTGTCATCATTTTACAAAGGCTACTTTAAATCTTTGTCAGATAATTCTACCAAGTGATGTACTTTGGTGTTGACATGTATTGACTGACTTTTCTCCCTCAAGTTGTGATTTTCCTGGTTCTTGGTATGGCAAATGGTTTTCAGTTGCTTTCTGGAAATTTTTACTATTACGTTATGCAATTCTTCATTCTACTTAAATCTTTTATTTTGTTCATTCAGACTCCTTAGTTGTAGCACATAAGTCCTGACCAAATTATATGGGTTAAATTCAATGACAAAAGTTCTCAGAGCCTTCATAATGCTATTTTGGTCTTCTTGGTTCAGTCACTGTTTCTGCGGGTCCCAGTGATACTTGCCTGTCCTGCCTGCAGGAGTGGAAGGACCTTCCCCTGTCTCCTTCTATTGCCTCTGAGTGGAATATTGTAGATGGTGGGCCTGTGCAGGTGGAAAGTGTCTCCCTGGTCCACCCAGTGCCAGTGGGACTCTAGTACTGTTTGTGTGGGTGGGAGTTACTTCCCAGGGTCATTCTGCCTAGCGTTTCTAGGTAGGTACAGGAGACATCAAGCCTGTGGGGGTGGAGATATTTTGTCAGAAGAGTTTCGCTCTTCCCTGCTGATACCGCCAATAGGACCAAATGGCTGTTTCCTGGTCCAGGCCACCTGTTGTCTCAAGCTCGTTAATGAGAAGCTCCATGCTGTGGTGCAGAGGTTACTATTCTAGGCATCACGGTGTTAATGGGTTTCTCATTCCATTTCTACCTGGACTACTTTTTTGCCACTGGATGGGGTGTTGGGAATTGCTGAGAAGCTATGTTGTTCTTCCATTCCTAGCATACCTGTACAGGTACCTTCTTACTTCCACCTTTTAGAGACTTCCTATGATTTTTTTGTTATATTATTTCAGGGTTTATACTTTTTTATAATTTTGATCAGCTTGGAGGAACAGGGAGAGATGAGTTTATACCACCCTTTCTTGAAATTTAAATTATTGTCTTTGTGGGAATTCCTTGACGGCCCAGTGGTTAGGATGCAGGCTTTTTCACTGCTGGGGGCCCAGGTTCGATCCCTGGTTGGCGAACTAAGATCCCAGAAGCCGCTTGGCCAAAAAAGAAAAAAAAAGGGATAAATTACTGTCTTTTGCAAGTTTTTTTAAACTAATTTTAGAGAAGAAAAGACAAGATATTTATTGTTTTATACTTTGTTATTGCTAGTACCAATGTTCTTTATTATACTTATGTAGATATGAGTTACTGTTTTGTGTCATCTTTTCAACCTGAGAATTTCCTGATTATTACCATTTCTTGCCTTATTATTTCTGGCAGAGCAGCTCTGCTATCACTGATTTCTCTCTCTCTCTCTGTCTTTAAAATTTGAGAATGGCTTTCTGTTGCCTTTACTTAAGAAGAATAGTTTTGCTGAGTATAGAATTCTTGATTGAGAGTATTTTGTGGTAGCACTTTGAATTTGTAACCCCACCTGGTCTCCATTGATTCTAATGAGAAGTCAGCTCTGAACCTTGCTGTGCTTCTCCTATAGGTGATGTACCACTTTTTTCTTCTCAGTGTAAAGATTTTCTCCTTGTGGCTGTTGTCCAGTAACTACAACTATGATGTGTCTATGTGTGATTGTCTTTGATTTTATCTTACTTGAAGTTTGTTAAGCCTAAGTAATGTGTAGATTAGTGATTTTCATTGTTTGGGAGTTTTTAGCTATTATTTACTCAAGTTTTGTATTTTTGTTTGTTTTGTTTTTGATCATTTCTATGTCTCCTCTCCTTCTAAGATGCTCATTCTGTAAATGTGTATTTGCTTCATGGTGTCAAACAGGTGTCTGAGATTCTGTTCACTTTACTTCTTGTTTTTCCTTTCTGTTCTTTATGTTGAATAATTTCTATTGATACATTATTATTTTCATTTATTCTTTCTGCTAGTGAGCTTATATAATTTTAGTTATTATATTTTCAACTCAAGTATCTATTTAGTTCTTTTTTACAATTTTATAATTATTATTTGTTTTTTCTATTTCACTCAGGTTTATTGAGATATAATTGACACATAACTGTGTAAGTTTAATGTGTATGTGTTGACTTGATACATTTATAAATTACAAAATGATTACCACTGTAGTATTGGCTACCACGTCCATCCCATCACATAATTAATTTTCATTTCTCTTTTGTAGTGAGAACATTTAAATTCTACTCTCTTAGAACATTCAAGTATATGATGCAGTGTTATTAGCCATCATCACCAAGCTGTACATTATAATGTGTAATTTATATTCTTTACTGATACTCTCTTTTTTATGAGTCAATGTCATCATTCCTTTACTTCTTTAAACATGGTTCCTTTCAGTTCCATGTTTACCATAGTTGTTTTATAGTTTCGTGTGCTAAATCCAGTAAGGTCTACCTCATAGTTTCTAATGACTGCATTTTCAAATATGTGGGTAACATTGTTTTATTGTGCTTACTGTTTTTTAAATTCTTGTTTCTACTTTGAAGCCAGGATTTTTGTGGTTGACCTTGGGTGAACATATCTTAGTGGTCAGCCAATGACTGGTCAGAGGCTATGCTCCAACATTTGAGCTAGTAGGCTTCTAACGTTTGCAAATGGATTTGTCTGTTAGGGAAAGTATTCAGTTTTCAAGTCAGGTAGGTTTTGATTTTTATAGGACTTTCTCACATCTCCTCAGGTAGTGAGTAACGTTTCAAGTTCAGCCATGAACTTGTCGATATCTTAGACCCCTTTCAGTCTCTCCTGAGCATGAGTGTTAACTGGTGCATGAATGGAATATTCCAGACTATAAAGGATATATGGAAGGTTGTCAAGACCCGTTATGGCTATCATATCCCCCCCCCAATTCCATGTTAGATTTCTGGCTCATCTTCTGGTCTGTTGCTTAAAATAACCAGTATCACAGCCTAAGTTTATCTGTGATGATGCCCTTCAATATTCATTTGCCACAGAGATCACTATTGTTTTTGACAGTATATCTGGGCACGTAGTTTTGCCCTGCTCTGCACCAAATCAAGTTATCCTCCTCTGATAGGGAAGTGTTTGGATTTTATGGCTTGACCTACCATGGTAGAATTACCACACAATACAATTTGAGATGTGGTTGGGGACAACCTCAGGTGAAATGTCACAGATTCCCACTGTTCTTACCATAGGATTAATAGTTTTTCTTTAATTAATATTTCTCATTTTAATGCCCTTGGTCAATTGCCAGAATCTTGAAATGTTTTTGAGACTTTTGTCTTTTATCATTGCTTATTGTGGAAAGGATTTGCAGACCTCATTATTTCACCATCTCAGGAGTCCCACTCTCTGTAATTAACTTTTTAATCCCCCTTAGTTTGTGAACTTTTCTTCTTATAGGTTTCACATATTTGCTAGGTATTTTATTTTACTGTGCTTGAAAATTAGATATTTTCATACATTCTTACTTCTATTCCTCGTTTTAGTCATTTATAGATTTCTGAGACACTTTTTGTTGCTCATAACAAACTACTCCAAAATTTAGTGGCTTAAAAGGACAACTATTTATTTAGCTCACAATTCTTAAATATCCTCTGATCTCATTAAGATCTCCTTGTGCTGGACTGGCCTCACTTGTGTACTGTTAGTAAACTACTGATTTTGCTTGGAGTTGGGTGGTCCACTGGGTGTCTCAGCTGGCATGTCTTATCTCTGCTTTCCAATAATATTCGTATCATAATAATGTTATTTTTGTACAAGTTTTTGTGTGGACATAAGCTTTTATTTCTATTAGGTAGATGCAAAAGGTGAGAGTTGCTGAGTTGTGTGGTAACTCAAAATGTTTCACATTTTGAGACCCTAAAAAACAATTTTCACCATTATGTATTGCACCAGCAATGAACAAATGTATGAGTTCCAATTCCTCTAAATTCTCAACTCTGTTATTGTCTGTCTTTTGGACTTTAGCCATCCTGGTGGGTGTGAATTAGTTTCTCACTGTGCTTTTGATTTGCATTCCCTATTGTGTAATGATGTTGAGAATATTTGCACTTTCTTATTAGCTATTAGAATATTTTATTTGAGAAATTATTTAAATTCTTTACACATATTTCATTGGGTTGTCTTTTTAATTGTTGTAGTTAAGTATTCATTATATATTGTGGATGCTAGACGCTTATCCAATACATGATTTGCAAATATTTTTATCCATTCTGTGGGTTACCTTTTCATTTTTTGATTGTGTCATTTGAAGCATAACATTTTAAAATTTTGAAAACATCAGTCTTTCTCCATTTAATGTTCTTGCTCTCTCCAAATATCAATTGACCATAAGTGTTAGAATTTATTTCTAGAAATTGTTATTTTATTGATCTATAACTGTAATCGAAAGCCAAAAGCACACTGCCTTGATCATTACAGCTTTGTAGTTAGTTTTCAGATTTGGGTGTATGAGTCTTCCAACTTTGTTCTTCTTATTTAAAATTTTTGCAGACATTCTGGATCCCTTTCACTTTCATATACATAATAAGGTAAACTTGCCAATTCCTGCAAAACAATGCTGGAATTTTAATAGGGATTATATTATTTCTATAGATCTATTTGGAGATTATTGCCATCTTAACAATAATGGGTCTTCCAATCCATGAACACAGGTTCACTTTCCATTTATTTGTATCTTCTTTACTTTCTTTCAATGGTGTTTTGTAGTTTTCAGTGTGTGTTTTGTACTTCTTTTGTTAAATTTATTTTTTGGCATATTATCATTGTTTGATACCATCATAAATGGATTTATTTTCTTAATTTAATTTTAGATTGTTTATTGCTGGAGTATGGAAATGCAATTGATTTATATATTGATCTTGTATTCTCCAATTCTGCTGAAATCATTTATTAGTGCTAATGTTTTTTAGTGGTTGTCTTAGGATTTTTTTTTTTTTTTTTTGCTGTACGTGGGCCTCTCACTGTTGTGGCCTCTCCCATTGCGGAGCACAGGCTCCAGACACACAGGCTCAGTGGCCATGGCTCACGGGCCCAGCCGCTCCGCGGCATGTGGGATCTTCCCAGACCGGGGCACGAACCCGCGTCCCCTGCATCGGCAGGCGGACTCTCAACCACTGTGCCACCAGGGAAGCCCAGGATTTTTATATATACACGTCTTTTTGTCTGTTAATAGAGTGTTTAACTTCTTTTTTTTCTACGTAGATGCCTCTTGTTTCTTTTCCTTTACTAAATGCTTAGGCTAGAGCCTCCAGTGAAAGCTGAGATAGTAGCAATGAGAACAGATATACTTATCTTTTTCCTGATCTAAGAGAAATAACACTTATTCTTTCACCATTAAGTGTGATGCTCTCTGTGGTTTTTTAATAGACGTCTTTTATCAGGTTGAGGGAGTTCTCGTCTATCCCTAGTTTATTGAGCTTTTTTTTTTCTTTAGTCAAATGCTTCTTCTGTGTCTTTTGAAAGAATGTCCAGTTTCCACAAAATCCACAAACAATAAATGCTAGAGAGGGTGTGGAGAAAAGAGAACCCTTTTGCACTGTTGGTGAGAATGTAAATTGATACAGCCACTATGGAAAAAAAAAATAGAACTACCATATGACCCAGCAATCCCACTACTGGGCATATACCCTGAGAAAACCATAATTCAAAAAGAGACATGAACCACAATGTTCACTGCAGCACTATTTACAATAGCCAGGACATGGAAGCAACCTAAATGTCCATCGACAGATGAATGGATAAAGATGTGGCACGTGTATATAATGGAATATTACTCAGCCATAAAAAGAAATGAAATTGAGTTATTTGTAGTGAGGTGGATGGACCTAGAGTCTGTCATACAGAGTGAAGAGGAAAACAAATATCGTATGCTAACACATATATATGGAATCTAAAAAAAAAAAGGTTCTGATGAACATAGGGACAGGACAGGAATAAAGACGCAGACGTAGAGAGTGAAATTGAGGACACAGGGGGTGGGGAGGGAAGCTGGGACAAAGTGAAAGAGTAGTATTGACATAAATACACTACCAAATGTAAAATAGACAGCTAGTGGGAAGCAGCTGCATAGCACAGGGAGATCAGCTCAGTACTTTGTGACCACCTCGAGGGATGGGACAGGGAGGGTGGGAGGGAGATGCAAGAGGGAGAGGATAGGATATATGTATACGTATAGCTGATTCACTTTGCTATACAGCAGAAACTAACACAGCATTGTAAAACAATTATACTCCAATAAAGATGTAAAAAGGAAAAAAAGAATCATGTGGGTTTTGGTCATTATGTTCCTTGTTCTATAATGTTTTGAAATACATCTATTGGTTTTTAGACATTAAGCCAAGCTTGTATTTCTGAGATAAATCCCACTTGGTCGTGGTGTCTAATTCTTTTTATGTGTTGCATAAATTGGTTAGTTTTCTGATTAGGATTTTTACAATAATATTCATGAGGAATGTAGTTTGTTTTGGACTTTTATTTTCTTGTTATGTCTTTTCTGGTTTTCGTATCAGGGTAATACTGACCTTACTGAATGAATAGAAATGGGTTCCCTCCGATTTTATAGGAGAATTTGTAACGAATTGGTGTTAATTCTTCTCTAAATGTTTGATTGGATTCACCAATAAAGCCTTCTAGAACTAGGCTTTTCTTTGTGGGAATTTTTTAAATGCATATTTAATCTTTTTGCTTGTTACATATTCTGTTTCTTCTTGAGTCAGTTTCAGTATCTGTTTATTATAAGAAATCATTCATTTCATCTAAGTTATCTAAATTGTTGCCACATTATTTTTCACAGTGTTCATTTACAAGGCTAGTTATTTCTCTGTGGTTAGTGACTGTAACCTTTCTTTTATCCTGAATTAATAATTTTTGTTTTGTTAATATATGTTGTTTTTTATATTCATATTTCAATCATTTTGCTCTGATTTTTATTAATTTCTTCCATTTCCTTCCTTTGAGTTCTTTGCTTTTCATTCACTAATTTCCTAAGTGGAAATTAGTTATTTGAGATGGTGCTTCTTTTTTTTAATATAGCTATTTCCTATAAGTTGCCTTCTGAGCACTGCTTTAGCTGAATACCATGAATTTTACTATGTTGTATTAGTATTCTCTAATTTCCCTGTGATTTCTTCTTTGATTATTGGTTATTTATAATCTATTGTTTAATTTCCACATACTTTGAATTTCTCAAATTTCTTTCTGTTGTTGATTTTTTATGGTCAGAGAGCAATTTTGTATTTTTTAATTGTATTAACTCAGTTGAAGCTTATCCTATAACCTAGTATATAGTCTATTCCTAGATCATGTTCCATGAGCACTTGAGAAGCGCATGTTGTGACATTTTGGGGTGGAATATTCTATAAATATCTGTTGGTTTAGGGTTTAGTTTTAGTCTCCTATATCTGTGTTGAGTTTTTGACCAGTTATTCTACTACTGAAATTGTGTACTTAAATCTCCATACATTATTGTTGAATTTTCTATTTCTCCCTTCACTTGTGCGTTTCGTGTAATTTTTAGGCTCAGTTCTTAGATGCATATAATGTTTATAGTTTTATGTCTTCCTGATGGACTTCCCAGTCCTTGAAAATGTACTATGTCTTCTGTAACAATTTTTTTCTTTTGGCCATGCCGCACGGCATGCGGGATCTTAGTTCCCCGACCAGGGATCAAACTGTGCTCCCTGCAGTGGAAGTATGGAGTTTTAACCACTGGACCACCAGGGACATCCCTTCTGTAACAATTTATATTTAATTGTTTTTTTCCTTAATCAAGTCTGTCAGTCTCTGATGTTTGCTTGGATTATTTAATATACTCATTAATTTTTTTGGTGGGCGGTCTTTCAAATCAACTGAATAGCTAATTCATTTTTAAGGGCAGCACAGCATACCAGTGTATTTATATACCATCATTTATTCATTTATTCTATTATTGTTGAGTATTCACTTTGTTTCCAGTGTTTTAAATGTTGCTTTGTCACTATAAATAATGCTACATGAAGTATCCTTAGTCATGAGTTCTTACATCTTGGGAACGTAATCTCTGTGAAAGTAGGTAACCAGGAGTATGGATGATGGGTCAAAGGATATGTATGTAGTTTAATTTCAATAGATATTGTTCATTGCTTTATAAAAACGCTGTAACTTTTCGCATCTCCAAGGTAAAACTGAAAGTATTTTCCTCTCATACCTGCCAACGATTAGTTTTATATTTCTCTTTAATTTCTGTCAGCCAATGGGTATAAAATTATATCTCATCGTAATTTTAACTTCCATTCTTTAACTGAGAATTAATTTGAACATCATTTAATGTTTACTGGCCACTAGTATTTTCTTTTCACTGAACTGACAACTTAATCCTTTTGCTCATTTTATTAATGGTTGTTTGCCTTCTTGTCAAATTGTAAGAAAACTTTGAATATTAAAAATATTCATGCTTTGTTCATTATCCACCCAATGTGAAGGAGCATATCACCTGTTTTCTTCTAGGTGTTTTATGGTTTCAGGTCTTGCATTCAAGTCTTCAATACATTTTGAATTATTTTTTTGTGTATGGTGTAAGATAGTAGTCCAGTTTCATTCTTTTGCATGTGTTGTACAGTTTTCCCTACATTATTTATTAAAGAGACTGTCCTTTCCCCATTTGTGTAAACTAATTAACCCACGATAATGTGTTGGGTTTTCTCCTGAACTCTCTATTCTGTTCCATTGATTTATGTGTCTGTTTTAATGACAATACCACCCACAGTGCTTTGTACCGGTAATATAGTTTGAAATCAGGGAACATGATGTCTCCAGCTTTGTTCTTTCTCACATTTGCTTTGGCTAGTCAGGGTCTTTGTAGTTCTATACAAATTTTAGGTCTGTTTGTTCTATTTCTGTGAAAAATGCCATTGACATTTTGATAAGGATTGCATTGAATCTGTATATTGCTTTGAGTAGTGTGAACATTTTAACAATATTAACTATTCTAATTTATGAGCTTGGAATAACTTTCCACTCATTTGTGCCTTCTTCAGTTGCTTTCATCAATGTCTTTTAGTTTTCAGTGTAAAGACCTATCTCCTTGGTTAAATTTTTCCTAGGTATTTTATTCTTTTGATGCAATTGTAAGTGGGATTGTTTTCTTAATTTCTCTTTCTGAGAGCCTGTTATTATTATAAAGAAATATAACAGATTTTTGCATATTGGTTTTTTATCCTGTAACTTTGGTGAATTTTTCTTAGTTCCAACAGTTTTTTGGTGGAGCCTTTCAGGTTTTCTACATATGTCAGCTGCAAATAGTGACAGTTTTACTTCTTTTTCCCCAATTTGAATACTTTTATTTCTTTTTCTTCCTTAATCTCTCTGGCCAGGACTTCCAATACTATGCTAGATAAGAGTGGCGATAGTAGGTATCCTTCCCTTGTTCTTGGTCTTAGAGGGAAAGTTTTTAGCTTTACACTGTTGAGCATGATGTTGGCCGTGGCCTTTATTTTGCTGAGACACATTTCCTCTGTATTCACTTTGTTGAGAGTTTTTATCCTGAAAGGAGGTTTTATTTTGTCAAATGCCTTTTCTGTATCTATTGAGATGATCATATGATTTTTTTATTCTTTATTTTGTTAATGTGGTGTGCATCACATTGATGGATTCATAGAAATAGAACCATTCTTGCATCCCTGGAATAAATCCCACTTGATCATGATGTGTGATCCTTTTAGTGTGCTGTTGAATTTGCATTGCCAGTATTCTCTTGAGGATTTTTCCGCCTATATTCATCAGGAATATTGGCCTGTAATTTTCTTTTCTTGGGGTGTTTTTGTCTGGTTTCGATATTAGGATAATGCTGGCCTTGTAAAATGTGTTTAGAAGGCTTTCTTCTTCTCTTAATTTTGCAAGAGTTTGTAGTGCCTTTTTGTATTTTTTTAATATTTTTAATTTTCCACACATTATGTCTATAATAATAAATACTATTTAAAAACTAATAAATTGGTAATTTAAATAATTTCTTAACTCATACTTCTAAATTTTAAACATAATAACCATCATTAAATATTAAGCAATATATATTTAGATCTAAAAGGCAATTATCTTTTTCAGTATAATCATATGGGTTCTGATACAACTGTTGTCACTCAAAAAATTTTCCAGTTGATTGGATTGACCAATGCTGTAAGTGTTTGCTTTTGCATTTGTTTGTGTTACTTAAACAATTCTCAGACTTTTTTTATGACCCTGCCTGAATACACATATTGTGTGAAAGAGGGCAAATATATAATCATCTTAAGTTTCAGTTTTCTAACTGTTTAATTGGAGTAATAATAATTGTAAATACCTAATTAGGGTTTTGTAAGGCTTAAATTAAACACTTGACATTGGGCTGGCTTAAGCACAAGCATATCAAAATGTTACTCATTACTTGTTTTATTAGTGATATTTATTACTTGCTAATAGAATTTATAAGATCCAATCCAGATTTACAGTTTAGGTTTTTAATATTTACATCGGTATAGCGTTTATTTTTGCAGATAAATTCCCAAATCTATTTAAACCATGTAGTTTGAACATATTTTCTTTATGTCTTCAATTTTAGATTTTTGATTCATTTAATATTACAATAATTCTATCTTCATTAGAGCTTTGGATAGATGAAAATAAAATTCAGGTAACTGGAGATGCCAATGAATTATTACGCAGATTTTTAAAATGGAAACAATCTTATCTTGTTTTGCGTCCACATGATGTGGCATTTTTACTTGTGTAAGTATATCTTGGCATTACTAAATCTTATACATTAGAAAGCATATGTAATTTGACCTGATTTCTGACAGTTGACAGGCCCTTAGGGAAAAAAATCTTATGTCATTTTTTTATGTACAACATCCTGTGAATATTATTTTTCACAACACAGGTTTTATAGCAGAATTACTAATATAATTACTCTTTTTATTGACTGATAGCTAAAACTCACTTCAATCTTATTACCACGTTTTCTTACCTTGAGTATATAACGTATCATTAAATGTGCCTAACTATACATAAAATATTAACAATATCTGTCTGAAAAAATATACCTGAATTTTATGAATATAGTAATATGGCCTTCTTTTAATGTTTTATTTCCATAAAATCAAAACAAAATAGTGATGAAATAGAAACACTATTGTACATTTCAATATCTCTGACATACTATATTCACAGTGAGCTGCACTTTTAAAAATATAAGCCTCCCTTTCTATTTAATAATCTCTTTGTTTTTCTCTTATCAATATTCAAAACCTGTATGTATTATATATTATCATATTATGTAAAAATCATGTATATAATTATAAAATTATAATCTTTTAAGTTATTTTTTGTCCCACAAATATGCATGCCTTTGCATGGCTAGGGCAGGCTAATTCTATCTGATTAAGGGGAGACTTCAACACATAAGCTTACTCTGCCCATTTGTCAACTTCATTGGCTTAGCTTTCTACTTTTAAGAAATTTTATTTATTTTTATTATTTTTACGTTATAGGAATCAGTATAATTTTTTAATTACATAAAAATATCTTCATTATTCTCTAAAAATCCGTATGATAATACACTGTTTATTATTTGTTTTTTAAATCTATTTGCAAAATAAGCAGACACGTTTAGTCCCTTTCTATGCTTTGTTATCCTAGTGTTAAAGTGGAAATATCTATGAATTTGTTATATAAGTATGCAAAACAAAAAGTATTAGGTAAATTTAATATTAATTGTTCTTAATTTTACAAAATTTTATGATTTGCTTCTTTTTTAAACTTAAGTTACAGAGAAAAACCAAATTATGTTGGTGCAACCTTTCAAGGGAGGCTGTGTGATAAATACTATGGAGGAGGTGTTGCTCTGGTATGGTACGGTTTAAGTGACTTGGCTAAGATGTATAAGTACGATGCTATTTAGAGTAATATACAATTAACTATTTCTGTATTTTATTATGGCTAAGTATATTAAAATTTGCATAATGATTCTAGGGATCTTTGTTCCTGCTGCTGACAGAAATGTGTGAACTATAAGAAGTTTAACTTAACACATATAACACATTTAACTTAATACATATAAAATTTTTACAATTTTCTTCTTGTGAGTTCAAATTACCCTCTTTTAGAAAGTTATGGTAGTGATCTATTTTATAGTCTTATAAGATGCTCATAAATTTTTAATATACTCAATATTTAATAACTAATTTTAATTTCAAGCTTAGATTTTGAGCATTTTCTTCATTATGTAGCTGATTCAATTATGAAGCAAGTTAAAATAAAACTTTTGAAACTATTTATCAATTGCCGCAAAATGCTTCCTGGGACATAGGTGAAGAAAAACAGAATCAAATGCAATAATTGACATTTCTATCTTAGCAGAAAATCTTGGTGTGCTTAAAATTGGTATGTTTTTGCTCCTATTTCACAACGCTTTGGTTATATATATATAGAACTTGTTATATGTATATATATAGAACTTGTCTTCTTAAGAACACAGTAAAGATATTGGTATGTTTTAGAAAGAAGTAAGGGTATATGAAATGAATGTTGGTCTTAAGAACAAATAAGAAGAAAACTACACCATATAATAGTCTAATGGAAGAAATGTAAAGATGGCCAAGGAAGAAGAAACTTAAAAACAATAATGTAAAATAAAATGAATAGAAAATAATCAAAGGAAATGTTTTAAACATACCCTAATATAATGACAATCATGTGAATGTAAATGAATTAAAGTCACCAAGTAAGAGATGGAGTCTCTGATGGATTTAAAAAAAAAAAAATTTAAGTTCAAACATTAGTTCTTTACAAAAAATACATTAATAGGGCAAAGTGAAGGTGAATATAAAATAATAAAACATACTTTGGTTAAATAAGAAGTAAACATGAGAAAATGGAATTTAGAGTAAAATACACTATAGATAGCAAACAGGTGTAAACTGTTTGTAGCTTTTTTTTTTTGCAGTACGCGGGCCTCTCACTGTTGTGGCCTCTCCCGTTGCGGAGCACAGGCTCCGGATGCGCAGGCTCAGCGGCCATGGCTCATAGGCCTAGCCGTTCCGCGGCATGTGGGATCTTCCCGGACCGGGGCACGAACCTGTGTCCCCTGCATCGGCAGGCGGACTCTCCACCACTGCGCCACCAGGGAAGCCCCTGTTTGTAGCTTTATATGTAGAAGTTTTGCAAATATTTTGTTTGATTTATTCCTAGTCATACCAGTAAATTCTATACTGTTTGATGATATTAGTAAATACTACATTTTAAGTATAATTTATGAGTTTCTGTTATGTTGAAAAACAACTGAATGTTATACACTGACTTGTATACAATAATATTTCTATATTTATTTCTAGTAGTTTTAGATTTAAATTTTTCTGTGTCCAACTTTGTCATATGTGAATTAAAACAATTTTATTCATTTTTTTCCAATATGTCTATCTTTTATTTTTTTAATGTTTTTCTCCTATTGAATTGCCTAGGATCCCAAGAACAATTCAAGTTGAACAATGTTTAACTGAATTCATAGTAGACATTTTTGTATCATTCCTGATCTCAAGGGAAAAACTCTCAATATTGTGCTATTAGGTATTATGTTCATTCTGGTTTATCATAGACATTCTTTAACGTAATAAGAAAGCTCAATTCCATTTCTAATTTTCTAAACTTTAAAAAATGTATTTTATTTTTTTATCCTGTCATTATTTTTGACGGGGAATTAATTCCATTTAAAGTTATATGAATTTTTTTCTAAATGTCCCATTTTGGTAACAGATTTTTTACTATAGCTATTGATATGTTCATATGGATTTTGTTCTTACTTTATTGAAATGTTTTCTCTTTCGTATAGAATTCAGTTTTCTTTTACGATATTGAAGAGATGTCAGTGCATTCCTAATCAAAATCTCAGCAGGCTTTTGGGGGTAAAATTGACAAGCTTATACTAAAATCTTATAAATATAAAAAAAGAAAATAGATAAAGCAGTTTGGAAATTGAGTAAAAGTTGAAGATATAAACTTTTTATAAAAGTATGGTAGTTAAGATATTGCAGTGTAGATAAACTGATTAGGCAATATGTCAGGCAGAATATCAGGCAGAATCAGGCAGAATAGTTAAGGATATTAGTATCTAGTGAATTTTGCAGAAAATAAACCTTTAAATCAGTGAGCCAATTATCCAACCTAAAATATGTGGAAAGATGGAAACAACATTGCCCTAAAACTTGTTGAACACAGGTAATAGTGAAGATAAAAGCAAAAATCAAAGAAAGACAGATGATCAGTAGGACGGAGCTATTCAAAAAAGATATTAGGCCTTTAAAAAATTAAGAACAAAAATATTTCTGGCAAAACTATTTTTATAAGACAGAGTAGGAATATATTAATAAAATTACAAAAATAATGGAGAACTACAGATATAAATAACATTTAAGAGATAATAGAACAATTTATAACTTAAATAAATTTGAAAACTTAGACAAATAGTATATTGTTAATAGAAGCCCATAATTTACTAAAATGTTACACAAGAAGAACTAGAAATTCAGAATAACACCAAGGTATTAAAAGAATTGATATATTATTTTAAAATCTCACAAGGGGAAAAACAATGCTTTTAGGAACACATTCTACACAATTTTGAGGGAACCAATTATTTCAATCTTATATTTGCATTTCCTAATAAGAAGATACATTAGGAGAATATGATAAAAATTGATGGGATGTGAGGTAGGCTATTTTAGCTGGGGTGATCAGAGAAAAATTTCGAGGAGAAGGTTTTTAAGAAGAGGAATGAATGATGAGACAAAGGCAGTCATTGCAAGACCTAGGAAATCAGAACCCATGAAAATGATCATTAAATTCAAGGCTTTCAGATGGAAATGAATATCAAGAACAAGATGGCTGTGAAAATATTGATTGTCGAAGTAAGCAACAGACTAATCATATACAGCCTTATGGATCTTGGTAAATCGTTTTGGATTTTATCCTCTTTGCAATGAAAAAGCACTGGAAGTTTTGAAGCCAGAGAGAAATATTTCTCTGGTTACCTTATACAAAAGTGATCGTAGAGGGGTGAGGATCCACAACAAGGAGACCATATAGGAGACAATTGCAGATGAATGGTATTAACTGGTGTTTTATTCTTGGATATGCGAGAAGTAGCTTTTATCTGGTATATATCATGAAAGCAGAACATATAGGGCTTGCTAAGTTACTGGATACATGCCATGAATGGCATGGAAACATCAGTGATTATGCTCAACATTCTTCTTGAGAAGCTAGGTAGAGGAAGGCAGGGCAGCTGGCTTTGGGGGCAGAGGGGACTATAAGGGTGGAAGAAAGTTTCATTTTGAACCTGAACCTGTAAAGTTTGAGACATGCTTGTGGTGGTTAATTTTATATGTCAACTTGGAGGGGTTTGATGAGATTAATATTTAAATCAGTGAAATCTGAGTCAAGCACTTTGCCCTCCATAATGTGGGTTGGCCTCATCTAATCAGTGGAAGGCTTGAATAGAACAAAAAGTCCATCCTCTTCAAGCAAGAAGAAATTCTTCAGCAGAATACCTTCAGGCTTCATCTGTGCCATCGGCTCTCCTGTGTGCCCAGGCTGCCAGCCCACTCTGCAGGTTTAGACTTGCCAGCCTTCAGAATTGTGTGAGCCAGTTCCTTATAATAAGCCTCTTCATGTATAATATTCCTTATCGTATGTGTGCGATTGATTCTGTTTCTCTAGAGAAGCCTGATTAATACAATGGCTAATAATGAAACATAAATATATACTTAAATATTAAAAGGTAGGTACAAGATAGAGTTGATGATGATGAATAGATGATAGATACATAGATAGACAGCTTTATGTCTCCTTTCTCCAGCACCACCTTGTCTTAATAACTATAGTTTTATGGTAAATCATCGAAAATTATAGTGTAAGCCCTACTACTTCTTCTTCAGACTGATTTAGCTTTTCTAGGTTTTCTGACTTTCTCTTTTAAAATCAGCTTGTCAGTTTCAACAAAAACTACTCGGACTTTGGTTTTGAATTGAATCTTTAGGTCGATTTGACACCTTAACAATACTGATTACCCATGAAATTGATAAACATGTGCTTTTTATTGCTTCATCTAATGCTTCATATAATGTAAGCAATAAAAAGAAGTACTGTTATACTCACCATTGATCTCAAAAACTGTATGTTGGGCAAAAGAAACCACAAACAAAAGAATCTTTACTTCGTATGCCATTTTCTGAAGATAAAGTGTAGGAAAGATAAACCATATTGCTAAACATCAGAATAGAAGTTAAATTTTGTGGCGAGATAATTCCTGAAAACTTGCTGGAGAGAACTTCCTGAGTGATAAAAATATTTTATATCTTATTCACTGTCGTGGTTGTGTAGGTATGTGTCACATGCACACACACATGCACTTCACAAATATGTGTGTATATATGTGTGCACAAATAATATGTATAAATAAATTATGCGTGTGTATATGTGTGTATATAGATATTGTATATATACATATATGTATGTGTATGTATATTTATATAAAACTGCATCAAGGCACTTAAGATTTGTACACTTGACTTAAGATAAATTATTTAAAAAGCATGAAGCCATCATACAGAATAAAATGTTATTAGTAATTTCAGAGGGACAATAATCAAAAGAGATTTTTTAAAGTTTTAATTTCAGCTATTAAAAATTATCAGGTTGTTTTCTCTTTATAAGTTTCAAACTCATGTATAATGCTACAGAAATTTTAAGAATAAGAAAAAGAACAGACTATGTCACCAAAGGAAAATTAATGTATCAATATTAACATAAAACAGCAAAATGTTTTTCAAGTAAAATAAATATGAATTTTAAGTGATTCATTATTTAGGATGAAACATACTTTGACTACCATTATATGAATAAACCTGAACTCATATGTACCTAGCTAAATAACTCTAAAATAAACAAAGCAATAATTAATCTCTCAGAACAAAATTTAGAAAATTTAGACACTATTGATAAGCTTTGTCTGAAAGGCCTATGTAGAATCTTGATTCCTAAATTAGAGACTACAACATATACATGGCAGACACATTTATAGAAAATGACCACATGGTACACAATAAAGGAATCTCAATACTTACTTGTCAGGAAATTTCTCAGCCTAGTGATTGGCACATAAGAAGCCATAACAAACACCAGGTGCTGTTCTTGTTATTTGACAACTGTTGTCCTAAGCAGGCATTATTCACCAAAAGAAACTAGTCTGCTTAGTTGTAAATTTTTTCTAAAAATATTTTTAAAAATCCAATGCTAAATATAATTTTACATTTTCCCTTACGTTATTTTCATAACAGAAGTAGTCATAACCATAACTTTTAGCAAATTCTCGTACTCCAGTCCATACATTTTTCAAGGTTTTCTTACTAGTCTGTTATGGACAAAGTTGTGTCCCCCTAAAATTCATATACTGAAGCCCTAACCCCCAGTGTGGCTGTATTTGGAGAAGGGGCCTTTAAGGGAGTCATTAAGGTTAAAGCAGGTCATAGGCCTGGGCCCCTAATCCAATAGGACTGGTGTCTTTGTGGGGAAAGGAGGAGCCAGCACACAAGGAGGGAGGGCCACTGAGGACGCAGGGCAAAGGCAGCCCTCCAGAAGCCTGGGAGACACACCTCACCAGAAACTGACCCTGCTGGCACCTTGAGCAATGTTTTCTGTGATATTGTTTGAGGGCAACCCAAGATGACTAATAGAAGTAAGAGTGTCAGAAGGGGAGTGTAAAGAAATTCCATCTCAAATACAAAACCATGTCTTTGATCCTTTGATACAAGGAAAGGAGAGACCAGAACATATGCACTAATCAGAAGATAAAGAATAAAAAAGTTGCATATTGGGATTTTATACAAATCACATGAAATTTTTTGGATGTTGTTATTTCCCTCTTACTGCGCTATGAGTGATAATAAGGAACAGGAGAGACGGAGAAAACGAAGCAATTGTAGGGCTTCCCTGGTGGCACAGTGGTTGAGAGTCCGCCTGCCGATGCAGGGGACACGGGTTCGTGCCCCGGTCCGGGAGGATCCCACATGCCGCAGAGCGGCTGGGCCCGTGAGCCATGGCCGCTGAGCCTGCGCGTCCAGAGCCTGTGCTCCGCAACGGGAGAGGCCACAACAGTGAGAGGCCCGCGTACCACAAAAAAAAAAAAAAAAAAGCAATTGTAAAGATATATTGATTGAATGATTGCCAGGCCTTTCCTACAATATCCTGAAGATAAGAAAAGCTGAATAACTACACTGATAACATAATATTCTCTCATTTATTACATTATTATTTATAATATCCTATTATTTAAATGTGCAAAATTTATCAGAATCCGTCATTTTCTTCCCCATAGAATCAAGCATTCCTCCTCCTCTTCATCTACCTCCCCTTGCCCCCTCCCCCTCCTCCTTCTCTTCTTTTTGTTCTTCTCCCTCCCTCCCTCCTCCCTCCCTCTCTCCCCCTCTCTCCTCCACCCCTCTCTCTGAAAATGGATGGTACATTCACCTGTGTTATTTTGATAAAGGGACCATTTATCAATGTGTACGCAAGATGCAGGGACTTTGCATTACCTCAGTAATAAAGATATGTAATTGTCCCCTAGGCTTGAAGGAAAGGACAGTGTCAGTTTATTAGGGTTATACATGGAAGGTAGAAACCTCTACTCAAGGGTTCAGACAGTCATAGGTACCCTGGAAGTGATGGTAATAAATACCCTGCTCTTTTCTCACCCTTTCCTCCCCATTAGACCAAATCAAGGTGAGAGCAGAGGGCAAAGGAACCCTTTGACATAATCCATTGGTATAGTCCTTCTGATCTGGAGAGTAGGGTGGAAAGTAATGGAAAGTTGATTGACAGAGGCAAACAGAAGATACCAAAATATATCCCTAGGAACCTATCCTGAAGTATAGTCATCAATGTTATTAGATATATTTGAAGGGCTATTGTGATTTGTGGATTTTTCTTAAAAATCGTATGTTTAATATGGTCTAAGTGTGCTATAATAAGCATCTTACATTTGTTAAAAAGTGATAAAAGCATTTAGTTTTGAAAATAAAGTTTAAGCAACTGTGGAGAGTTAGCATTCTTATCAGTCATTATTATCATAATATAAATTAATTCAGTGAGCTAATTTATGTTTTTTTAAATGCATGAAACAGCATATAAAATATTATCTCCTATAATTAAATTATAAATGAGCACAAACTGTTCATTTATAATTGATACTGTGTGTGTATATGTGTGTGTCTTTAAAGACTTTCTTTTATGAGTACAAACATGGTTATAGCTATTGTTATATATGATTAACAAGTTATTGGGACAAATATGTTCTTGGCCTGATGCCACCAAATGAACCATACATTTACATTTTTGTAAAATTTCACACTTCACTTTTCATATTTTCCTTATATTGATAATGGTACCTGTAACATATTAGGCCAACATGGATGGCATTTCTGTGATTAACATATCTGATGTCTCTATTCTATTTTATCATGTGACTATTTTTAATAATTACATTATACTCCAGGTAAATAAATTATCTCCTAAAATGTGAATGTATACATGTATGGTTTTTTCCCCAGCACCCCAGAACCATAAGTCTGGAATCACTTGCAGTTATTATGGCTCAATTACTGAGCCTTAGTATGGGAATAACTTATGATGACATCAACAAATGCCATTGCCCAGGAGCTGTCTGCGTAATGAACCCAGAAGCAATGTAAGATGCTTTGCTTTTATATGCTTTACATATATAGTTTATATGAAAATAAGTTTGGTGTATTTTGTTTATGAAAGTCTATGCTATTAAAATAATTATTAATGGTCGAATATAAACTGTGGCCAATGACCCCAGATCAAAATATGTATTCCAGTGCCCCTGCTGCATATCTCAATATTTCTTGTAATCTAATGTCACACTTGCTATCTCATGTGACTTACCTCTACATTTATCACTGTTACTTGCATGATTTTATAATTTAATGCATGATTTGATAAGCCAAGTATGGGCTTGTGTTCGTTATACAAGAATGATTTATTAGGGAGGCGTTTTGCAGCAGTTATCATGCCTCAAAGGCCTACTGAAGTTTTTGCTATTATCCTCAGTATTTAGAATATGCTATGAGATTTTACGGAATTAGAACCAAATAGTCAGGAGATTTATGGAAACCATCATCCAGTCAGTGACTGGACCCAGTCTCTTATACTTTTTATTTATTTTATTTTTTTAAACTGTAACCCAACAGTACATTTTATTTAACAGTACATTTAATTTCTTTTATATTATCTCTAATATTTTGCCTTTTTTTCACTTTCCAATTTCTCCCCAAAGCACCTTAATCAACCAAAAACCTTGGCCTACAATCCTAATGAATGTTGAAATTTTTTTCATTAATTTTTTAACATAACTTTGATTCTTGTGTAGATATGAAAAAAATAGAAATTCCACTTAAAAATATATAATTATGGCCTGTATAAAATTGGTGGAATTATTAACACACATATAGAAACCATTCATCTGTGGAAATGCTTTTTTAAAAAGCTTAGTTTGACAAATTACAATCTTGCAAAAAATGCTTATTAATCATATCTTTAAATGCTTTGCATCATTTGAATAGCATTGCATGATTCTAAAATTTTGGACAACACAGACATTTTATTCATCATTGAATGGCAAAAAAAATGATGTGAAAATCTACTATTTAAAGGAAAATCTGAATAAAGAGGGCATATTTGAAAAGGATTCATTGCTGTCTTTAAACTGGTGGGAAACATCTTCTAGAATTATTCATCTTTAATGCCTTTTGACACTATCACATTCAGTGATTTTGCACAGGACGGAGTCCTAGTAGGACATATGCCTTTCTGAGGCAGGTGTCCTCAATCTAACCTTAAAATTTGGCTTATTAAATAGAAGTACTTAAGGAGTTTAACATGTTATTTTGTTTCTGTAATCCATAGAAAATACATGGCCCACACTGATTTTTTTTTACAAAAGACTGTCATTTTTCTGAGGGCTCACAATCAGTAGTCCATGTTTTATTCAGTCTATGTATCCAGCGAGTCAGACATGCTACCTAATATGTTTCCGAATTTCAACTTTCTTTGACATTTTAATATTTTAATTAGGAACTTTGTTTCTTTAGATAAAGAAGTTGTCGTTATGAAACTGTGCTTTTTTGGCTCATTCGAAGGTAGCAATATATCTGAGCTTTGGAAACAATGACTAAGGAAAAAAATGTTTAATAAAATACATTGAGATAGAACAGAGTATAGCTTTTTTTTTTAAATTTTAAGTAAAATGAAAGTAAAAGAGAATGGTAGTTTTCAAATACATCCACAAATTGTTGCTACTTCTCTCTTCAAGAGGTAGAGTTTAATTTCCCTCCTATTGAGTATGGGTTGGATTTGGTGACTTGTTTTCATCAAATAGACCATGGTAGAGTTGATGGTGTGTGACTTTCAAGATTAGATAATTAAAGAGTTTGCAAATTTCTCTGTACTCTCTCTTTGATCAGGTGCCCAGGTTGAAGCTAGGTGCCATATCGTGAGGACAGTTTAGTAACTTTATATAGAGGTCCATATGGCCAGAAACTGGGGCCTCTTGCCAATAGAATGAAAGGGCAGATAAAAGCACAGCTGTAAACATTACTTCATATAACTTAAATTTATGGTTTCATTTAAGGCCAATGGTCTGCTCCTAGCTTTACAAAAGCTAAATGTATTATACAAGGAAGTTATGTATAAGAGGCTCTATTATCAAGGAAAAATGGGAGAATAGAGAATGAGAACATCCAGCAAATATGTGCAAGGATTCAAGCTGCAAATAAATTATCCAATTGGATATAATTATGATTGATAATCTCTTCCTAATGACAACATTCATTATCAGAAAGTGTACCCCTCTATAAACAAGTTCACACAGAGTAAACCTCTTGCATTGCCTAGTTCTCAATAATATTAAAGTTCTATCAATTTTTCTCCTTTTGTTTTCTGGTATTTAGATAGAAATCATCTGAGTTGTTGGCAATGTAATAATAAATCTATTATTTATGGTTAATATAATTAAAGAGTATATTCAAGCTGGATGCAACCACAAAAAACACCAAAATTGGTAGTTTGTCCAAAAATTTCCAATGTTTTTCATGGTCCTCATGCAAAAAACATTTTCCTGTAATAATCCACATGACTAGAATTTGAGTCTATTGCCTTAAAATTTAGTAATTTTATATTAGCTATATTTATCATTAGATTATAGACTTTTCTTCTGAGGCTAGTCAATTTACGGAAGCGACAGTTACATAAAAGTCTGATGTTTGATGTATTTTTAGTCATTCCAGTGGTGTGAAGATCTTTAGTAACTGCAGTATGGAAGATTTTGCACATTTTATTTCAAAGTCAAAGTCCCAGTGTCTTCAAAACCAGCCACGTTTAGGTTCAACATACAAAGTGGCAGTTTGCGGTAACGGAAAAGTCGAAGAAGGAGAACAATGTGACTGTGGGGATCAGGAGGTTGGTACTAATTTGGAAGATTACACACCAGAATTACATAAAAAATTATTAGTTAATTTTTATACTGTCACACTGCCATTTTACCTAATTTATCAAACTTCCTTTTCAACAAAGACCTTAAGGATGTATACTGGGATTATATTAATGAGTACACTTAAATATTGGTATATGAATTCAGCAGTTTGTAGATTATTCATACTGGTGATTATAGCTCAGCGGTCCTCAACATTTTTGGCACCAGGGATGGTTTCGTGGAAGACAATTTTTCCACGGACGGGGGCGGGGGTTGGTTCAGGTGGTAATGCAAGTGATGGGGAGTGATGGGGAGCGGCAGATGAAGCTTTGCTCGCTCACCCACCACTCACCTCTCGTTGTGTGGCCTGGTTCCTAACAGGCCATGGACCAGTACTGGTCCCCTGCTATAGGTGAGTTGACCTAGGTTTATACTTCCCCGCTTGAGCATACACTTCCTTAGTATGTCTTTTTTTTTTTTTTTTTTTTTTTTTGCGGTATGCGGGCCTCTCACCACTGTGGCCTCTCCTGTTGCGGAGCACAGGCTCCAGACGCGCAGGCTTAGCGGCCATGGCTCACGAGCCCAGCCGCTCCGCGGCATGTGGGATCTTCCTGGACCGGGGCACGAACCCGTGTCCCCTGCATCGGCAGGTGGACTCTCAACCACTGCGCCACCAGGGAAGGCCTATTTTTGCTTTTATTTCTATTACTTTCTATGATTTATGTCAGAGAATATTTTGCCTATATTCTCTTCTAGGAGTTTTATGGTGTCGTGTCTTATATTTAAGTCTTTAAGCCATTTTGAGTTTACTTTTGTGTATGGTGTGGGGGAATGGCCCAACTTCATTGATTTACATGTGGCTGTCCAGCTTTCCCAACACCACTCGCCAAAGAGACTTTCTTTTCTTCACTGTATATTCTTGACTCCTTTGTCAAAGATTAATTGACCATAGGTGTGTAGGTTTATTTCTGGGTTCCCTATTCTTTTCCATTGATCCATATGTCTGTTTTCGTGCCAATACCACACTGTAGCTTTGTAGTATTGTCTGAAGTCTAGGAGGGTCATACCTCCTGCTTTGTTCTTTTTCCTCAGGATTGCTTTGGCAATTCTGAGCCTTTTATGGTTCCATATAAATTTTAGGATTATTTATTCTAGTTCTGTGAAAAATGCCATGGGTAATTTGATAGAGAGGGCATTAAATCTGTAGATTGCTTTGGGCAGTATGGCCATTTTAACAATATTAATTCTTCCAAGAGCATAGGATATCCTTCCATTTCTTTGAATTATCTTCAGTGTCCTTTATTAATATTTTATAGTTCTTAGCATATACGTCTTTCACCTCCTTGGTCAGGTTTATTCCTAAGTTTTTTTTTTTTTTTTGGATGCTATCTTAAAAGAGATTTTTTAAAAATTCCCTTTCTGATATTTCATTATTAGTGTAAAGAAATGAAACTGATTTCTCTATGTTAATTTTATTTCCTGCTACCTAGCTGAATTCATTTATCAGTTCTAGTAGTTTTATGTGGAGTCTTTAGGGTTTCCAATATATAGTATCACAACCCACTCATATCAATGGACAGATCTTCTAGACAGAAAAACAATAAGGCAACAGAGATCCTAAATGGTACAATAGAACAGTAAGAATTAATTGATATTTTCAGGACATTACATCCAAAGAAAACCAGAATACACATGCTTTTTCAAGTGCACCTGGAACATTCTCTAGGATTGACCACATCTAGGGCACAAAAGAAGCCTCAACAAATTTAAGAGCATAAAAATTATTTAAAGTATCTTTTCTAACCACTATGGCATGAAACTAGAAATCAACCACAGAAAAGGAAATGAGAAAAAAATGATTACATGGAGACTAAGCAACATGCTACTAAAAAACAATGGGTTAATGATGAAATCAAAGAGGAAGTTAAAAAATAACTTGAGGGCTTCCCTGGTGGCGCAGTGGTTGAGAGTCCGCCTGCCGATGCAGGGGACACAGGTTCATGCCCCGGTCCTGGCAGATCCCACATGCCACGGAGTGGCTGGGCCCATGAGCCATGGCCGCTGAGCCTGTGCGTCCGGAGCCTGTGCTCCGCAATGGGAGAGGCCACAGCAGTGAGAGGCCCGCGTACTGCAAAAACAAACAAATAATAAATAAATAAATAAATAAATACCTTGAGACAAATGACAATGAAAATACAAACATACAAAATCTACGGGATGCAGCAAAAGCAGTTTTTAGAAGGAAATTCAGAGCTATACAGGCCTTCCTCAAAAAACAAGAAAAATCTCGAATTAACTATGTAACCTACCACCTAAAGAGATTAGAAAAAGAAGAACAAACAAAACCTAAAATCAGCAGAAGGAAGGAAATAATAAAGATCAGAGAGGAAATAAATAAAATAGAGATTTAAAAATAGAAAAAAATCAATAAAATTAAGAGCTGGTTCTTTGAAAGAGTAAACAAAATTGACAAACCTCTGGCCAGCCTCACCAAGAAGAAAATTGAGAGGACCCAAATAAAATAAGAAATGAAAAAGGAGAAATAACAACTAATAGTGCAGAAATCCAACAACAACAACAACAAAAAACCATAGGAGAGTTGCACTATGAACAATTATATGCAAATAAATTCAACAACCTAGAAGAAATGGACAACTTTCTAGAAACATACAGCCCACCAAAATTGAATCAAGAAGAAATAGATAATTTGAACAGACCAAGCACTAGAAGTGAAATAGAATCTGTAATTTAAAAAACTCCCTACAAACAAAAGTCCAGGACCAGATGGCTTCACAGGCAAATTCTACCAAACTTACAAAGAAGAACTTACACTGATCCTTCTCAAACTCTTCCAAAAGATTGAAGAGGCGGGAACATTCCCAAAGTCATGCTATGAAGCCACCATCATCCTGATACCAAAACCAGAAAAAGACACTACCAAACAAGAAAATTATAGGCCAATATCTTTGATGAATATAAATGCAAAAATTCTCAACAAAATACTAGCAAACAAAATCCAACAACACATAAAAGAGAGCATACACCACGACCAAGTTGGATTCATCCCAGGTTCACAAGGATGGTTCAACATACGCAAATCAATTAATGTGATATACCACATCAACGAAAGAAAAGACAAAAATCACATGATCACCTCAATAGATGCAGAAAACGCATTTGATAAAATTCAATATCGATTCATGATAAAAACTCTTACCAAAGTGGGTATAGAGGGTCCTTATTAGTTATCTATAGGTCTTTATTAGTTATCTATTTTATAGATAGTAATGTGCATGTGTCAATCCCAATCTTCCAGTTTATCCCTCCCCCCGACCCCTGCAAATAAACTTATGGTTATCGATGTCTTGGCTTTGGTGGACTCTGGGACTTCAGAAAATCCTACTACGAATATAGTCAAACCTACTGATATAAAGAACACTGGGTTTAGCACATTAGGTGACCAATAAATGTTAAATAAATGAATGAATAAGTGGTTTTATTTTTTTCTGTTTGCCAACATTTAAGTTAAGCATCAGTCTGTATATTATATAATATGTTGTCCTCATTAAAATATCTATTTAATGTAAATAAAAGTTGGAACATACTTCAGAGCATTTGATTTGCCTTTCAGGATTGTGCAGCTCTGCCAGACCCATGCTGTAACCAAGCCACATGTAGACTCAATGTTGGGTCAGCTTGTGCTACTGGACCGTGCTGTAATGCTTGTGCTGTAAGAGCCTTTTAAAAATTTTGTATTACCTACATTAGTAATGTTATCATTTTTTATAATATTTAAATGTTCCCATTCTGCTGTACTCAATATCATTTACTTCACCCCACCAGTTTATAGCAAAAGGACAAGTGTGTAGGGCTTCCACTGATGAATGTGATCTCTCTGAATATTGCAATGGTACATCTGCAGCATGTCAAGAAGACCTTTATGTTCAGGATGGGCATCCATGTGCAGAGAATCAATGGATCTGTGTGAACGGAAAATGTATGAACGGGATAAAACAATGTTTGGAAATATTTGGTGAAGGTATTTATCATAATTTGATTTTCTGTATATATTTTTTTCTGGAAACTGACTAACATACATATCTTTATATATATTAGAATAGACAAAGGATATTATGAAATGAAGCTATTAATATGTCAAAAATATATTAACCTCTAGAGGTATAAAAATAGAAAAAGATAGTATCACCAGGAAAAAAATAACTGAAACAAAACTCAATCATTCCAATAAAAGAAAGCACTCAGAGAAATTAAGAATTGGTGTAAGTCAAGTATTTGTTTTATAATCTAAGATAAACAGAAGAAGAATAATATAATAATTAGAAACTAAAAACTAATAAAGGGGAGAAAAACAAAAGCAATTAACATATTTGATTAACCCAAAAGAAGGCAAGAACAGAGTAAATAAAAGAACAAAGGATATGAAAATAAATAGTAATATGTATTGATATTTACATATTTAGCAATTACATTAAATATAAAACCTGTGTTAAATATTCAATTTAGGGAAAGGATGTAGCAAGAAGTGACGATGCAACTACAAGAAAATGACTAGAAAAATCAAGGTGTATTGCATTGATGATATTTTTAAAGGCTTTAGAGTACAGTGAAACCAAAGACAATTAATTTAAATCTCTGCAGGATAGAAACTTTGCCTATCTTAGGGAACAACTGACAGCCATTTATGTTCCTAGGGACATATGCAGACTCTGAAAGTTGAAGATCAAGCTTGGCTTAGCTAGAGATCTTCAAGAAAAAAGAAAGATAAACTAGAAAAGTTTTAGCAGTTGGAATTGAAGGGGAGGGGCTGTCAAAACCATAGGCTATTTTTCCATGAGGTGTCTGCATCTTTGGAACTTAAACGCTGCCCAGAAACTTGGTCAATTTAATAGATTAAAAAAAAAATTTACAAGGCATTACGAATTTTCTTGTAGTCACAAGATGATCAAAGACCAAATGGTAGAGGAATTTTACCTTTAAAAAAAATCTTAGTCTTCCTCCAGAACCTTTTGCTACATTTTCTTTCTTTTTTTTTTTTTTTTGCTGTACGTGGGTCTCTCACTGTTGTGGTCTCTCCCGTTGTGGAGCACAGGCTCCGGATGCGCAGGCTCAGAGGCCATGGCTCACGGGCCCAGCCGCTCCGCAGCATGTGGGATCTTCCCGGACCGGGGCACGAACCTGTGTCCTCTGAATTGGCAGGCGAACTCTCAACCACTGCGCCACCAGGGAAGCCCCCTTTTACTACATTTTGAACTGCCTGTGTTGGTAGGCCAGGAAGCTATGCTGAGACTAAAGGGTTATCCCTGGCAAAACTTTCAGTGAAGAGAAGATAAATGTTTGCAAGGCTCTCAGTTGGCAGGGTACAAGGGTCACACCCAAGATAACGAGGTGAATCCAGAATAAAACTGTACATCAGCCTTGGCCCATATAATTGCCTGATTGGACTTAGGTGATCACTGCCTTGCCCAACCCGCCTAACTGTTCCAACCATCATATAGTTGGATCATGTCTTGTAATACATTCTGTCAATCTCTTCTTTTTGATTGAAGTGTTTAATCTATTCATGTAAGTAAGGTAATATTTCCATCTGCTATTTTGCTATGTGTTTTCAATATATCTTATACTTTACCCTCTATTCCTCAATAACCTCTTCATTTGTATTGAATAGATATTTTCTAGTGTAATAGTTTAATCTCTTTGTGGTTTCTTTTACTATATATATTTAGTTATTTCTGAGTGGTTTGCTTAGGTGTTACAATTACTATCTTAAGACATTCAATTAATATTAACTTAATATCAAAAGTAAACAAAAAGCATATATATACCTCTGTTTTCCCATCCCTTGTTCTATTTCTGTCAAACATCTTACATCTTTATGTAAGTCTAGTGAAAATGTTTTATAATAATTGTTTTTATGCAATTATCTTTTAAATTCTATAGAAGAGAGTCCAAACAATAGATATGTTTATACTATCTATTATATTTTCTTTTACTTTATTTGATAATTTACTATATTAGCATTGTGTTACTTCATGTAGATCCTGGTTACCTCCTAGTGTCCTTTGATTTCAGCCTTAAGGATGCACTTTAGTAGGTCTTGCTGGAAAGGTTTGCTAAAGATGAGTTCTCCCTGACTCTGTTTATCTTGGAATGCTATCATTTCTCCCTTAATTTTCTGAGGAGAGTTTAGCCAAATATAGAATTCTTAGTCTTTTCCTTTCAAAACTCTATAGATATCAGCCTACTGTCACCTGGCCTCCTTGTCTTTAATGAAGAGTGGAATCAATTTCACCATGATCTGTGGATCTCTTTAAGATTATTCCATGTGGAGTTTTTAAAGAAATCTTCTTGTAAAAATATAGATATAGGTATACATTAAATTTGAAAAGCTTTCAGTCATTATTTCTTAAAATACTTCACTGCCCTTTTCTGTTTTTTCCTCAGTTTGGGAATCCCTATAGGCCAATATTTCATACGCTTGATGTTGTCCCACTGGTCCATGAAACTATTTTTGTCATTTGATTTTCTTTCTTTCCTCATACTAGATAATCTCCATTGACCTATCTTCAGGTCAATAAAACCTGCCAGATTAAATCTATTGATTTTTAAATTTCTGTAGTGAAGTTTTTCATTTTAGTTAATACAGTTTTCAACTTCAGAATTTATATATGGTTCCCATTTTTATTTAAAAGTCTCTATTAGTATTTCCCATTTAGTTTTTAAGAGATGGTTTCCCCTAGTGACTTGAACATATTTGTAACTTGAACATATTTGTAATAGCTAATTTAAGTCTTTGTCTACTGGATTCAAAATTGGGGCTCTCTGAGGACATTTTCTGTTGGCTTTTTTTTTTCTGGGTATGTAGCATAATTTCATTTTTTTGCATATAGTGTAAATTTTTTTTAAAAAACTAGAAATTTTAGACAATATATTTTAACAATTTTGATTCAGATTTCTCTAAGGTTTGTTGTTGTTGTTGTTGTAGTGTAATAGTTTAATCTGCTTATTTGTTTAGTGACTTTCCTGGACGAATTTTTCCAGTTCTGTATTCTGTGCTGTGTGCATCCACTGAGTTCTGATAGTTCCACTGATAGTTTGTTGTTTTTTTTTTCTCCCAAGTTCTTGTTTTTATTTTTAAGCCAGGCTTCCTAGGGATAACTCCAAATTAGTACAATTTAGTGCCAAGCCAATAACCCATCAGATACCCTTCAATGCCTTGACTCTTTATTTTCTACCCTATGCCAAGGATAGCTTCAAGCTTCAGGCAGTTTGCAAAACCGCCATAGCTTTCACTTCTTGCTTGTTCAGGACCTAAATATAATCCAGAGAAGAGTGACTGGGAACTTCTCTTCCTCAGGATTGTTCTTGGCATGTGTACATCTTTTTAGACCCAGTTATGTGTTAAGTTTTCAACATCACTTATGATCATCTAGTTCTCCAAGGTTTCCTTTTAAACTCCCAGCAGGCTCTTGTTTGCCTCAACTGCTGTAATGTTGCTGTCATCTTTCTATTATTTCAGTAATTCCCTGAGTGTAAGGCTCTTTTTCCCACTGAGCCGAGCTCTAACTCAAACCAAATAACAAAATCACCCCGGGAACAGAGATCTTCTAGGTAAGTGAAAGTTTGGAAAATGTTCAGACTGTGCTCTGGTGATTTTAACAAAGCTCAAAATAGGTCAGACCTCTTCATTAGCTGTAAGGCTGCTGGCTTTTGGCTACCCTGCCACTGAGGAAAGATGAAAATATCCCCAAAGTAATACAGCACTGAGCCTTCTGTCTTAACAACTGTATCAGCCAGGATTCCACCAGAGAAACAGAATCTTTCCCTGTACCCTGTTTATTTTATCTTTATATACCCAAATCAGATGCCATCCCCTCAGGCCAGAGCTTCAGAAAAGCAAAGAGGTCTCTCTCACAGCAAGACTAATCCTGCATTTTAGCCTGCTGCCTGTGCTGTGACCTGGGGCTAAAAACTTCTAATTGTTAGCAGCCCACGGGACCCAGGAATGCAACCCCCCCTGGCACTAGAGCCAGGTGATCTAGGGGTGTCCCTGAGAAGCACCACACATAAAAACCAGAGCACAAGATGCATGTAAAGGCTCCCCTCTGGGAAATACTGGCACTCTGGAGTGTGGCAGGGTGAGAACATGACATTAGCACTCACCCACCAAAGTCTCTGTGAAGGGTTAGGGCAGGTCCTTAGACATGGGTTTCACTAGAAGCCTGCCCCTCAGGCCACAGCTACTGAGATAAGCTGACAGGCCTCTTACCCAGAAAGACTGGGCTCCTCTGACTGCTGCCTCTTGCTGTGCCCTGGGTGTGGTAGCCAGTTAAGAACTCTGTCTCCTGTAGTTACAGTCTTGTAGGACCCTTGAGCATAAACCACACATCAGAAGCATTTCACAGTTCTCTATAGCCTTGTGGGTCTCGTGGACATGAGTGCTTGTTGGTTACCAAAGCTGGAGGTTTTAGGGGCTCATCTTTCTGGCGCAGGTCTTAAAAGTTGTGGTGCCTGATTTGAGAGCCAAACACTTCACCCCCCAGGGAGGAGCTCCACGTTTTGAGTTCCCTCCCAACTGTGGATCGCCATTGCCAGGATGGGTTTCCAGCAAGGTGGTGTCTCAGCCTTGCCTACCTGCTTCAGTGTGGCTTTCCTCTTGTTGGCTCAGTGTGAAGTGGTCACTCCACCAGTTTTCAGGTTTTCTTCACCGGAAATTGTTCCATATGTAGCTGTAGATTTGGTGTATTTGTGGGAAGTTGTGAGTTCGGGATCTTTCTACTTTGCCATCTTGAATTGGAACCTCTATTTCCATCAGCATTTTAAAGAGGTTACTCCGCTGTCATATGGCTTTCATATTTCTGACGAAAAATCCGTCATGTTGTGTCTCTTTTCTCTTTGAGCCATGAAGACACTCTTTGGTCTTTGGTTTGTAGCAGTCCTCATATCATCTGTTTGAATGTGCGTTTGTGTGGAGTGCGTGCACGTGATTCTGCTTAGTGTTCCTGAGTGCCTTGGAACTGTGGTGTACATACTGTATTATTATACAGATTTTTAACTTTCAGCTTATGTTTATATTTAACTGTCTCTCCATAATTATTTCAATTTATTTATTTTTGATACCTTGCCTTCTTGAAGATTTATATCCTTTGTAATTAATTTTAGTATATATGTACCATGGTTCTCCTACTCAATTACATGTAGATGTCTCTATTTTATATCTTTTCTTGAATATTTTACATAAAGGCATATTCCTAGTTAAAATTTTTTTCACTGTCTTCCTCTTCAATTTTTGACTTACAGAAACTGTGTCTTCATTCTAAATGCTTCTCTCATATAGACACTGCAATCTTATATAGATACATCCATCTTTTTCTTCTGTTAAGTATATGAAGTAAGAGACTAATCACTTTTATTAAACCAGAAACCAATAATTGTTAACGTTTAGTTAGAGTTTTGATTAGGTTCAGTCTATATCTAGTTCACTCTTGTTTCTAGGGCATAACTCTCCAGGGCTTTCAACTGAGAGATCGTATATTTACTGAGACTCCTTCCCCTGGCAGGTATGTAATCACAATGCAGAAACTGCAGAAAAATATGCTCTGCTTTCTGGAAGTCACCTCCTTATATTTTAATCTCCTTCTCTTCACATGTTTAGAAGCAGGAAAATGTCTTAAGAGGGGACTATACTATATGTTGAGGCCCCCGAGTCTCTAATTTTATCACTATAGTCATAAAAGATCCTCCAACTTTGGCCTTTTTTTGTCCAATGGCCTGCTTCCCTAGCTAAGCTTATAATTTTGATTTCTCACACATAGCTATGTTTCCAAGTGACCTCTGGGATGAAAATCAACTGCTTATTTTCAGTTTACTACTGCCTCTAAGACTTTCAACTGAGATCCTGATGGGTCCACAGGGCCTCCTCTTATGCTGTGTCATTTTTCTTCACAGTTAAATCTCCCTATCAAAAGTTTTTGGCTCAGTCCTCCCATTAGAGTAGAATTAATTGAGTCATGATAAATAACCTGCTCTTTAAGTAGACTGAATCTTATGAGAATTAAACACGTAATGTGTGTGGACTGAATAGTAAATATGAAAATAAATCAGCCGTGACTCCAAGAATTTTTGGTCTGGGGAAATTAGGATAAAAAAAACGTTATTTTAATGATTTGTCTTGAAAACACATTTATATGAAAACACTATTGACCAATAAGTCAATTATTTGTTTAAAAAAAGTTTCTTATATACTTATATATTTCTAGACTTACTAAAAATTAGAAGATAAACTGCATACTGTAGTTAATCCTAAGGTATCTGTTTGGATAGTAGACAAGATGCTTTCAATATTTAAATATTTCACTGAAGTAGTTTTTTTGTGATTTTAAAACTAGGTTTTATTTTCAATTTTGTATTATGCTCTTATTTTGTGCAATATTGTAAACAATCTCAGAATTTTAAGTGTACTCATTAATTATTTTAAATTAATGTAAGTTCAATATGACTAACCACAAATTTTTATTTTTCAGGTTCAGGTTTTGGTACTCAACAGTGTTTTGATCAACTTAATTCTAAGACTGATCCATCTGGGAACTGTGGCTCTAATGCTTCAGGGTACACACAGTGTAATCCTAAGTATGTTCTAGGAAATCTATCTGAGAAACTTTATTTATTGCTTTATATTTGAAAATACCATGAGATAATTTACTTTACATGTAAGTGAAATGTCACTTGATCATGAAGACTATATTTAATCAAATTATAAATGTCTCAAGTACAGAATATCTGTACTTATCTTTCTCACACATCCAAACTATCCCTTGTTCCACCCCACAGAGCATTTAATTTACATATAGTTACATTAATTACCCATTAGTTAGAAGGACTGATCAGTTTTATTTTGCATGCTGTCACTTTAATTTTACAAAGGATGATCATTCTTCATAGTGATCTGATAAAAATGCATGAATTTTTACTATCCAGGAAGTAAAGCAATGTGTTTAAGTACATGTACTCCACAAGCAGACATCTTGGTTTCAAATACTAATCCCAATACTTACCTACTTGTGTGACTTTGGACACGTGCCTCACTTTTCTGATATGTAAAATATGTATATCAATTTCACTAACGTCACTGGGCTTGTGCCAGTGTGGAATTTAGACACTCTATGAAAAGCACTTAGAATGGGACTGACACATATGAGGGTTAATTGTTAACTACTATGATTATTATATATACTAGAACTAGAATTATATATACTAGAACTAGAATGCTACTGTTACTATAATATTTTACTTTGTTACTATTTCAAACTTGGTTTGATAGCAAAAAAAATTTCTTGTTTTGCATGAATAGCAAAAAGACTTCCCATATAGCTTTTACTCAGTGGTTTACATTTTGCGCATTTGCTTTATCCTTCTGTTTTTCTAACTCTCCTCTCCTTTCCTCCCTTCAAAACGATTTTCCTAAACCATTTGAATGTAAGTTGGTTACTATGTTTCATTATCCTTAAATAAATCATTGTGTTTTCTTGAGAACAAAGGTTTTTATTTTTTTTAATGGCTCTATTGTAGCTGTCAACCACAGTTCTCAATAAAACTTCATTCATTATCTCAATGAAGTATTTATAGGTCTTTTTTCTTGTTCAGGAGCAAATCCAGAGTCACGAGTTTGTTAAACTTTAATCTAGAACATTCTTTTTGTTTCCATTTCTTTTCCTGTTTTTTTTTTTTTTAAAAAAAATACTACAGGCCAATTATTTTGTAATATTTTCCTCAAATTGGGTTTGTTTGATATTTTTCATCATTAGATTCATGTCGTAAATTTTGGCAAGCTTGCCACTGAAGTGGTGTTGTACCGTCAAGTGCAATTTTTAAAAGGTACATGCCATTTTCTCTCAAAGTTGGATATTCTAAGTTAAATTATTTGGTAACGTTAATTTTCTTTAGGTCTCTATTGTAAAGTTACACTTTTCCTTTGTGTTTAATGTGTTAATATGGGGAGAGTTAATATTGAGACCATGGACATGTTCTGTTCTTCTTCGAACTTTCACCCACTAGTATTAAGGTTCATTGATGATTTTCTAACTCCATTATTGCCTCCCCCTTTAAGCTAGAAATGTATTGTAGAAAGAAGTATTATTTTTATTTATTTATTTATGTTTGTGTATTTATTTATGTCAGTTCAGACACAGCAATTGTTATTTGACTCAATATTATAGAATATATTACTATCATTTATTTTAACACTTACTTTTTCAAATTGTCTCAATTTGAGCTAGTGAGAGTTTCTTTTAGCTGGCCACAATATTCTTTTCAAAAGTCTGTATGACACTTTAAAAACTTACACATTTTTCCAGCACAAAAAAAGATGTTCTAGGCCCCTGTTATATTTTTCCTACCCTTGTTCTGGATTCAGCTGTTTCTCTAAGTAGCCCAGATTCCTTTTAGTAGAGAAGAGTATTTAGTAAACATCTGAGAACCAGGTGTGCTTATTTCTGCCGTTTTCCATTACCTCTAAGTCTTCTCAGACAACAAAGCTAGAACATACATGTATCACATTTATTTCTATATCCACGTATTATATCTCTGTTTTTAAAACGTGAACTTATAGTGATAATTTTATTTCCAGACACCACAAATATATACAAACTACATCTTACATTCATAAGTTGCTTTTTCATATGCTCAAGCCCAGAAGCACAAAAGTTTGTTTCATAACTGCTAAAGCATATACTGACTAAAGGAAGCTTTCTAGCTGTTAGGATTATATTTTCTTTTAAATCATTGATCTTTTTATATTAGCTGCTATAAAGTGCTTCTCTGCTAATTGCAATATTTGGGTCATTTGGATATTGATATCTAGTGCTTTATTTGCACCTATATCACATTTTAACTTTTTTGGCATGCATTGCAATTTTTTGACTTTATATTGGTTAGTATGAGTAATACATAATGGAAACTTTGCATATATTTATGATTTTCTGTATAAGTACTTACAAACATTATATTAGTTTCAGAGGTAGAACATAGTGATCCAACATTTTTTATAGATTACACACCATGCAAAGTTATTATAAAATACTGACTATATTCCCTATGCTGTATGTTACATCCCTTTGGCTTATTTATTTTGCCATTGGTAGTTTGTACTTCTTAATCCCTTTCACCCATTTTGTACTTTCCGTACACCTCTCCCTTCTGGTAACCACTAGTTTGTTCTCTGTATCTGTAAGTCTGTTTCTGTTTTGTTATATTTGTTTGTTTGTTTTATTTTTAGATTCCACATATAAGTGAAAACATACAATATTTGTTTTTCTCTGATTTATTTCACGAAGCATGAAGCAATATACTATCCAGGTCCATCCATGTTCTTGCAAATGGCAACATTTCATTTTTATTTGTGGCTGAGTGATACTCTATTACATATATAATATACAAATAATATAAATATATCTCACATCTTTATCCATTCATCCAATGCTGGGTTCTTAGGTTGCTTCCATATCTTAGCTATTTTAAATAATACTGCTATGAACATTGGGGAACATATATCTCTTTGAAGTAGTGTTTTCATTTTCTTCAGATAAATATCTAGGAGTGGAATTGTTGGATTCTATGGTAGTTCTACTTCAATTTTTTTTTTTTAGGCAAGTCCATACTGTTTTCCATTTGGCTGTACCAATTTACATTCATACGAACAGTTTACTACAGTTTCCCCACATCTGACCAATGCTTGTTTTTTTTTTTGGTCTCTTTGATAATAGCCATTCTGACAGGTGTGAGATGATATCTCATTGCAGTTTTGATTTGCATTTCCCTCATGATTAGTGATGTTTAATGTCTTTTCAAGTACCTGTTGGCCATCTGTATGCCTTTGGGAAAATGTCTATTCAGGTCCTATGCCGATATTTTAATTGATTTTGGGAGGCTGTTTTTTTATTGAGTTGTATGAGTTCTTTATATATTTTGGATATTAACCCCTTTGCAAATACCTTCTTCCCATTCAGTAGGTTGCCTTTTTGTTTTTTGTTCTTTGTTTTTTGTTCTTTGTTTTTTTTTTTTTTTTTTTGGTGGAACGCGGGCCTCTCACTGTTGTGGCCTCTCCCGTTGTGGAGCACAGGGTCCGGATGCGCAGGCTCAGCAGCCACGGCTCACGGACCCAGCTGCTCCGTGGCACGTGGGATCTTCCCGGACCGGGGCACAAACCCGTGTCCCCTGCATCGGCAGGCGGACTCTCAACCACTGCGCCACCAGGGAAGCCCTCTAATATGTAATCTTTTTGTCTGGTTTCTTTTACTTATGTTTTTGAGATTCATCCATTTTGTAGCCTATATCAGTAGTATGTAGCTTCTTATTACTGGGTAATATTATATGGTGTGGATATAAACATTTTAAAATTATGTACCACTTAATGGGCACTTAGAATGTTTCTAGTTTAAGGCCATTAAGAACAATGCTGCTGTGGACGTAAGCTATTATATAGAGAATGGATAAAACAACAAGGTCCTACTGTATAGCACAGAGAACTATATTCAGTATCCTGTGATAAACCATAATAGAAAAGAATATTGAATATATATACGTATAACTGAACCACTTTGCTGTACAGCAGTAATTAACACAACATTGTAAATCAACTATACTTCAATAAAAAAAAATCAAGAACAATGCTGCTGTGAACATTCTTGTGCAGTATTTTGTTTGTTTGCTTTGTAAAGCCACGTATTTGTTTCTCTTGGGATATAACAAGTGTGAAGGTGCAAGTCTTTATGCAGACACATATTTTAAAATTTCACCTGGATGCACACTTAGAAGTAGAATTGCTGGGTCACATGGCAGGTATATGTTCAACATTTTAAGAAGCTTCCCAAATATTTTCCAGAGTTACTGTACCATTTTACATTTCCAGCAAATATGTATCAGAGTTCTAGCTTCCCTACATCCTTCTCTACATCACCAACATTTGATATTGTCATGACTTTTTGTTTCCTTGTTTATTTGTGTGTCATTCTAAAAAGGTATCTTACTCTGGCTCTAATTTGCATTTACCTACTGATTTATGAAATTACCACCCTTTCATGTGATTATAAGGCATTTGTATATCTTCTTTGGTAAAATGTCTTGGTAGATCTGTAGCCCACGTTTAAATTGGGTTTTGTTGTCATTATTGAATTGTGAAAATTCTTTTATGTATCAGAATAGAATCTTTATCAGATATATGAATTGTAAATATCTAATTCTATCTTTTCTTAATGACAACTTTTTGAAGATCAAAAGATTTTAATTTTGATGAAGACCAACTTATCCCTTCATTTCTTTACAGATCTTGCTTTTGGTACAATACCTAAGAAATCTTTGCCTCATTGCATAAAAGTGATAAAAGCAGAAATGTTTGTTTTGTTCCTGATTGTAGAGTGATAGCATTCAATCTTTCTACTTTATCCATGATACTACTAGTAGGTTACACATACAGCTCTATCAATTTGAGGAAGTTTCTGTCTGTTCCTAGCTGGATGAGACAGTTCATCATGGTTCAGTGCTGGATTTTATGAAATGCTTTCTCTGTGTCCTTTGAGAAGCTTCTGTGTTTCCCCCCTTTATTTTATTTTATTATCTTTTAACACCTTTATTGGAGTATAGTTGCTTTACAATGGTGTGTTAGTTTCTGCTTTATAACAAAGTCTCCTGCACATACATGGAGCCTCACAGCCAGCTAGGGATGTGATGTAAGGAGAGCTGACAGCCAGCCTTTATGGAACCACTCTCTCCAGAATCATGGCTCCAATTTCTAGCTACTCCGTCCCGAATCTCAACTGTGACCTCAGTCTTGGGCTAACAGTGCTGCTGGTTTTACATTCATTCCCTACTACATTTGCTACTTTTACTCAAAATGCTGCTGGGTGAGACTTTTTGCTCTCTGCACCAAATCAAAGATGATCCCCCTGGCACTGAATTTATTGGTTTTAATGGCCAGCCTTGCCCTGGTAAAACGACAGCTGAAAGAGTGTATGGGAGCAGACCCAGGCAAGAGGACCACAGCCTTTCACTATTATTACTGATTTTATGGCAACTTTACATAAATGCTTCTCGATTCGTTGTTTGCTTTTGATCAGTTTCCATAGCCCTGAAATGTTTGTTGTGACAAATTTGCACAGTTTTATACTTATTTGGGGGGAGATAATTTACCTATATCTTCTCTCTCTCCTACCCACCTTGTTAAGATTTAACTACACAATTTATTTTGTGCCTGATGTATCACAAATCCTAGAACTGACTCATGATAAACACTCTCATCTAATTAGGAATAGAATGAAACTTCCCCAATCTGATAAAGCTATATGTGTTTTGTACTTCTACAAGTTACATCTAAGATAAATTTCCTTCCATGGGAAGAACTCAGTTTACATTTTCTTTAGTCTGGGGTGTCTATTGATAAATTTTATTAATTATTGTCTGAAAATGCCATATTTCCTTTTGAAAGATATTTTCTCTACCTACAGAATGCGAAGACACTAGATATTTTGTCTCACCTTTGAGTCTGTCATTCAATAATCTGATCTCCATTATTTCTCTTGGAAAGTCAGTCTTAAGTTGTATTACTGTTCTTTTGTTGTTAATGCTTTTTTATTTTCTGGTTACTTTCATGATTTTGTCTGTGATTTATGCACTATCGTTGTGATGTATCTCAGTGGTTCAGCGTTAATATTTATTGCATGTACTGCTTCTTGAGTGTATGCCTCAGTGTCTTGTCAGTTTGGGACCCATGATGTGGAGAGTACATATTATGTTTGAAAAACACAAAAGGAAATCCAATCATACCAGTAATTTTTTAAATTTTACTAATTTTTTAGAATAGAATAAGCTTGGAATCATGTTTAAGAATCAAAAAAGGAATAAAGAATTGTTACCAAAAAAGTGATAAGGCTAAATAGAAAGTAGTTCAAAATTACTAAGATGTTGTTACTATTAACAATGCAGGAAAGGCTCTCATATTTTTTGGTGTTGCACAATTAATTGCATACATCTTTTAGCAGCCCTTAATGCTTTATTTAAATCTGTTTGCTTTAGAAATGATATTCTAATATTTCTCTGTATTGAAAACTAATGATTTTTATTTGTCGGTAAATTATAGGGATGTGCGATGTGGAAAATTACTGTGTACATATGACAAAGGAATTATAATTAATATTCCAAATGCCACTGTTTTGTATAGCAACATAGATGGAAACATCTGCGTTGGACTGGAATATGCATATGATGATAAAGACAGTGGAAACATGTGGGTAAAAGATGGAACTGTTTGTGGTCTAAATAAGGTATGTAGTCTTTTATTACCAACTAATTTCCTAATTTCAAATTTTAAATGCATATTTGATATTTTTCTCATAACTTAAGTGCACATTTAATTTCAAAAAATAAGAAAGTAGAAAGTTTTGAAAATGAGATATTATCACTATGAATATTTCATTGGCTATTTAGTACTTTTTTCATGGAAGTCATATGTATTAACTGTTTTATTAATTATCTCATGTTACACAGGGAGTATTTTTAATGTCATGAATTATATTTTGATATACTTACTTAAAATAGCAGTTAAAGTAACATATGCCCATTTTAGTGATGAAAATAATAAAGGATTCACAGAGTAAAGGAAAAATCAATCAAAGGCATATAAATCTGAGATATAAGTACTCTCCATTTTCATGAACCTTCCATCAACTCTTTTTATTATTTGAAGTATAATTGATTTACAATATTGTGTTAGTTTCAGGTGTACAGCATAGTGATTCAGTATTTTTGCAGATTATATTCCATTATAGGTTATTACAAGATAATGGGTATAATTCCCTGTGCTATACAGTATATCTTTGTTGCCTATCTATTTTATATATACCACTTTGCATCTGTTAATCCCATACCCCTAATTTGTCCCTCCCCACTTTGATCTCCCCTTTGGCAACCATAGGTTTGTTTTCTATATCTGTTTCAGTTTTGCATATATATATTCCTTTGCATTCTTTTTAAGTTGCCACATATAAGTGATATCATATAGTATTTGACTTTCTCTTTGACTTATTTCACTAAGCATAATTTTCTTTAAGCCCACCCACATTACTGCAAATAACAGTATTTCATTCTTTTTTATGGCTGAGTAATATTCCATTATATAAATTTATAAATATATATATATATACATATATATATATTTAAAAACCACATTTTTAAATGCAATAGTCTGTTGATGGGCACTTGAGTTGCTTCTGAGCCTTGGCTATTGTAAATAGTGCTGCTGTGAACATTGGGGAACATGTATCTTTTTGAATTAGTGTCTTTCTTTTTTCCAGATGTATACCCAGGAGTGGGATTGCTGGGTTGTATGGTAATTCTATTTTTACTTTTTTAAGGAACATCCATAGTGTTTTCCATAGTGGTTGTACCAATTTGCATTGCCAGCAAAAGTGTACAAGGGTTCCCTTTTCTCCACATTCTCCCCAATATTTGTTATTTGTAGACTTTTTGATGAGAGCCATTCAAAGAGGTGTGAGGTGATACCTCATTGTGTTTTCGATTTGCATCTCTCTAATAATTAGCGATGTTGAACATCTTTTCATGAGCCCGTGGGCCATCTTTATATCTTCTATGGAAATATGTCTATTCAGTCTACTGCCCATTGTTTAACTGTTTTGTTTTTGTTTTGATATTGTATTGAATGAGCTGTCTATATATTTTGGATATTAACATCTTGTTAGTTGCATAATTAGCAAATATTTTCTCCGATTCCATAGGTTTCTTTTTGTTTTGTTGATAGTTTCCTTTGCTGTGCAAAAGCTTTTAAGTTTAATTAGATCCCATTTGTTTAGTTTTGATTTTACTTCTTTTGTCTTAGGAGACTGATCCAAGAAAATATTGCTACAATTTATGTCAAAATGTATCCCACCTATGTTCTCTTCTAAGAGTCTTATGGTTACAGGCCTTACATTTAGGTCTTTAAACCATTTTGAGTTTATTTTTGTAAATGTTGTGAGGGATTGTTCTAATCTTATTGTTTTACATGTGGCTGTCCAGTTTTCCCAGCACTACTTGTTGGTGATACTGTTTTATCTCCATTGCATATTCTTTCCTCCTTTTTCTCCTGTTTCTTTTTATAGCATGTGATTTTTTGGTTAAAAACTGGACTTTTGAAAAACAGCCATTTCTCCCACTGTTTGCAGTCTGGCTCCGTGCCAGTGTAGTCCTTTTCTAATTTCTTGGGTGTGCTCTGAGCCTTGGGAGTAGCCTGAGGAGAAAGCTTGTGGTCTCTGAGATCTCTGTGAATATGCATCTTTCCTGGGTCTTTTTGTGGCTTTTCTTATTCCCCACATACATGTATGTTTTTTAATGTCTTGTTTTTCCAAATAGTCTCATGCCAGGGTTGCCTTGGAGCCTTAGATGGTCTATTGTATGTTTCCACCCATTCTCTCTGCTCCAAATGTCTACAAGTCTTAGTTTCCCTGCAGTTTTCCTGGGCAGTGTCCATCTGAGATCTGAATTAGGTGGAACAGAGACCAGTCTTCAGGCAGTTCCCAGACAGGTTACAATATTGAAAATAAGGTGTCCTCTACTCCATTCAGTTCAAGGGAGGGAATTGGAAACTCAGCTGCTGTCTCCTCCAGACCAAGACTATGGCATGCCCAAAAAGTAGTGGGACAAGGTTTGAGCAAAATACTACAAAACTTTCTAACATTTTGATTGTGGCTTTTTGTTTGTTTGTTTGGGCATTTGCTTAGCTGCAGTAGACCTCTGACGGCTTCCAGAGCTCCTATGGGTTGCTTTAGCCAGTCCTTCTCCCCCTACCCCCCTCCTTCCCCTCCTCCTCCTTCTTCATCTTCTTCTTCTAGGATCTCTAAAGGAGAACAAGACTTGGGACTTCCTAGTGCACCATTTTGCTGATGTTGCCCTCCAGATTATTTTTTCAGGATTTGGTAAAACCTGCTTTTAATTCTGTCACTGGTGTACGGTGCATATAATCACTTAAATACTACATCCTTAGCCATTGATGACCATGGGAGGAATGCTGGCTTCAGGTTTTGGTTACTTTTGTGGAATCACATTGTTTCACATTTTCTGTGCCTAAAAATAATTTTTATTTTATCTCAAGTGCATAGTATTATTTGATATTACAAGTAAAAAGAGGTCTCAAAAAATAATATTTCTAAACTTTTGAGCTTTATGCTTAGCTTTCTTATTCCATTACTTGTACCACAACCAAGAAAGTTAGACATACCAGAGACCTTGGTGTCATTGCTCCATCTCTCTTTTCATCCTTTATATACAATCTATCACTAAACTTAGGTGGATCAAACTATTTAACTCTGTCTCAAACACAACCACTGTTTTTCATCAACACTACTACCACTCAATTTCACTCTATGGTTGTCATTTTTCTGGACTACTGTAATGTTATTCTAGTTTGTCTTTCTATATTTTCTCTTGCCTTTTACATTCTCTTTTTCAAAACCTCCTTTTATCAGCTTTCCATCTTCCAATTAAATCTCTAAACACCGCCAATTGCTTATAGGTTATAGACCAATTTTCTGATTAAGACTATAAGACACAGACAAACCCTCCATAATAACCTCTGTCACATCATGTATAGATTTTTTGTTGTGTGTGTGTTTCTATATCTTTTACTGCAATATGAGCAACATGAGTTTTGTTGTTGTTGTTCACTGCTGTGTTCTCAGGGCCAGGCACATCGTAAGACTCAAATATTTAGTTAATTAATGTTTGAATGGCTGTTCTTTGTGTAACAACTGAACTTCCCTAAATATTTCTTAACAGTTTCATAATAGATATGATGTAGGGTCATTCTGAATACTTATTCTTTTTCTATAAGTACTTTGTCTTTCATTTCTATGCTTGATTAAGTCATGTTCAACATCAGAGTTCAATAAAAAAGTTTCACTGTCCTCATATATTAGATAAATTCTGTGTTTTTATTATTTCATAAAACTATTTTATTATAGTATTTATTACACATTTACCTTTACTGTTACTTATTTCATGTCTGTACTTCCTATCCCAGTATAAGCAGGGAAGATGTTTTTATTGTTTTATTTATTTTCAGATAATCAGTCTCATCTAGTGCTGAAAACATAATAGCACTATGAATTAATCACTTATTGTTAGTATATTAATATTTATTATTAAATGAATACCTCTTATGTCAGTATAATAAGGAATCCTTTTAATTAGATGCCAAATACAGATGTTGGTACAGTTAACTTACTTTGGGATATCTCCTTTTTAGGTTTGCAAAAACAAGAAATGTGTAGATTCTTCATTCTTGAATTACGACTGTACTCCAGAAAAATGCCACAATCAAGGTGTAAGTATCAGCACTATAAGACAAGAATAGAAATCATTGAGGCTGATATTTGGAAAGCAAGTGCACAGCTAAACACACACACACACACACACACACACACAGAGTCATATTCATAAACCATGTAAGAAAAGCAGCCTTATCTGACCTAGCTATTATTTCAAAATTTTAAGTGAACACAAATAATTTTAGCTATTTATGATATTTCTCCTGTTTCAGCTATGTAATAATAAAAGGCACTGTCACTGTAACCCTACATATTTACCTCCAAATTGCCTAGCTTCACTAGAGTCATGGGAAGGTGGGAGTATTGACAGTGGCAACTTTCCACCCTCAGTACCAGGCCTACCTGGTAAGTATTGATTGATACTGATTTCAATTGAAATTATAATTAAAATAACATTTTAATGTATTAAATTTAATAAAATAAGTATTTTGTCTACCAATTTATATTTAGATTATGTTTGGACATAAAACAATACACCATATATGGCTATTTAATTTATGTTTTCCTTCCAGAGACTAACGTGTTATAACATATTAAATATATGTTATAAATAAGGTATGTCAGTGAAGGCCCAGGCACGAAAATAGAAATCACTTTAGCCTTTCATACAGAAGGAATTCAATACAAGGCATGGGGTAACACATAACGGCAGAGATAAAAGCCAATCAGAGAACAGTGAGGCAACCAGAGATTAGCAACACAGGAATCCACTACCACTTCTTAGGGCTAAAGGCACAATAAATGGAGATGTTATTACTAGAACCAGAATCTAAGCCATCTCACATGACATGTAACTGTGGTCAGGGCTATATACTAGGGTCTAGAACACAGGTTGGAGGTACTCTCCAGCATGAGGTGAAGGTGTAGAGGATACAGGGACACAATTGCAGATGCTGGAGACAGAGAGGGTTAAATACCATGGCAATTTCTGTCTTCTTGCCCTCCAAATTTTATCCAGTGAATCCCATTAGCCAAATCTAACTAGAAGACCAAAGGTTAAGGAGCTTAGGAAATATAATTTTCGACACATTTTGGTTCAAAGTAGAGATGTATTTTAGAGCAAGCTGGCAGATCCAGTGTTGCTTAGGACTAGATTTCTTTTATATAAAAACCTATGTTTAGGGCTTCCCTGGTGGCACAGTGGTTGAGAGTCCACCTGCCGATGCAGGGGACACGGGTTCGTGCCCTGGTCCGGGAAGATCCCACATGCTGCAGAGCGGCTGGGCCCGTGAGCCATGGCCGCTGAACCTGCGTGTCTGGAGCCTGTGCTCTGCAACAGGAGAAGCCACAACAGTGAGAGGCCCGCATACCGCAAAAAAAAACAAAAACAAAAAACAAAAAAAAACCCCTATATTTACAGAAAATCAAAGCAAGCAGATTTTGAGCCAGACTTAGTTCGTAACATTTCCACATTCATTCCAGCATTTGAAATATAGTATTTAAGACCATGCAGTAATAGATTAAGTAAAAAACATTATAACATACTTATGTATCACCAAGCTATTTCTATGTTAGTGGGAACGGTCAGCTTATCTTCAAATTAACAGCAATTAAGTGCTTCTATCCATGCACATGCATGCTGTTTCCCCAGTGAGAAGAAGACTGTTTCCTAGAATCCAGGTTGGTTTTAGTGACGTGATTGAGCAGTAAAATATACAGAAGTGAGATTCTGAGACTTCCATGGTTTTGCTGCAGATTCTGATTGGGTTTTTTAGAATACTAATGCTTCGAACTCTCATTATTGGAACACTCATTCTGTTGAAAATTATCTGCTGTATATGAAATTTGACTACATTGAGACATAAAAATAAAAATACAACCATGCAACTAAGCCCTCCCCAAATTCATGACACACAAAATTAAAAGATTAAGTTACCAAATTTAGGGATACTTTCTTGCACAATCTCTCTCTCTCTCTCTCTCCCTGCACACACACACACACACACGATTTGGTACCAGATGGTGCATTTATATTTATATAACAAGAATCTAAAACATGTGCCATTAGCTTTGGAATTGGGTGGTGCATGGAAGGTAGAACAGGAAACTGTTGATGACTACTGATATATGTTGACATTGTCTCAAGAAGACTGTTGGTGAGCAATTCAAAGACAGCTTAAAAACATGTTATTAGAAGTTGGAGAAATGAGGACATTTATTATGAAGTAGTGAATTGTGTGGCATCCTTGCTGCCTGTGGTAATGTGGAAAGTAGAATTCATGGTTCTGGTCAGCAAGATTTCCAAGTTGGGTGACTTAAGTTACCTATGATAAAATATAAGATGATAGTAATTATTAATAAAGGAACAGTTCAGTTTTCAAGTAAAATGTCTATTTTACTTGAAAAGAGCTAGAATTTATTTGGTTTGAAAATAAAATTAATTTTTATTCCTGAATTCTTCCAGCAAAACATTCTTAAAGTGAGAAATGGCTAACAGCTAAATTTGAGATACTGAGCAATAAAATTTGATCTCAGATAAAAATTGTCAAGCGTATGTAAACCCCTCTGTTAAGACCTCAGGAAAACTTAAAGTGATGCCTCTTAGACACCTTCATCTATCAATATACAAAAAGCCTTCTAAGTATTGTACTGGACTGCCTCTTAAAAACTCTTAAACAGTAAGGCTACTATGAATGTTAAATAGGTTATTTTATAGCAGCCTCACCAGAGTCCAATATAGACAGATTTATGTTAAAAAGATTTGTGGGTGTGGTTTCATTTAATGGGGTGTATTTTTTATTTAATACACAAGAAATCCATACATTTTTAAGGAATTACCTCAGTCAGACTGAAAACGGTCAAGATAATACATATGTTCTTCAAGTCCTAATCAATTATGGGTAAAAGTAGACTGATAAAGCTACTCTAATGTAAAAAGTGTTATAAGGGCTACTCCTTATGGAAAAGGAATTATAAATCATAGGGTATAACCAAGAAATCAGAAGCCCAAACTTCATGATGTGTGCATTTGTGATTTTTGAAAATCACCACCAACAAAAATAACAGCAACAAGAAATACAGATGTATTTGGTTTCACAGGTTAATTCTGGCAAGTTTTTGCAAGGAAGAAATACCATTTTAAAAAGTAGCAGTGAAGTGACTCCTGTCACCTCGCTGTATGAGGAAAACATATCCCTGATGCCAAATCCAGAAAGAAAGTTAACAAAGAAAAAATTACAGAACAATATACTTCATAAACATAAATGTAAGCATTCATTTGAAAGTCAATCAGTGCAATTCACCAAATTAAGAATTTTTTAAGTGTATATCATTTTCTCTTTTGATGCATAAAAGTCATTTGACAAAATTCAACACGTATTTATGAATTTTTTAAAGGCAACAAACTACCAACAGAAGCAAACTTCATCAATATGATAAAAAGCATCAACAAAAAAATTTTAGCCAATATATCTTATGATAAAATACATTGTTTTTTCCAAAATTTGAGAGCAAGGCAATGAAGTCTGCTCTCACCATGTCAATATTTTACCCTAAGTCATAGCCAGTGCAATAAGTAAAGAACAAAAAATCAGGAGCATGAAGATTAGAAAGGATGAAATTAGACTGAACATGATATGATTAATTACATCAAAAATCCTAAGGACTCTACAAAAATACTTCTAGAAGTAATAAAAACCTTTCGAAAGGTCAAAGGAAATGTTTAAAAGTGGATAGTATTGCTATATACTAGCAGCAGTAAATGAAAACCAACTTAAAATCAGTACCATCTACAATACTATCAAAATATAAAATATTAGGAATAAGTTTAACAAAAGATGTGCAAGACTGAAACTAAAACAAAAATGCAGATAGATGCTAAACATAGAAGTAAATATGCCATGCTCACCTATTGGAAAGTTTATTATTGCCAAGATGTCAATTCTCACCAAATTAAATCTATAGATAAAAATAACCAATCATAAAAGCATGCAACATTTTAGGTGTCAACAATTTGATTCTAAAATACACACAGAAGTGCTTAGAATAGCGAAAGAGCTCTGAAAAAGTACAACAAAGAAGGACAACTTAGTCTATTTGCCTTATATTAAATTTAGAATAATATAGATTTAGTATATAGTTACAGTAATCAAGAAAAGTACAAAGATAGTTCAACGGGAAAGGAAAGTGAGTTCAAAACATTGTATTCTAACAACTGGATATCCACATAAGGCCAAATGAATCTCAAAATTACAACTTACTTCACAATTCATGTGTGATAGACGATAAATCTAAATGTAAAGCTAAAACTATTCTTGAAAGAAACACAGGAAATGTCTACATGACCTTGAGCTAAGCAATTAATTTCTTAGATGAAACATGAAAATAAATACCAATGCAATAAAAGAAAAGAATTTGGACTTCATTGAAATGCTATTACATATGCAATATTTCTTACAAAAAAAAATTGAGTATTGAGGGAAAATTCAGTTCTTCCTGGGATCACACTATAATCTCTTTCGTCTGTATTATGAGACAGATCTGAAAAGAGACTACATGGAATAGAAGGTTCTTAATAAACAAGCAAGGAATATAGGACTATTATGTAAGAGAAGAGTCTAACTTTGAGCACTTATGATGTCAACTTATCCACTTCATATAAAATATGTTAATTATAAAATTATTAAATGTTTAAACATTTTATTCTAATAGTCATATTAAAATGCAGAAATGGTTTTGCTATATTCCTGGTAATTGCTTTCAAATCACTGGTGTTTTCTCTCCTAGACAGGCACTATATTGAGAATGTTTACTATTCCACACCTACGAGATGGCCATTTTTCTTACTCATTCCTTTTTTCATTATTCTCTGTGTACTGATTGCTACACTGGTAAAAGTTTATTTCCAAAATGAAAATTGGAGAACTGAGGACTATACAAGCGATGAGTATATTAATTTCATATTTAAGATTCATTACTTTTGTAATTAGTTGGCCTACATAGTAACTTATCAATAAATAACATTATGGTGATATAACTAGTAATAATTCCGATTATATATTTATCTTTATATGGAAATTTAATATGTAATATATTAATGATCAATATAATGAATAATAAATTTCTTTAATCTTAAAATAACTTGGACTGTGTTAAGGGTAAATTTAAGTAGAAATGATTTCTAGTTAGTGTTTATCTACCTCCTTTTACTATTTGATCTTAATTATTAAATATGTATTAAATATTATTACTTTACTTTTTAATATTTATATATTTCAAAGAATTTTGCATACACTATTTTATTAAAACATAGCATGGAAATTTAGGAGAGTAGTTAAGCTTTAAGGCACTTAAATAAATTGAGAGGCAGGCAGAGTTGGAAAAGGTTAGAAATTAATATATAATAGTAAAACTGAAAAATCTAGATATAGCCATGGCTAATCTACAGAAAAAACTTTTTTAAATTAAATAACCTTATAAATATCTGAAAATATGCTTCAAGAATAAAATAAATATTAAAATTGGTTTATTTCCTTTCATGGAAATCGCTATAAAATAATTTCTGCCTTTGAGTTTTACATCTATGACCTCCATCTTAATTAAAATGAAATGAATTTTATTCAAATATTTAAAGAATTTTATTGAAGTATTTGAAGTTGATAAGATAATACTAATTAAAAGAGAATATATTTCACAGAAATATTTTGAAAAGTTTATGTAAAATTGCTGAAGTAATATGTAACACATAAAATAGTCACATAATTCAGATAATATATAAACATATTAAAGGAATTTTCTTATATTAGATGACTTTATTGTGGAAAAACTGGGCAGAATATGAATGGTAAAAAAAAGTGTAAAACTATTTAGCTAATAATGTCATGGATATAAATATGATCTGAGTTCATTTCCAGATAAACTTATATTACTTTGCTTTTTCCCATATTAGTCTTTCTTACCAGTTAAGAGGTGCTCTCGGTGGTAAGATATTCTTAAGTAGTGACTGCTCCCAGATCTCAGATAGGGATTCAAAACTATTTCAATACTGATAAATGGTACAGAGTTTTGTAGAACCATCTTTGAGGAAAATACAATTTTAAATGATTATTTTTATTTTTAAATACACAGGCAAGTGGAAAGTGAGAGTGAGACCAAAGACTAGCCTGGAAAACAAAGAATCCATGGTATCACAGTAAGTATCAACTATTTTAGGATGAGAGGAAGAAACAGACAAACAGAAAATTCAATGTATTAGATAGATAGAAATAATATAAATGTATATTAAGTGAAGATGGTAATATAGCTGCATATAATAAAAATCAAATTGAGGCTATATCATAGACATGGTAAATCTGTCACCTAAAATATGTCTTAGAGTGCTATCTTTTCTCTTTTTTTCTAATAATGCTTAATTCTTTAGCATTTGTGTATTCAAAATGTTGGTTACAAATAAATTATTGATACATGATAGAACTCTACTTCAAAATAAGTGTACCCTCATGCCATTTGTTGAATTAATCATCATTTTTAACTTGATTGATCATACAGGTGACTTTTCCCCCTTTATTTATTCTACCAGAGTAATTATCTCTGATGGACAGGAAAAATGGAAAAGAAAACGTACATGCCTTGCCTAATTACCTGGGATTCAAAACCTGTGCATTATGTCTTTCATCTGTCAAGAAAAGATAAAAGTTTTCATATATAACATAATACCACAAATAATTTATTTGCAAGGAATGCATGTTTATGAGTTTTTGTATTACATATTTCTTATTTTTAAAGTTACCTCATATTAATTCTGTTAGTAAGCATTAACTCTGTTAATGAGTAGGCATGAGGTAAGGAAAGTGTATAATACATGCAATACCATGATTAAAGGCCACTGTTATATTTTAAGCCGCAATGGTGTGTGGTTGTGTTATAGTCTCATGGTCCATAACCAATCAAAAGACAACAATAAAAATTAAAAAAAAAAGATTTGGAAAAAAATTTCAACTATACGCTGCTTATAAAAGACAATTTCAGGGCTTCCCTGGTGGTGCAGTGGTTGAGAGTCCGCCTGCCGATGCAGGGGACACGGGTTCGTGCCCCGGTCCGGGAAGATCCCACATGCCGCGGAGCGGCTGGGCCCGTGAGCCATGGCCGCTGAGCCTGCGTGTCCGGAGCCTGTGCTCCGCAACGGGAGAGGCCACAACAGTGAGAGGCCCACATACCACAAAAAAAAAAAAAGACAATTTCAGTTATATAAAGGTTCAAAGTAAAAGACAGATATACCATGGAACTTTAAACTAAAGAAAGCTTGGTAGACTTTAACACAAAAAGCATTAGTAGATATAAAGAAGAACATATCATAGTGCAAAAGGTAAATCTAAGAAGAAGCTACAATAATATAAATGTGTGAGTCAGGGTTCTCCAGAGAAACAGAAGCAATAGGAGTTATATAGATAGATGGGGGGTGGGAGGGATGAGGAAATTTATTAAAGGAGTTGGCTCACATGGTTCTGGAGGCAAAGAAGTCCCAAGATCTGCCATCTGCAAGCTGGAGAGCCGGGAAACGACTGGTAGCGTCATTCAGTGTGAGTCTGAAGGCCTGAGAAATGCAGGGCCAATGATGTAAGTCCCAATCTGAGTCCAAAACCCTGAGGACCAGGAGTGCCAGTGGGTGTCCCAGGATAGGAGAAAGCAAATTGACCTTCCTCTACATTTTTGTTCTGCTCAAGCCCTCAAAAGATTGAATGATGCCCACTCCAATTGGTAAGGGTAGTCTCTCCTTCACTCAGTCTAATGATTCAAATACTAATCTCTTCCCAAGACACACAGACACACCCAGAAATCATGTTTTATCAGACATTTGGACATCCCTAAGTTGACACATGAAATTAACCATGACAAGTCTCCCCCTTGTCAACTTCGCACCCATATGCATCTCCTTAAGCCATACTTAATCTCCAAATAAAGGTCATAACTCTGCCTAAAGTGATATAACTGTCCTGCATACAACCAAAGGTGCCCTAATTCCTTTCCAGAAGAGGAGATAAAGCCCCTGCGTGATGTTTACTCTCCTCCTGATATTTTATAACTTAAATACTACGATGTAAAATTTAAAATATTTATACAAAGTCGATACATGATAAAGGAATGAGAGGAAAGAAAGCAAAGATATTTGCTCAATATGTTACAGACAAATGTATTCATAACAAAATAAGGAGAATATAATTGTGAAAATACAGTCTGCATTTCTGTAACTAGTCACATGGTTGTAGCTGGTATTTATAACTACCTTCTTCTATTCTCCACTCTGCATTCCCTTTGACTTCATCAAGCACCTGAGCTGCTTTGCTGACCCAAACCTTCATTTCTGAAAGGTCTGCACCATTAGTAATCCTTTCTGGATGGAGTTGTAGTTCTTCATTGACCTTAATTACAGAGCATGGTAATATGAGGAGACATTCCACAGGATTGCCTGTATTTCATACATACTCTTCCTTACCTCTGTTGTTGAGTAGTCCAGTTCCCTTTGGTAGTCAAGATCACTAACCACAGCCAATACCTTACCTCCCTTGTTTTCCTATTGATTCAGAGGTATGAGGAACCGAAGTAGCCATGCAGCAGTCTTAATTCCAATTAAAGATATCACTGTTGTGTTTCCTGGCGAAAGCATTCTTCCCTCTGGGACTAAGACCTCTAGGCCAACAGAACTTAAAGTTGGGAAACAGGAAGCAAAACTTTTGCTAGTGGGTCACTTGGGGTAATAGTGAGTGGTGCCACTCCTCTTTCCACCCTTCAATTCCTGGACCCATGAATCCTGGTTACTGGAGAAACAGCATCATATATTGGACAGTCTTCTGGAGAACCTTGCCCCAGCCCTGAAAAACACTGCCACCTAGCCAGCACTGTAATAGAGTGCTCAAAAGGCCATGCCACCATTCTATCAGGCCAGCAGCTTCAGGATGGTGGGGAACGAGTGAATTCCATGAGCCCAGGGCCACTGCTGCAATTCTTTTGCTGTGAATTTAGTTCCTTGATCAGAAGCAATGCTGCATAGAATACTGTGACAGTGGGTAAGTCATTCTGTCAATCAATGGATGGCAGTTTTGGCAGAAGCATTACATATAGGGAAGGTAAACCTGAACCCAGAGTTCAGGAAAAAATACTGTCCCTTCCTTGATGGTAATCAGCCCACCACCAGGTAGGTGGCTGACCATCCTGAGAATGGTGCTGTATCCTGGGCTCTGTGTTGGCCTCTGCTGCTGGAAGATTAGGCATTCAGCAGTGGTGCTGCCAGGTTGCTAAGCCCATCCTGCCACCACGATCACTTTATTCACTAGCCCATTTGACGATAAAGGCATGGCTAGGAAATAGGCTGACTAGTATCCACAAAATGGGTCGTTTCCACCTGATTATTAAAATTGTCCTCTGTTGAGATCACCCTTAGTGAACATTCACATGGGACACAAACGTCTTCATGTTTCTTGCCCATTCAGAGAGGTCTAGCCACATACTTCCTCCCCAAATAATTTTGTCATCAGTTTTCCATTATGTTCCTTCCAAGTCCCTGATCACCCAGCCAAACCACTGGCTACAGCCCAGAATTGGTATATAATCACACGTCTGGCTATTTCTCCTCCCAAGCAAATTGCACAACCAGGTACACTGCCTGAAGTTCTGCGCTTTTAATAGGATTTCCTTTCACCACTATCCTTCAAGGATGTCCAAGAGAGGGGCTGTAGTGCTACTGCTCTCCACTTCCAAGTGATGCCTGCACACCAGGCAGAATCATCTGTCAACTGATTATAGGGAACTCCTTATGAGCCCATAAATGCAAGCTGAGAGAAGGCACTGTGGTGGTAGTTGGGACTATAGGCATTTATTCCACTTCTTCTTGTAACTTACCTGTGCCTCAGGGCCTGCTTGGGCCTGATCACAGTTACCATTTCCATTTGATGATGGAATGTTTCTGTGCAGCCCGATTTTATGACTTGGTGGTCAGAAAACATAGTTTATGCTCAACAGCTGAGGCCGCAGTATAATTTGGTGGCTTATGGTCAAGTGTTCAGTCTCTACTAAGGCTCTGCCAGTAGCTGACCAAAAGTTGTTTTCGAAAAGGAAAATAGTTCTCTTTAGATTATGTCAGGGCCTTTCTCTATAGTCCTAATGGCCTGCACCACGATACACAATGGGGCCTGCCGAAGGCTCCAAACAGCACCCCTATCCGCCACTTCCCACTTCAAGTACCATTGGATCTGCTGGCTTATGTGGCCCAAGTGGAAGAGCAGCTTGCACTGCAGCCTGGACCTGCTGCAGAGCCTTCTCCTGCTCTGGGCCCCATACAAAACTAGCAGCTTTATGGGTCACTTGGCAAATGGGTTGAAGAAACACACTCAAATACGGAATATGCTGTCTCCAAAATTCAAAGAAGCCCATTAGGCATTGCACCTCTTTCTTGGCTATAGGACTGTCCAGAATCAAAAATTTACCTTTCACCTTAGAAAAGAGTATCTCAACAAGCCCCACACCACTGATCTCCTAGAAATTTCACTAGAAATCGAGATAGATGGCCCCAAAATTTTAGTCAGATTTATTTCCCACCTTCTGACAGCAAATGTCTTAATGATAAGTCTAGAGTAGTTGCTACTTCTCACTCACTAGGTCCAATCAGCATCATGTTATCAATGTAATGGACCAGTATGATATCTCGTGAAAGGGAAAGGTGATGAAGATCTATATTATGACATAGGGCTAGAGAGTTGATAGACCCCGGTAGGTAGGACAGTGAAGGTGTATTGCTGACTTTGCCTGCTGACAAAAATTGCTGCATACCAGGGACCAGAGGACGTGCTAATCTGCTCAAGCAATGAAACCACAACTGGTATGGCAGATGCAACTGGAGTCAGCCCCTGGTTAAGCTTAATGTAATCCATGCTTATTCTCCAAAATCCATCTGTCTTCTTTGCAGGCTAAATAGGAGAGTTGAATGAGTATGTGGTGGGAACCACCACCTGTACATCTTTCAAGTCCTTGATGGTGACAGTAACCTCTGAATCTCTTTCTCTAAATTAAATCAGAGGAGGTTGGACATTTACAATTTGCTCATCATGGCTATTTTTGGTCTATGTTTTGGCCAACCAACCGAACTGTTAGAGCACTTTTAACTCCTAAGCTGCAGCATTAAATGCAGAATCTCTTCTTAGTGAGCCTATGTCAATACATTTGGCTTGATGCAAGTTTATTTTCCTTCCACTGTTATCCCACACCCTTAATATCCCTTCCCACAGAGCTTCTCTCGATGTCTGCTTATATAAATCAGAGAACTCAATTAGTTCTTTTGGAGTGTAGTTCACCTCACCTTCAGGAATCTGCTTAGACTGTGTCTAGTTATAGGTCTAGAAGCAAAGATGGATGGTGGGGGTCAGTCCTGAGGAGAATCAGCAGTGTCTTGAGTCCAAGACCATTTCCTCAAGGTTAATTCCCTCAAATTGAGGTGGAAAGGCTGAAACCACTGTGGGTGGAGACAGCACTGTGGGTGAGAAGGTCAATTCCACTGGAGTTGGGGAGAATACTTTTGCTGAGGCTGGGAGGCCTCTTCCACAATGAGGACTCATCAGGATTTAGGGGCTCAGTGTCCCTGGCTTCAACAGCATATTCCAACACATCTCCATCCCACCTTATAGGGTCTCATTCTTTCCCAATGAATGCCCTCACTTTGACAACAGACACCCTGTGAGGCCAGGAGGTCAACTTGCATTATAAATCAGCCAGGAGGAAGTTCTCCATTTAATTTTCAGCAATTTCAGCCCTGGGGCTATAGGAGATAAGTCCTTTCTTCAGGGCACACCTGGAAGCCTTTAGGTCATTTACGCAACACTTGACCTGGGAATTCAGGTCTCTGAACTTATCTTTTCCTTTCCCTATGTTGTCCAGCAACATTAGGAGAAATCAACCAATGTCATTATATTCCTTCATTTTCCAAAAATGTTCAAAAATATCATATAGAGTCACGTGGCTCCTTTCTTCCTATAAGTGGTTGATTAGAAGTATCCAAAGCAGATATTTTGCATATCTCTGTAAACAGCAACTTTTTTCTTTTAGTCTTTATTGAATTTCTTACAATATTGCTTCTGTTTTGGATTTTTGGCCACGAGGCATGTGGGATCTTAGCTCCCTGACCAGGGACTGAATGCACACCCCTTCATTGGAAGACAAAGTCTTAACCACTGGACCACCAGGGAAGTTCCTGAGTCAACAGCATCTTAAAACTTAATCAGATTACAAAGCCAGTTCCAGGAATCCCAAAACCAATTCAGAAAACTCATCCTTTAAGTCCCCAAATCTGTATCAGTCAGGGTTCTCCAGAGAAACAGAACAGGAGATTATATATATATATATAGAGAGAGAGAGAGTGGGGGTGGGGGGGAGAGAGAGAGAGAGAGAGAGAGAGACATGAGATTATAGAAATTGGCTCATGTGGTTATGGAGGCCAAGAAATCCCATGATCTGCCATCTACAAACTGGAGAACCAGGAAAGCTGATGATGAATTCCGCCCAAGTCTGAAAGTCTAGAATGGGAATGGGGGTAGTGACAGTATAAGTCCCAGTCTGAAAAGCAGGAGTGCCAATGTCTGAAAGCAGGAGAAAATAGAAGTCTCAAATCAAGCACAGAGCAAATTCACTCTTCCTCTGTCCTTTTATTCTATTCAGGAGCTCAATGGATTAGATGCTGCCCACCAGCATCTTTGAGAGTGGTCTTTACTCAGTCTTCTGACTCAGATGCTAACCTCTTCCAGAGACTCCCTCACAGAAACGTTCAGAAATAATGTTTTAATCAGCTATCTGGGCATCCCTTAGCCCAGTTGAGGTGACACATAAAATTAAAAGTCACAAAAATTATAATATTTTATAAATCTTAGTATAACTTCAGTACACAAAAGGAAATTATTATCAGAAAAAAATTAGAAAAATCAACAAATATGTGAGGGATTTGAAAAATATGATGAAAACACATGACCTACCTCATATAGAGAACAGTATACCCAACCTCTGCAAAATACACATTTTAAATATGTATAAAAGTTTTAATGATATATATCACATGCTTAGGTATAAAATAACTCTTAACCAATTTCTCATGACTGAAATATTTCAGATTATGTTCTCTAACGAAAGTTAATTTAAGACAAATATATTATAAATATATAAAAATCCCCAAATATTTGATGTAATACTTTTCTAATTAATCCGTGGATCAAAGAGGAAAATTCAATGAAAATTAAAATATTCTTTGGTACATACTATAAAAATACTAAAGTAAAATCCATGACATAGGTAGGCCTTGCTTAGCGGGAATCTAAGCCATCTGAAAACTGCTGACACAAATAATCAATAATGAATCTATAGTAAGGAATAGAGGGGGAAAGGGGTGGGGTGGGAGGAATTGGGAGACTGGGACTGACACACATACATTGATACTATGTATAAAATAGACAACTGATGGGAACATACTGTATAGTACAGGGAATTCTACCTAATGCACTGTGGTAATCTAAATGGGAGGGAAGTCCAAAAGGGAGGGGATATCTGTATGTGTATGGCTGATTCATTTTGTTGTGCGGTGGAGGCTAACACAACATTGTAAAGCAACCATACTCCAGTAAAAATTAATAATTAAAAAAAAAGGAATCTGAATACACTAAAGTGGGTACACAGCTTTCAAAGAGGAGAAGCAGTAACAAGAGAAACACTGGATTCAACTCCTAGCTGAGTAAATGCCACTGGGACAAGTCACAGGCTAGCTGAAGTTTAGAAGCTCTGCAAGGAAGGAGGAAGGTTAAGACTTCCGGGGGTGGGGAGGAGATTCAGGTCAACCTAAAGAGCAGAAAGGAAAAGGGATGCTCTCTACCCTGGGGTCATGAGGCACAACTGGCAGGCCCTCAGGGCTTTATGGGGTGAGGGTCTTTGGCTGCTTTTACCTGATTCAGAGCCTTTTCTGGATTCAAGTTAGAGTAGATAGGTTGGAAGTTGGAACTGAAAATACAGAGAAAACACCAGACATAATTCAGGTGATTCAGGGGCAGATGATTTATTATTTCATAATTTAACCCTCAGCAGTGACAACAGAGGCGAGCGAGAAATATGTTTTTTCCTTCTTGGTTTAGGCCAGTTTCTGGTGATTTATTTGGTACCATCCTCTCTTCAGGCCAAGATTGTTAGAGACTGTTACTGTGAGGGAAAACAAGACAAAGCACACCACAAAATACCAGTTATTTATTATTTTTTTTGGAGCCCACATATCTCTAACACAAGAATTTATTTAAAAGGCATGGAAAACTGAAGAGAAAGGATGAAGAAAATAAAAATTGATTCCAGAAAAAAAAATCATCTGTTACCTTCAACTGCAAATATTCTTAGTCTTCTACTAGAGTGGCTTCCTAAAATATCCTAAGTGTTTATCTATTTTTGGTAACTAGGTCAATAAAGCAAAGTGCCTTTAAATTTCCATTCTAAGTATATAAACGGATTTTAGTTTAGAATAAAAACGAAAAATTGTGATGTTTCTAAGTACAATCACATTTTATAAAAGATAAAACACCAACATATACACCATATATACATCTATATATATTGAAATATTTTAAAATGATCATCCTAGGTGCTAAGATTAATGATGATAATTTTTTTATTCTTTTGAATATTTTTAAATGAACGTTTATTACTTGTACTGCTATAATAAGAAACAGAATGATTCACCTACTCACAAGCACGTGCAATTTATTGAATAAATCAAGAGAGGAGAGTCAAGGCAAGATTTGGGTATCCCAAGCTCTCCGGACTAAAAAGAATCTTATTGTCATTAAAATCGAAAATAATCCATCAGAATTATGAATGATGAAAACAGTTAAGCATAAAATAGAGTCAAATGTTTGTTGTAAACCTCAGCACAAAACTGAAAATGATAAAGTGTTTTTGGAACCAAGAAAATAATGTTTAAAAAACAGGAATTTATTAACATTAGGCTAGGTCTAAACTCCCAACTTACATAACAAAAAAAATCAGTGGAGCGAGAGAGATGGGAAAAGGTAAACGTACACTAAGCATCCCTCATACTAAAGGAAGTCTCAAAAATGCCTCTAATCCCTTACTTTTATATTACATATTTTTCTATTACATACTCATTTAAGAAACAGCTTATTACTAAGTGACACAGTGGAAAATAAAGAAAATTCAATACAATAGTGAAAAAGTAAAATTTAAGATAAACTAGAAAGCACATCACTCAAATGTACAAATGACTAAAAATAACTTATGAAGGTTACAACCTGACACAAATGGATTGGTGGTCATCATTACAATCAGGTAATTTGGCAGTAGATATCAAAAAGCAAGAGTGTAAATATTATATTTATGCTTTGATCAAGCTCTCTTCTAGGGATTTACCCTGAGGCTATAATTTATATAGCCTTTAGTTTATTATTTAGACTATTATAATTTATATAATAATATAAGGATGTTTATTACAGGGTGTTCATAATACAGAAAAACTGGAAGTAGTTTACATATTCATAATAATGGATTTTTTAAATGTTATTTTTCTTTTTTTTTTTTTTTTCCCCGGTACGCGGGCCTCTCACTGTTGTGGCCTCTCCCGTTGCGGAGCACAGGCTCTGGACGCGCAGGCTCAGTGGCCATGGCTCACGAGCCCAGCCGCTCTGTGGCATGTGGGATCTTCCCAGACCAGGGCACGAACCCGTGTCCCCTGCATCGGCAGGTGGACTCTCAAACCACTGCGCCACCAGGGAAGCCCTATGTTTATTCTTTAGAAAAAATTTTTAAGAATATATACATCTATATTGTTAATGGAACTTTTCTTTGGGTATTGTGATTATGAGAAATTTATCTTTAATTCATATACCTACCAAGGTATTTTAGATATTTTAATAAATACTTGATAATCATTAAAAATCAGAAAGATGCTTTCTGAAAATAAAAAGATCTAAATTTTAACTAATTGTTAGTTCTAAAGTTTACCTGGTTATCCCTACTTTCCTTTCATATGAATTTCAGAATCTTTTTCTCAATTTTTCCTACCCTTTTATATAAAAAATAGTGAATTTATGTTAAATATACAGAAGCTTACCTATATACAGATTATTGATATTTGAAAAGAAAAGAATAAGATTTAAAGTTAAAAGTATAAAAACAGAAGTAAAGACAAGCAGATTCAAATTAAATGGAAAAGGAAAAAAATATTTAAGGTAATTAGACTCAAAATTTATGGAAAATCTCCTTTGCAAAATTCTAGGAAATAAAAGTTTAGTTATAATATAAAGTAAATATAAAATGTAAGCATGATAGTTTTAAAAATGAAAATTGTAAACAACTGAAACCTGATAACTTTAGAAGATGCTAAACTGCTGAACTGTAATAAAAGTATTAAAGTGATAAAATATATGCTCCTGCCTGCAGTGTGTGAGAGTCCTTGTTGCTTGATATTCTAACCAACACTTGAGGTTGCCTGTTCTTTTAATTTTAGCCACTCTTATAGGTGTGTAGGGGACACTCGTTTTTATTTTAATTTGTCTCTTTCTGATGATTAGTGATGTTGAGCAATTTTTCATGTTTTGAGCTCCTTTGATATCATCTTTTGTGAAGCGTCTTTTCAAATATTTTGCCTATTAGGCTTTCCCGTGTTTTGTTACTGGTTTACAGGGATTCTGTATATATTCTGAGTATGAGTTCTTTATTGGAAATATGTATTACAGACATCTTCTCCCACATTGTGGCTTCCCTTTTCCCCTTCATAAGGGTGTCTTTTGTGAAGCAAAACTTCCTCAAGGTTTAAAAATTTTATTCTACTGTGCTTAAGAACACTTAAATGAGATCTACTCTCTTAACAAAAATTTAAGCATACATTTTTAACAATAGGGACAACGTTGTACAGCAGATCTCTAGATTTTGCACAATTGAGACTTCATTCTCATTGATTAGCAACATCCCACTTTACTGTCATCCCAGCCTGAAGCAACAACCATTCTACTCTCAGTTCTACGAGCTTCACTATTTGAGATAGCTTAAGTGGAATCATGCAGTTATTTGTCCTTCTGTGACTGGCTTATTTCACTCAGCATAATGTCCTCAAGGTTCATCTATGTTGTCATAAATGCAGGATTTCCTTCTTTTTAATGGCTGAACAACATTCCATTATATGTATATACCACATTTTCTTTATCCATTCATCCAATGATGGACATTTAGCTTGTATTCACATCTTGGCTATTGTAAGTGGTGCTGCAATGAACACGAAAATGCTAATACTGCTTTGAGATCCTGATTTCAATTCTTCCGGAAAAATATCCAGAAGTAGGATTGCTGGGTCATACAGTAGTTCTATTTTTAATTTTTTGAGGAATCTCCAACAGTTTTGCACAGTGGCCACAATATCTAGCATTCCCATCAACATTGTACAATGATTCCAATTTCTCCACATCCTTGCCAACACTTGTTGACTTTTGTGGGGTTTTTTTTTTTTATAATAGCCATTCTAACAGGTGATACCTCATATGGTTTTTTTTTTTTGTTTTTTTTTTAAACATCTTTATTGGAGTATAATTGCTTTACAATGGTATGTTAGTTTCAGCTTCACAACAAAATGAATCAGTTATATATATACATATGTTCCCATATCTCTTCCCGCTTGCGTCTCCCTCCCTCCCACCCTCCCTATCCCACCCCTCCAGGCGGTCACAAAGCACCGAGCTGATCTCCCTGTGCTATGCGGCTGCTTCCCACTAGCTATCTACCTTACGTTTGGTAGTGTATATATGTCCATGCCTCTTTATCGCTTTGTCACCGTTTACACTTCCCCCTCCCCATAGCCTCAAGTCCATTCTCTAGTAAGTCTGTGTCTTTATTCCTGTTTCACCCCTAGGTTTTTCATGACATTTTTTTTTTTTAATTCCATATATATGTGTTAGCATATGGTATTTGTCTCTCTCTTTCTGACTTACTTCACTCTGTATGACAGACTCTAGGTCTATCCACCTCATTACAAATAGCTCAATTTCGTCTCTTTTTATGGCTGAGTAATATTCCATTGTATATATGTGCCACATCTTCTTTATCCATTCATCTGATGATGGACACTTAGGTTGTTTCCATCTCTGGGCTATTGTAAATAGAGCTGCAATGAACATTTTGGTACATGACTCTTTTTGAATTATGGTTTTCTCAGGGTATATACCCAGTAGTGGGATTGCTGGGTCATATGGTAGTTCTATTTGTAGCTTTTTAAGGAACCTCCATACTGTTCTCCACAGTGGCTGTATCAATTTACATTCCCACCAACAGTGTAAGAGGGTTCCCTTTTCTCCACACCCTCTCCAGCATTTATTGTTTCTAGATTTTTTGATGATAGCCATTCTGACTGGTGTGAGATGATATCTCATTGTAGTTTTGATTTGCATTTCTCTCATGATTAGTGATGTTGAGCATTCTCTCATGTGTTTGTTGGCACTCTGTATATCTTCTTTGGAGAAATGTCTATTTAGGTCTTCTGCCCATTTTTGGATTGGGTTGTTTGTTTTTTTGTTATTAAGCTGCATGAGCTGCTTATAAATTTTGGAGATCAATCCTTTGTCAGTTGCTTCATTTGCAAATATTTTCTCCCATTCTGAGGGTTGTCTTTTGGTCTTCTTTATGGTTTCCTTTGCTGCGCAAAAGCTTTTAAGTTTCATTAGGTCCCATTTGTTTACTCTTGTTTTTATTTCCATTACTCTAGGAGGTGGGTCAGAAAGAATCTTGCTGTGATTTATGTCATAGAGTGTTCTGCCTATGTTTTCCTCTAAGAGTTTGATAGTTTCTGGCCTTACATTTAGGTCTTTAATCCATTTTGAGCTTATTTTTGTGTATGGTGTTAGGGAGTGATCTAACTTCATACTTTTACATGTAGCTGTCCAGTTTTCCCAGCACCACTTATTGAATAGGCTGTCCTTTCTCCACGGTACATTTCTGCCTCCTTTGTCAAAGATAAGGTGACCATATGTGCGTGGGTTTATCTCTGGGCTTTCTATCCTGTTCCATTGATCTATCTTTCTGTTTTTGTGCCAGTACCATACCGTTTTGATAACTGTAGCTTTGTAGTATAGTCTGAAGTCTGGGAGCCTGATTCCTCCAGTTCCTTCTTTCGTTCTCAAGATTGCTTTGGCTATTCGGGGTCTTTTGTGTTTCCATACAAATTGCAAAATTTTTTGTTCTAGTTCTGTGAAAAATGCCAGTGGTAGTTTGATAGGGATTGCATTGAATCTATAGATTGCTTTCGGTAGTAGAGTCATTTTCACAATGTTGATTCTTCCAATCCAAGAACATGGTATATCTCTCCATCTATTTGTATCATCTTTAATTTCTTTCATCAGTGTCTTATAATTTTCTGCATACAGATCTTTTGTCTCCTTAGGTAGGTTTATTCCTAGTTATTTTATTCTTTTTGTTGCAATGATAAATGGGAGTGTTTTCTTGATTTCACTTTCAGATTTTTCATCATTAGTATATAGGAATGCCAGAGATTTCTGTGCATTAATTTTGTATCCTGCCACTTTACCAAATTCATTGATTAGCTCTAGTAGTTTTCTGGTAGCATCTTTAGGGTTCTCTATGTATAGGATCATGTCATCTGCAAACAGTGACAGCTTTACTTCTTCTTTTCCGATTTGGATTCCTTTTATTTCCTTTTCTTCTCTGATTGCTGTGGCTAAAACTTCCAAAACTATGTTGAATAAGAGTGGTGAGAGTGGGCAACCTTGTCTTGTTCCTGATCTTAGTGGAAATGCTTTCAGTTTTTCGCCACTGAGGATGATGTTTGCTGTGGGCTTGTCATATATGGCCTTTATTATGTTGAGGCAAGTTCCCTCTATGCCTACTTTCTGCAGGGTTTTTATCATAAATGGGTGTTGAATTTTGTCAAAAGCTTTCTCTGCATCTATTGAGATGATCATATGGTTTTTCTCCTTCAATTTGTTAATATGGTTTATCACATTGATAGATTTGCGTATATTGAAGAATCCTTGCATTCCTGGAATAAACCCCACTTGATCATGGTGTATGATCCTTTTAATGTGCTGTTGGATTCTATTTGCTAGTATTTTGTTGAGGATTTTTGCATCTATGTTCATCAGTGATATTGGCCTGTAGTTTTCTTTCTTTGTGACATCCTTGTCTGGTTTTGGTATGAGGGTGATGGTGGCCTTGTAGAATGAGTTTGGGAGTGTTCCTCCCTCTGCTATATTTTGGAAGAGTTTGAGAAGGATAGGTGTTAGCTCTTCTCTAAATGTTTGATAGAATTCGCCTGTGAAGCCATCTGGTCCTGGGCTTTTCTTTGTTGGAAGATTTTTAATCACAGTTTCAATTTCAGTGCTTGTGATTGGTCTGTTCATATTTTCTATTTCTTCCTGATTCAGTCTTGGCAGGTTGTGCATTTCTAAGAATTTGTCCATTTCTTCCAGATTGTCCATTTTATTGGCATAGAGTTGCTTGTAGTAATCTCTCATGATCTCTTTTATTTCTGCAGTGTCAGTTGTTACCTCTCCTTTTTCATTTCTAATTCTATTGATTTGAGTCTTCTCCCTTTTTTTCTTGATGAGTCTGGCTAGTGGTTTATCTATTTTGTTTATCTTCTCAAAGAACCAGCTTTTAGTTTTATTGATCTTTGCTATTGTTTCCTTCATTTCTTTTTCATTTATTTCTGATCTGATTTTTATGATTTCTTTCCTTCTGCTAGCTTTGGGGTTTTTTTGTTCTTCTTTCTCTAATTGCTTGAGGTGCAAGGTTAGGTTGTTTATTCTAGATGTTTCCTGCTTCTTAAGGTGGGCTTGTATTGCTATAAACTTCCCACTTAGAACTGCTTTTGCTGCATCCCACAGGTTTTGGGTCGTTGTGTCTCCATTGTCATTTGTTTCTAGGTATTTTTTGATTTCCTCTTTGATTTCTTCAGTGATCACTTCATTATTAAGTAGTGTATTGTTTAGCCTCCATGTGTTTGTATTTTTTACAGATCTTTTCCTGTAATTGATCTCTAGTCTCATGGCGTTGTGGTCAGAAAAGATACTTGATACAATTTCAATTTTCTTAAATTTACCAAGGCTTGATTTGTGACCCAAGATATGATCTATCCTGGAGAATGTTCCATGAGCACTTGAGAAAAATGTGTATTCTGTTGTTTTTGGATGGAATGTCCTATAAATATCAATTAACTCCATCTCGTTTAATGTATCATTTAAAGCTTGTGTTTCCTTATTTATTTTCATTTTGGATGATCTGTCCTTGGTGAAAGTGGGGTGTTAAAGTCCCCTACTATGAATGTGTTACTGTCGATTTCCCCTTTTATGGTTGTCAGTATTTGCCTTATGTATTGAGGTGCACCTATGTTGGGTGCATAAATATTTACAATTGTTATATCTTCCTCTTGGATCGATCCCTTGATCATTATGTAGTGTCCTTCTTTGTCTCTTGTAATAGTCTTTGTTTTAAAGTCTATTTTGTCTGATATGAGAATTGCTACTCCAGCTTTCTTTTGGTTTCCATTTGCATGAAATACCTTTTTCCATCCCCTTACTTTCAGTCTGTATGTGTCTCTAGGTCTGAAGTGGGTCTCTTGTAGACAGCAAATATATGGGTCTTGTTTTTGTATCCATTCAGCCAATCTGTGTCTTTTGGTGGGAGCATTTAGTCCATTTACATTTAAGGTAATTATCGATATGTGTGTTCCTATTCCCATTTTCTTAATTGTTTTGGGTTCGTTATTGTAGGTCCTTTCCTTCTTTTGTGTTTCTTGCCTAGAGAAGTTCCTTTAGCAGTTGTTGTAGAGCTGGTTTGGTGGTGCTGAACTCTCTCAGCTTTTGCTTGTCTGTAAAGGTTTTAATTTCTCCATCAAATCTGAATGAGATCCTTGCTGGGTAGAGTAATCTTGGTTGCAGGTTTTTCTCCTTCAACACTTTCAATATGTCCTGCCACTCCCTTCTGGCTTGCAGAGTTTCTGCTGAAAGATCAGCTGTTAACCTTATGGGGATTCCCTTGTGTGTTATTTGTTGTTTTTCCCTTGCTGCTTTTAATATGTTTTCTTTGTATTTAATTTTTGACAATTTGATTAATATGTGTCTTGGCGTATTTCTCCTTGGATTTATCCTGTATGGGACTCTCTGTGCTTCCTGGACTTGATTAATGATTTCTTTTCCCATATTAGGGAAGTTTTCAACTATAATCTCTTCAAATATTTTCTCAGTCCCTTTCTTTTTCTCTTCTTCTTCTGGAACCCCTATAATTCGAATGTTGGTGCGTTTAATGTTGTCCCAGAGGTCTCTGAGACTGTCCTCAGTTCTTTTCATTCTTTTTTCTTTATTCTGCTCTGCAGTAGTTATTTCCACTATTTTATCTTCCAGGTCACTTATCCGTTCTTCTGCCTCAGTTATTCTGCTATTGATCCCATCTAGAGTACTTTTAATTTCATTTATTGTGTTGTTCATCGTTGCTTGCTTCATCTTTAGTTCTTCTAGGTCCTTGTTAACTGATTCTTGCAATTTGTCCATTCTATTGTCCATTCTATCTCCAAGATTTCGGATCAACCTTACTATCATTATTCTGAATTCTTTTTCAGGTAGACTGCCTATTTCCTCTTCATTTGTTAGGTCTGGTGGGTTTTTATCTTGCTCCTTCATCTGCTGTGTGTTTTTCTGTCTTTTCATTTTGCTTATCTTACTGTGTTTGGGGTCTCCTTTTTTGCAGGCTGAAGGTTCGTAGTTCCTGTTGTTTTTTGTGTCTGTCCCCAGTGGCTAAGGTTGGTTCAGTGGGTTGTGTAGGCTTCCTGGTGGAGGGTACTAGTGCCTGTGTTCTGGTGTATGAGGCTGGATCTTGTCTTTCTGGTGGGCAGGTCCACGTCTGGTGGTGTGTTTTGGGGTGTCTGTAGACTTACTATGATTTTGGGCAGCCTCTCTGCTAATGGGTGGGGTTGTGTTCCTGTCTTGCTAGTTGTTTGGCATAGGATGTCCAGCACTGTAGCTTGCTGGTCGTTGAGTGAAGCTGGGTGCTGGCGTTGAGATGGAGATCTCTCGGAGATTTTTGCTGTTTGATATTATGTGCAGCTGGGAGGCCTCTTGTGGACCAGTGTCCTGAAGTTGGCTCTCCCACCTCAGAGGCACAGCACTGAGTCCTGGCTGCAGCCCCAAGAGCCTTTCATCCACAGGGCTCCTTAATTTGGGATGATTCGTTGTCTATTCAGGTATTCCACAGATGCAGGGTATATCAAGTTGATTGTGGAGCTTTAATCCGCTGCTTCTGAGGCTGCTGGGAGAGATTTCCCTTTCTCTTCTTTGTTCTGACAGTTCCCAGGGGCTCAGCTTTGGATTTGGCCCCGCCTGTGCGTGTAGGTCGCCGGAGGGCGTCTGTTCTTTGCTCAGACAGGACGAGGTTAAAGGAGCCGCTGATTCGGAGGCTCTGGCTCACCCAGGCCGGGGGGTAGGGAGGGTCACGGAGTGCGGGGCGGGCCTGCAGCGGCAGAGGCCGGCGTGAAGCTGCAGCCTGAGGCGCGCCGTGCGCTCTCCCCGGGAGCCGTCCCTGGATCCCGGGACCCTGGCAGTGGCGGGCTGCACAGGCTCCCCAGAAGGGCGTGTGGCTAGTGACCTGTGTTCGCACACAGGCCTCCTGGCGGCGGCAGCAGCGGCCTTAGCGTCCCATGTCCGTCTCTGGGCTCCGCACTCTTAGCCGCGGCTCGCGCCCGTCCCTGGAGCTCTCTCAAGCAGCGTTCTTAATCCCCTCTCCTCGTGCACCAGGAAACAAAGAGGGACGTAAAAGTCTCTTGCCTTTTCGGCAGGTCCAGACCCCTCCCCGGACTCTCTCCCGGCCAGCCGCGTCGCACCAACGCCCTGCAGGCTGTGTTCATGCCGCCAACCTCAGTCCTCTCCCGGCGCTCCGACAAAAGCCGGAGCCTCAGCTCCCAGTCCCGCCCGCCCCGGCGGGCGAGCAGACAAGCCTCTCGGCTGGTGAGTGCCGGTCGGCCCGATCCTCTGCGCTGGAATCTGTCCGCTTTGCCCTCCGCACCCCTGTTGCTGTTCTCTCCTCCGCGGCTCCCAAGCTCCCCCACTCCGCCTCCCGAAGTCTCCACCCGCGAAGGGGCTTCCTAGTGTGTGGACACTTTTCCTCCTTCACAGCTCTCTCCCGCTGGTGCAGGACCCGTCCCTATCCTTTTGTCTCTGTTTAGTTTTTTCTTTTGCCCTAACCAGGTACGTGGGGGGTTCTTGCCTTTTGGGAGGTCTGAGGTCTTCTGCCAGCGTTCAGTAGGTGTTCTGTAGGAGTTGTTCCACGCGTAGATGTATTTCTGGTGTATCTGTGGAGAGGAAGGTGATCTCCGCGTCTTACTCTTCTGCCATCTTCCCGGAAGTCCCCTCATATGGTTTTGATTTGAATTTCCCTGATGATTAGTGATCTGAGCTATCTTTTCCTATATCTGTTGGCCCTAAGTATGGTATTTTGGGAGAAGCATCTATTCAAGTCTTTAGCCCATTTTAAAATCAGGTTTTATTTTCTTTTTTGTATCAATGGTAGGAGTACCTTATGTGTTTTGGTTATTAACCCTTTTTCTGATACATGGTTTAAAAATATTTTATCCCATTCCATAGGTTGCTCTTTCACTCTATTAAATGTTTCCCTTGCTGTGCGGAAGCCTTTTTAGTTTGATGGAGCCCCACTTGTCTATTTTTTGCTTTTGTTGCCTGTACTTTTGATATCAACCCAAAAATTCATTGTGAAGACCAATGATATGAAGTTTTCCCCCTATGTTTTCTTCTAGGAGTTTTACACTTTGGGGTCACTTTTAATCCACTTTGAGTTGATTTTTGTGTATGATGTAAGGGTTCAATTTCATTCTTTTGCATGTGGCTATCCAGTTTTCCCACCAACATGTCCCACTGCATATTCTTAGTACCCTTTCAAAGGTCATTTGACCATCTATGTGGGGATTGAATCCTGGGCTCTCTATTCTGTTCCATTGGTCTTTATCTGTCTTTATAACAGTACCATACTGTTTTGATTACAGTAGATTTGCAATATATTTTAAAATCAGGATGTATGATGCGTCCAGCTTTGTTCTTTCTCAAAATGTTTTGGCTATTGAGGGTCCTTTGTGGTTCCACATAAATTTTAGAATTTTTTTAATATCTCTGTGAAAAATGCCACTGGAATTTTGAGAGGGGTTTCATTGAATTTGTAGATACCTTTGAGTGGTATGGATATTTTAACAATATTAATTGTTTCAGCCCATGAACACAGGATGTCTTTCCATTTCTTTCACTGTTTTCTTGTAGTTATCAGTACACAAGTCTTTCACATTCTTAGTTAAGTTTATTTGTAAGTATTTTATTTTTTGATCCAATTATCTATGGGATTGTTTTCTGAACTTCATTTTAAGATAGCTTATTTTTAGTATATAGAAATGTAACTGATTATTGTACAATGATCTTGGAGCCAGCAGCTTTATTAATCTTGTTTATTAGTTCTAATAATTTTTTGTGGAATCTTTAGGGTTTTTTATGTGTAAGAACATGACATCTGAAAACAAAAACAACTTCACTTCTTCCTTTCTGATGTAGATGTCTTTTGTCACCTAATTGCTCTGGCTAATACTTCCAGTACTAGGTTGAATACATATGGTGCCAGTGGGCATTCTTACCTTGTCCCTGATGTTAGAGGAAATGCTTCAACGTTTTCAGTTTGACTATGATATTAGCTGTTAGCTTCTCATATATGGCCTTTATCATGCTGTAAATTCCTTCTATTCTTAATTTGTGGAAAGAATATATCATAAGAACATTTTGAATTTTGTCAAACGTTTTTTCTGTGTCTATTGAGACGATCTTGTCATTTTCATTCGTCATTTTGTTAATGTGGTGGGTGTATCACATAGACTGATTTTCATATGTCGAACCATCCTTGCACTCCCATGATGTCACTTTCTCATGGTGCATGATCCTTTTCATGTGCTGTTGAATTTGCTTTGCTAGTAGTTTGTTGAGAATTTTTGCATCTATATTCATCACAGATATTAGCTTGTAGTTTCCTTTTTCTGTAGTGTCCTTATCAATTTTGGTATCAGAGTAATGCTGGCCTCATAAAATGAGTGTTACCTCCTTTTCTACTTTTTGGAAGAATTTTAGAAATATTGGCTTTAATCCATCCTTAAATGTTTGGCAGAATTCACCAGTAAAGCCAATCTGTCCTGGGCTTTTCTTTGTTGGGAGGGTTTTAGTTACTGGTTCAATCTCCTTAACTAGTTTTTAATCTGCTCACTTTCTATTTCTTCATGATTTAATCTTGGCAGGTTGTATGTTTCCAGGAATGTATTCATTTCTTTTTGGTTCTTCAGTTTCTTAGCATACAAATATTCACAGTAATCTTTCATGAACTATAAACTATAAAAAGATTATTTGTATAGTATCATTTGTAATGTCTCCCCTCTTATTTCTGGTTTTATTTATATTAGTCTTCTCTCTTTTTGTGTTAGATGGTCTAGCGAAAGGTTTCTTTCTTTTTTCAAAAAACATGCTTACTTTTGTTGATATTTAAAATTGCTTTTTTCTTCTTCATTTTGTTCATATCTCCTCTGACCTTTACTATTTCCTTCCTTTCACTTACTTTGGGCTTAGTTTGTTCTTTTCTTCATTCCTTGATGTGTAAAGTTCGGTTGTTATTTGGGATCTTAAGACAGTAAAATGAATGAAAACTCCAAGGCTCTATCTTATTAGCAATAATTTTTTTCTGAGATAATATTATAACTATAAGCACATCTGACATTTTTATAATATCAGTCCTCTTATTATGTGGCAGTAAAATGTCATCAACATATAAGTGCTGCTTACCAAACCTCAAAAAAAAAAAAAAGAATCCTAAAACTTATGTGGTCATAAATGTTAGTGTGGGTGCACAAAAATCACTCCTTTGGTGTAGGTCAGGGAGGAGAGGTTGAGACATAATGAAATCAAGTTTTATTGTTTAGCATTATAAAATCACCTACAATGGGAACCACAAAGAATATTATTAACAAATGTTTTGGTTTCAAGCTAACAATTTTTAAGTGCTCCTTCAATAATGATCAAAAGGTATGATGCCAAATGGTTAATCAATCACTCGTTCTACACTCACCTTACACTGAGTGACAACTTGCTGTTACTGCTGCTTTCTTCCGACACAGACCTATAACATCGATAAAGTTTATTTTAAATAAGTGGGGGAATTTAAGAATGTTGAACAATTAAGTGACTATTTGAACAAAAAATGTTCTTCAAAGAAACAGAGTGATTCACTACATAAAATGTCTCCTTCCAGCAAAATAAAATAAAACTGGTACCATCTCAATATTAGAACAAATGCCATCAGCCACCTTGCTTTGTTGACAAAATCCTCACATCCTCATTTCACATTTACTCAATTTTACAGATAGGCCCCCTGATTCTATGATATCACTAACTCCTCAGGCCAAATTAAACCAAAACCATAAAGTAGCAGTCAAAAATTTCAGTTAATTTTTCCATATATTTCTACAGATTTCTTTCATCCTCTCGTAACATACTCAGATCTTCTCTTCATATCACTTCTTGGAAGGTAAAACTAGAGGTAAATACCTCTCTGGAAGAATACAGTAAATTATGACTAAGGGGCTCAATAATGATGTTTAAATAGTTGTGTAACTGATTACAGATAATATGGTGATTTCATTTATTAATCTGGTGTACCCAAAAGTTTATGATACATTGGAAAGCTATTATCTCACATTTTGTATAGTTATAGAGAATAATTTTAAGAACATAAAGATTAAATCCCTTGCTCAAGATATCATAGTTAGCAAGATATGTAAGATTTAGGAGTTGAAACCAGGTTTTCTGAGGCTAAATATAATTTTCTCCCCACTCCATGATGCTTCCTCCTGTCTCCTAACCTGATTAGTATGAATTACACATGTAATTTCTAGCTGAGAAGTGACTGGACAAATCAGCAATAATTAGGAAAATAAATATTATGCAGGCAGGTTCATAGGTATTTTATCTAGTTGAGTGGGCTGTTCTGATAAAGTTATTTACCACTGGTCTGAGGATCTATATCTTAAAATTTTATTTATTTATTTACTTTTTAAATGCAGTGTTATTTATTCTCACGAAGCTCATGGACAATTTGACTATTTAGACAGAATCAGTGGATTAAGAGGACGAATAAACCTCCACAATACCCTTGGCACCCATATCTCCTCCTCAAGTGATACTGGTGGTAAAATGAATGGTTTTAGTAATGAGTAAAACCAGAGAAAACATGAAAACACCAAGCTAGTTTGAAATGTATCCCTGGGCCATACTCATATTGTTTTACCTACAGTTTTAGCTTATTCCTGATGAAACCTGACTACTTTTTGCTTGACTTATTTAATTTAATAAGAATGAAAATATATATACCTCTCACTTTCAGGTTCTCCTCTGTAGCATAGCTCCCTTATTTTACTCTGGTTTATTATAATAGCAATAATAATGATGAACACAGGTAGAGAAGTGTAGAAAATCAGTTGAAATCTGTGTTTTGGATGACTGAGAGATCTCTGCAGCAATAACTTTTTACCTAGAATGGAAAGCATCCATTTCAAATTATGTCAGAGATTTTATTAACCAAATCAAAAGGTGGAGGGGTATCATTACCAACAATATTCCCCAAAACTAAAAATTTCATTCACATAGACTGTGAATATAATAAAATCTGAAAACCTAAACTAATATATAAAATGGGCTGTTACTAGCGCTTTACTGATGTTTTTGAGTTTTCAAACTTCCACCCAATGGTGATTTCCTTGATTGAAGGTAGTAATGTTCTTTCATGGACCACATATTTAATACTTGCAAATATTTCTTCAATTCTGTTCTGATACAGGGTTTCCGAGGCTCAAACATGTATATCACAAAGAGTATTGGATTGTACCTGTATGTGAGAATTAAATCTGGGGTATCTGGCATTTAATTTCTCTTACATTACTACAATTTTTTTCCTAAAAATTAAAAATCAGTAGTCTCTAAACTTAAGTTCGTTAATCAAATATGCAGCAATAGGAAATTGTTAAAATGGCTCTAGAATTATTTTATAGAATGCACGGCTAAGCTTGGCTTTGACCCACTTCTGACTGACTAGTGCTAATATCTACATTTTCCTCATCTGTTCTTGTAGATTCTCAGCTGACATCTGCATTCACCTTTCCGGATTCATAACGTATCGAGTTCTGCTTTCTCCACAATTTGTTGGTATGCTTCCTTTTATTTGATATGAACTGTGACTCTATCACTTCGCCGCACTGGAGGAGCTGACGGTCAGAAGAGCAACTCCCCAGCTACAGTGTGGATGACCGCTGAGGCTCAAAATACTTCTCCTACTACTGTCCCAGCACTTCTCCCTTTTCCCCCATGTGTTTGTTTTAAACAAGTTCAAGGTAGGAGCAACATTTTCTTTTTCAGTCAGCTTTGTGCATGCGCTTGGGGCTCCCAGTATCTTCGAGACAAAGATTACGTGATATTTGTAATTAGAAAACAAGTGAATCAGATGAAGAGATCAGCCTCTCTGGCCATATACTGCAGATTGATTCTCAGCTATGTGTATAGTCTTCCGGGTAATCAGTGATACCACATGGGTTATTTGAAAATGAATGTAATATATGCCCAGGTGGCCTTGGAAGTCTAAGTAGGAAAAACTGGTCTCACTTCTTTCGCTTATACTGTCTAGTTTTAACAAGCACTACTTATTTATACCAGCCAACAAAGAATATTTTCTACTAACTCTCCTCTCAGTTTGGTGACCTTCATTAAGTTAATTACTCGGAATCTCCATTTCCCATTGGTTAAACTAGTCCCCAGTAATCTGCCTCAAGGCTTCTACCTCCTTCTAAAGATGCCTCAGGGAATCATCCAGTCATTTAACTATTGTTCATGGTTTTTCACCTCCTTCCTTTTATGACCCCAAAGTGTCTTAGCCTTTATGACTCAAGCGTTTAACTGTCATATCAAACTCCCCAAAACATAGATCTTACCCATACCAAACTTCATGGGTAAATATCAGGTATAGAAATAAAAGATTTTTCCCTGGAGGAGCCAGCATGCATCAGCGGCAGCTCCCAAAGCTTCCCTATCCTCCACCCTGTGCCACATTCAGATTGATTACAGAAAACACAGATGGAGAGCTTTGTGTAAAGTAGACACAAGATTGCTCATAAACAGTCATTTCACTTTTGCACTGTTAGTTACACAGTTTACATGATTACCAAGTTTCTCCAGCCAGCTATTCCACCATAAGTCCAGGTTTACTTAGAATAATCTATATATACGGATAAGTATATCCTGCCAAAAACATTTTATAGAGAGGGACTCCTGTTATCTTTCTCTAGCAAACACTGTTCATATATGTAACAGTTAATTTTATGCATCCGTTTGACAGGGCCACGATGACCTCAGATATTTGGTCAAATATTATTCTGGCTGTTTCTATGGGGTGTTTTCAAATGAGATTAACATTCAAATCAGTAGACTGAGTAAAGCAGTAGCTTTCTTTAACGTGGGTGGGCCTCATCCTGGAGGCCTTAATAAAACAAAAACACTGACCCTCCAGTGGATATGGGAAGATCCTTCCTGCCTGAGGTACCCAAACTGAGACATCAGCTTTCCTGACCTTCAGGCCTGCTGCTCTTCACACAAAAATTGCACCATTGGCTCTCCTGGAGCTGCAGTTTACTGACTCACTCTGCACATCTTGGGATTTGTCAGCCTCCGTAATCACATGAGACAATCAGTTCCTTCTAAAACATCTCTCTCTCTCTCTCTCTCTCTCTCCATACTATTGATCCTGTTTCTCTGGAGAATTTTGATTTTGGTACCAAGAAGCAGGGTGTTGTTATAATAAATACCTAAATATGTGGAAATGGCTTTGGGACTCGTAATGGGTAGTGGCTAGAGGAATTTTGAGGCACATTTTAGAAAACTCCTAGATTAATCTGAAGAGACTGTTGGTAGAAACATGGACGGTGAAAGCAACTCTGGTGAGGGCTCAGGGAGAAAAGAGGAGAGCAGAAGAGAAAGCCTACATCTTCTTAGAGAGTAAAAAGATAATCATGAACAGAATGGTGGTAGAAATATTTACATGAAAGTTGTTTCTGGTGAGATTTTAGACAGAAAAGGAAAATGATTAAGAAAAGGCAACTCCTGCTGTAAAGTGGCAAAAAACTTGGCTAAATTGTAACCTCGTGTTTTATGGAAGATAGAACTTGTGAGCCATGAAACTGGATAATAGCTGAGAAGATTTCTAAGTGAAATGTTGAAGATGTAGTCTGGGTACTCCTGACTGCTTATAGTAATATGTGAGAGAAGGAGATAAATTGAAGAAGTAAGCGTTACACAGGGAGGTACCAGAACTTAAAGATTTGGAGAATTCTCAGTCTATCCATATTGCAAAAAATGGGAAAACATGTTTTAGAGAGAACATACCAAAAGTGTGGATGGAAAAATCATCTGATAAAGAGACTGTGCATGTGAACCACCTCAGGAATAAGGATGAGATTACACCAGCAGAAACATTGCTGGGCCAAGCTCCCCCGCCCAGTGGTTGAGAGGGGCAGGGCCACTCCAAAGAGCAGTATGGATGGGGCCTCTATCCACAGCTGAAGGAGTAGGGTAGCCTCTACTGCAGGCTCTGGGGTTATGCTGCTACCCCAATGGGCCTGGAGGGCAGAAAATCAAACCTAAGAGGATTATCTTCCAACCTTAAAATCGAATTGAATTTGCCTTGCTAGGTTTTATTTGTATTTACTGGGATCTGTCACCCCTTTCTTCTTTCCAATTTCTCCCTTTAGGAACAAGAATGTCTATCCTATGCCTGTCTCACCTTTGTTTTTTGGAAGCACATAACTTGTCTGATTTCACACGTTCATAAATGGCGAAGAATTTTCCCTCAAGATGAATCATACCTCAAGTCTCACCCATTCCTGATGTAGATGATATTTAGAAGAGACGTTGTATTTGGAATTTATACTGAAACGGGTTAAGACTTTTGGAGCTACTGAGATGGGGTGGACATATTCTGCATAAAAGGAGGACATGAATTTGGGGAGCCATACGATGGAATGTTATGGACTGAATAGTGTTCCCCCAAATTCATATGCTGATTTGAATCCCTAAACCCCAGTGTGATGGTATTTGGAGATGAGGCCTTTGGGAGGTAATTAGGGTTGAGATCATAAGGGTGGGGTCCTAATCTGATGGAACTGATGTTCTTATAAGAGGAGGAGGAGACACCAGAGAGCTTTCTCTCTCCACACACACAGAGGACTCAGCAAGAAGGCAGCCATATGCAAGCCAGGAAGAGAGCTCTCACCAGAAACCGAATTTGCCAGCACCTCGATCATGGGTTCCCAGCCTCCACAGCTGTGAGAGAATAAATTTCTATTGTTTAAGACACCCAGTCTGTAGCATTTTGTTATGGCAACCAAGCAGACTAATAGTGTATTTTCATGAAAGAATGGATGAGGTCATTTATTCCCTAGGCCATCCATTGAAGGGAGAACTAGCTGTGGAACACCAAACAAGTGATTACCAGTGGACAGTGGGAAGGGGGGAGGGGAAAGGGATTAAAAGGTATAAACTTCTATGTAGAAAATAAGCTACAAGGTTATATTTGTGCAGCACAGGGAATAGAGCCAATATCCTAATAACATTAAATGGACTATAATCTATAAAAACTTTGAATCACTATGCTGTAAACGTGAAACTAATACATTGTAAATTGACTGTACTTCAAAAAAAACACTTTCCTTCCTAGCGATATTCATTACCTAATAGTCTAGAGAACTTCAGACTAGAAGACAAGATGGTTTAGTATTAGAAAATCTTCAAAGGCAATATAAGACAATATAATCAGTTCAATAGATGCCTTACACATATCTAATAAAGCCCAAAATACATTCCTGATTTTAAATAAAATTGGGAGAGATAAATATTTTCTCAACAAGATAAATATTGAATCAAAAGGAGCAGCCTTTTCATGAGACAATATTAGAAGTATTCCTAAGAAGTAATGATAGCCTCTTTCATGATGATTTCCTGTTATTCTGAATGGATTACCCAATACAATTATGAAATGAGAGAGAGATAAGGTGAAATTAACTGAAGAAGAGGAAAGAAAGGAAAATTATTATTAAAAAGGTGTGGCAAAATTATTAACTTCAGTTCATATCATTTAAAAAATATCAACCCCCTAAAAAAATCAACTAAAAGCCTTTTGAAAATGATGATAGTCCATTGATAATATGTACACACAAAAAATCAGGTTTCCTATAAAAAGTAGCAATTTAAAATACAACAGATCGGGCTTCCCTGGTGGCGCAGTGGTTGAGAGTCCGTCTGCCAATGCAGGGGACACGGGTTCGTGCCCCGGTCCGGGAAGATCCCATATGCCACGGAGTGGCTGGGCCCGTGATCCATGTGCTCCGCAACGGGAGAGGCCCGTGTACCGCAAAAAAAAAAAAAAAAAAAAAAAAGATAATAAAATACAACAGATCTTCCGATAACAACGTTCAACAAAATGATGATATTCTTAAAAATTAAACTGGCAATTTTTGATCCATAGATCCTGATATACCCATAGAGAGATCAAAACCACAATGAGTTATCACTTTACACTCATTAGGTTGGTTACTATAAAAAGAAAAGTTGGTGAGGATATGGAGAAATTAGAAAACTCATTGATGAGAATGTAAAATGATTCAGCCTCTATGAAAAAGAGTTTGGTGGTTCCTCAGAAAGTTAAATATAGGATTACTATATTATCCAGCAATTCCACATTTAGGTATATACTCAAAGTATTGAAAGCATGGACTCAAACAGATATTTGTACACCCACATTCACAGCATCATTATCCACAATAGTCAAAATGCGGAAGTAAGCCAGGTATCCATCAACAGATCAATGGATAAACCAAATGTGATATATACATGCAACCGAATATTATATGGTCTTAAAATCGAACGAAATTTTGACATGCTACAACATGGGTGAACTTTGAAGACATTATGTTAAATGAAACAAACCATAAATAAAAGGACAAATAATGTATAATTCCACTTCTATAAGGTATGTGAAAGTGGTCAAATTCATAGAAACAGAAAGTAGAATGGTGGCCTCCAGGGGTTGAGGAAGAGAGGAATGGGGGATTATCGTTTAATGAATATAGAGTTCCAGTTCTTCAAGATGAAAGAGTTCTGGAGATGGATGGTGGGTTTACAACAGTGTACACCAATATATTTAATGTCACTGATTCATACATTTAATAATGGTTAAATTGGTAAATTTTATGTTATGCATGTTTAACAATTAAACATATACATATAAAAATGTATGTGTGTTAGAAAAGGTCAAAAATATCACTAGAAGTGATTGTCAAGGGTAATGAAAGAAAAATATGCAGAATAATTATAAATTTCCTACAACCATAAGATAATTGGGAAGCCTCATGAAATTAAAGAAATGCGAGTGGAAATTTTTTTACTGTTGGCTTGTCATAGATTTAAAAGGTTGATAATAACACCTGAAAAATCAATAATAATATATAATATTAGTAGTGGTTAACTTCTGGGGTTAAGATTATATAAAAATTATTAAAAGAAAAATTATAATATAAGATTAAATAAACTTGATGTATAAATTTTATATACCAAGTAGACAAGTTAACAAAAATATATGAGGATTTAGATTCTAGAATATGCAAACAAGTAAGTCATACACACAACCACATATATACTTAATTATATTTAATTATGTACATATGTTGTATCTTTGTATGTAATGCTGTAAAAACAGATTACACATTCTTTGAAAATATCCATGAAATATTAACAAAAGACAATAAGATACTGGTTACAAATAAGGCCAGGATAAATTCCATAATTTGAGGTTTTTCCAGGCCATATACTGTTAACATAAGTCAATGATATTCAAAATAAATAAAATGAGGATATAAAGCAAACTTGGATTCCTTGGGATCACCTTGCCTCTCAAACTGTTTATGCCCCCAAATGCATTCAGCATCACAAGGGCGTCTCCCACATGGAGTCCAGGCCCATCAGCAGCCCAGGGTTTCCTTGACTGGGTACAGGGCCCCAAGGAGATAATTTGGGCACAGAACAGGCAGTCAGCTGGCATACCAGCCCAGGGCTTTCGGGGTAGACCTACAGGCCCCAGAATAGAGGGGATGAATACAGCCTACGGCAGCTGACTAAAAGAAACTAGTTGTATTGGAAGGTTTCCTCTGAGCCCAGGCTCAGGTGCAACCACAGTACTGCCATTTGGACCTAAAGTGGCCTAGGGTAACTAACCATGACTGTTGGCCTGGCACTGTTCCAAGTGTTGTCAGGAAAGCCTTATATACCGGGGCATCCATTAACAGGATGGGAAATTTTCTGATTTTTAGAAACTGGCTTGGAAGTTTGGAAGCACAAAACAAAATTCATACAGAAGCTTAAAAAAAACACCCAGGAACTAAAAGCAACATTGTTTTGGTGTCAAGTGAATATAGCATAGGTTATCTGCAGTTGCTGTTGCTGTTTTTAACTCTGACTACTGATATTCACTCTGAGTGATGTGACTTAAGTGTGCAACCTAAGGGTATTGAAATCATTAATGTGAACAGTACATCTTTGACTTAGTCTGTGGATTAACTGTTGTGCTTTGTGTCAAGATAGCACTAATTTTTCATATTGTCAATATTGTGATCTTTTCTAAGAGCTCAGATAATAAAAATCAGAATGACGACAATACTAACACCAGCATGACCCAGACATCACTGAACAAGAAGGCTAAATGACTGTTCCTAGTGACAGATGGAGGAACGTATACAACTAGATTAGATATGTAAGTAACCAAAACATAGCATATTGTACAACATGCCAAAAATAATTTGGACCTAGAAATAAACCATGCATATATGGTCAATTAACATATAACAAAGTAGCCAAAAATATACAATCTAGAAAGGATAGTCTCTTCAATAAATTGTGTTGGGAAAACTGAACAGCTACATGTAAAAGAGTGAAACTGGACCACTATCTTACACAACACATAAAAATTAACTCAAAATGGATTAAAGAGTTGAATGTAAGACCTGAAACCATAAAACTCCTAGAAGAAAATATAGGCAGTAAACTCCTTGACTTTAATCTTGGTGATGATTTTTTGAATCTGACACCAAAAGCAAAGGCAGCTAAAGCAAAAATCAACAAGTAGCAAAACATCAAATGTAAAAGCTATTTCACAGCAAAGGAAACTAGCAACAAAATGAAAAGACAACCTAGTGAATGGGAAAATATATTTGCAAATCATACATCTGATAAGGGGTTAATATCCAAAATATACAAAGATGCCATACAACTTAAGAGCAAAACAAAAAAAAATCCAATTAAAAAGTGGGCAGAAGATTTGAATAGACATTTTTCCAAAGAAGACATCCAAATAGCCAACAGGTATATGATAAGATGCTCAACGTCACAAATCATTGGGAAAATTCAAATCAAAACCACAATGAGATATTACCTCACACCTGTCAGAATGGCTATTCTCAAAAAGATAAGAAATAACAAGTGTTGGTGAGGATGTAGAGAAAAGGAAACCCTCATGCAGTGTTGGTTGGAATGTAAATTGGGTTAGCCACTATGGAATACAGCATGCATGTTCCTCAAAAAATTTAAGAATATAACTACCATATGATCCAGCAATTCGACTTCTGGGTATATACCCAAAGGAAATGAAAACACTAACTTAAAAAGATACGTATACCTCCATGGTCATTGCAGCAGTATTTACAGCAGCCAAGATATGGAAACAATCATCCATCATCCTGACCAAAAATGTGATATATGTATATATATATATAAAATGAAATATTATTCAGCCATAAAAAGAATAAAATCTTGGCATTTGCAAGAACATGGATGAGCCTCAAGGCTCATATATTTCATTATGCTAAATGAAATAAGTCAGACAGAGAAAAACAAATACCATATGATCTTACTTACATGTAGAATCTAAAAAACAAAACAAAACAAAAAACAAGCTCATAGATACAGAGAACAGATTGGTGGTTGCCACACATTGGGGTGGGGGATGAGCAAATTGGCTGAAGGGGGTCAAAAGGTACAAACTTCCACTTACAAAATAAATACATCATGAGGATTTAATGTACATCATGGTGACTGTAGTAAATAATACAGTATTTTACAGTTTGTTTCTTATAGTTGATTTCTAATCTCATAGCACTGTGGTCAAAAAAGATGCTTGATATGATTTAAATTTTCTTAAATTTACTGAGGCTTACTTTGTGGCCCAAGATGTGATCTATCCTGGGAATACTCCATGTGCACATGAAAACAGTGTGTATTCTGCTGTTTTCAGATAGAATGATACATAGATATCAATTAAGTCCATAGGATCTAATGTATCATTTAAGGCCTGTATTTCCTTATTGATTTTCTGTCTGGATGATCTGTTCATTGGTGTAAGTGGGGTGTTAATGTCCCCCACTATTATTGTGTTACTATCAATTTCTCCTCTTATATCTGTTAACATTTGTCTTATATATTGAGATGTTCCTGTGTTGGGTGCATATATATTTACAATTGTTATGTCTTCTTAGATTTATCCCTTGATCATTGTGTACTGTCCTTCTTTGTCTCTTATAACAGTCTTTATTATAAAGTCTATTTTGTCTGATATGAGTATTGCCACTCCAGCTTTTTTTTGATTTCCATTTTCATGGAATAACTTTTTCCATCTCCTCACTTCCATCTGTATGTGTCTTTAGATCTGAAGTGGGTCTCTTGTAGACTGCATATATATAGGTCTTGTTTTTCTATCCAATCAGCCAGTCTCTGTCTTTTGGTTGGAGGATTTAATCCATTTACATTTAAGGTAATTATCAATATATATGTTTTTATTGCCATTTTCTTAATTGTTTTGGGGTTTTTTGGTCTTTTTCTTCCCTTCCTCTTTTGTTCTCTTCTCTTGTGATTTGATAACTAACTTTACTGTTGTGTTTGGATCCCTTATTCTTTTTGTGCGTGTATCTACTGTAGATCTTCAGTTTAGGGGTTGCCATGAGGTTTTGATATAGCAGTGTATATATAAGCAAGATTGTTCTAAGTTGCCAGTCTTTTAATTTCAAATGCATTCCCAATATCCTGCATTTGTACTATCTTCTCACAATTGCCGGTTTTGATATATTTGTGTGCAGATTATTTCCTACCTTTACTGTATATTTGCCTTTACTGGTGAGCTTTTCCATTCATATATTTCTTGTTTCTTGTTGTGGCCTTTTCTTTTCCACCTAGAAAATTCCTTTAGCATTTATTGCAAAGCTGGTCTGGTAGTGCTGAATTCTCTTAGCTTTGGCTTGTCTGTAAAGCTTTTGATTTCTCTGTCAAATCTGAATGAGAGCCCTGCTGGGTGGAGTATTCTTGGTTGCAGGTTCTTCCCTTTCACTTTAAATATATCATGCCACTCCTTTCTGGCCTGTAGAGTTTCTGCTGAAAAATCAGCTGATAACCTTATGCAAATTCCCTTGCATTTTATTTGTTGCTTTTCCCTTGTTGCTTTTTATATTTCCTCTGTCTTTTATTTTTATCAATTTGACTACTATGTGTCTCAGTATGTTTCTCCTTGGGTTCATCCTGCCTGAGAGTCTGCGCTTCCTGACTTGGGTGACTGTTTCCTTTCCCACGTTAGGGAATTTTTCAGCTATTATATCTTCAAATATTTTCTCAGGTCCTTTCTCTCTCTCTTCTCCTCTGGGACTGCTATAATGAGATGCATTTAATGTTGTCCCAGAGGTCTCTTAGACTCTCCTCATTTCTTTTCATTCTTTTTTCTTTATTCTGTTCCCTGGCAGTGATTTCCACCATTCTGTCTTCCAGGTAACTTATCCGTTCTTCTGCTACATTTATTCTGCTATTGATTCCTTCTAGTGTATTTTTCATTCCAGTTATTTTACTGTTCATCTCTGTTAGTCTGTTCTTTAGATTTTCTAGCTCATTGTTAACCATTTCTTGTATCTTCCCAGTCTGTGCCTCCATTCTTTTTCCAAGATTTTAGATCATATTTACTGTCATTACTCTGAATTCTTTTTTGAGTAGATTGCCTATCTCCACTTCACTTACTTGTTCTTCTGGGGTTTTATCTTGTTCCTTGCTCTGGGATATATTCCTCTGCCATCTCATTTTGTCTAACTTTCTGTGATTGTGGTTTCTGTTCCACAGGCTGCAGGGTTGTCATTCTTCTTGCTTCTGCTGTCTGCCCCCTGGTGGATGATGCTGGTCTAAGGGACTTGTGCCAGCTTCCTGATGGGAGGGCCTGGTTCCTGCCCACTGGTGGGTGGAACTGGGTCTTGTCCCTATGGTGGGCAGGGCCATGTCAAGGGGTGTGTTTAGTGGGAAGCTGTGGGCTCAGGAAGACTTTAGGCAACCTGTTCACTGATAGGTGGGGTTATGCTCCCATCCTGCTTGTTGTTTGGCACGAGGCATCCCAGCACTGGAGCCTATAGGCAGTTAGGTGGGGCCAGGTCTTGGTGAGAAAATGGCAGCCTCCAGCAGGGCTCATGCCAATGAGTACGCCCCAGAACTACTGCCACCAGTGTCTTTGTCCCTGCAGTGGGCCACAACCACCCCCAGCCTGCGCAGGAGACCCTCCAATACCAGCAGGTTGGTCTGGTCCAGGCTCTTATGAGGTCACTGCTTTTTCCCTGGGACCTGGTGCATACAAGACCTTGTGTATGCCCTCCAAGAGTGGAGGTTCTGTTTCCCCAAGTCCTGTGGAATTACTGTGATCAAACCCCGCTGACCTTCAGAGCCAGATGCTCAGAGGGCTCCTCCTACCAATGACAGACCCCTAGGCTGGGGAGCCTGACATGGGGCTCATAACTTTTACTCCTTTGGGAGAACCTCTGCGATATAATTATTTTCCAGTTTGTGGGTTGCCCACCCGATGGGTATGGGATTTGATTTTACCACTACTGTGCCCCTCCTACCATCTTGTTGTGGCTTTTCCTTTATATTTGGATGTAGGGTATCCTTTTTGGTAGGTTCCAGTATTTTTCTGTTGATGGTTGTTCAGCAGTTAGTTGTGATTCTGGTGTTTTTGTGAGAGAGGGTGAGGTAACTAACGTCTTTCTACCCAGCCATCTTTTCTCTGCCTCCTTTTTTTTCCCTTTGTGCTTAGTCTCGTTTCACTCCCTCATAAGGTGTCGAGTGCAGAGGCTTTGCACCCAACACTTCAAACCAGAGTGCCCAGTGTGAAACGGCTGTGCCGACATCTCCGCTTAGTGTGCAGAAGCATTCAATAATACAGTGTTGCTTATTTAAAAGTTGCTAAGAGATTAGAACTTAAAAGTTCTCAACACAAGAAAAAAAAATTTGTAACTATGCATGGTGACAGCTGTTACCTAGACTCATTACAGTGATTATTCTCCAAGGTATACAATATCAAATCACTATGTTGTACACCTGAAACTAATGTAATGTTATACATCAGTTATATCTCAATTAAAAATATTTGGATTTGGGTATGGTGGAGAAGGAGCTGTGAAAGCTACATATGGAGATGGAATCTCAAATGTCTGCAGTGAGACAAGCAAGTATTTCTAAGTCAATCATATTTTTCTGTTTCCTAAATGAAAAAAACAAATTGTCTTCCCAAAAGATAGCAATGTTCAAATAAAAATAGCTACCACTGAATTAGTTTGGGTACACCACAAGAACAAAAATGTTTTATCTATTCATTCAGTTTCTTGATTGCTCTACAAAACTGAGTGAAATTACATTTCCAGATTCATAGATTGCAACTAAAATGCCCAACGGGAGAAAAAAGAGTTATTTTGATAACATCTGTTGACTCCTCACAGTGAAGTAATGATTCTGTCACATTTTACCAAGTGAATGTGGCAGCAAAATATTGCCCCCAGCTCTTAGGTAATTTGGTTTCCAGAACAGAGTTTCAAATAGGCTTCTGAATTTCTATGAAAATTTTAATAAAACCATATAAAACAAAAAGATTTTTGCTATCTTGCTCAAATACAAACTAGACTTTGCTCATCTATATGTGTAGTTAGCAGACAGGGCAAATGTAAATTTTTGCAAGTTCCGTTCAGTCTGTAATTTTCTTAATGAAGAAAAGAAAAAGATCTCACTTGCCAAATGTCCTGTACACCTGGTACACAACACCAAAAGGAGTGTGATTTGTTTTCCTGTGATATAAAGGCTTTCATAATGAAAGTTTCAGTCAGTTTCAGTTTCCTCAAAACGCATAAGCACTTACCAAGAATTTTTTTTTTAACTTCACAAAATGGAAAGAAATTGCTTCCTTAAACAAGTGTAGAAGACGACTGTACTCCTTACTGACCATAAAAGATATGTTAAAATATTTAAGATGTAAAATCTTATTTTTAAAAGTTTGGACAAGAAGAATGTACTTCTCTAATTTTGAAATTCATAGAGGATGAGAATAGGAAAAAAAGTGTGTAGTGAAGCAGAAATTTATGTGCTATTTCTCCAAAACAATCTGATGACCTGTGAAGGGGCCATCAGGATTATAGAAAAGGATGCACTGACTGCACCTGGGTAGTTCTATGATTTGCACAGGTTGTGACAACTCATACAATGAAAAAATGACTCATATTTTTGGAAATAAGACTGCTTCAGAACTCAAAAAAATGTAACCAGAAATGGGTAAGCAAGTTAAGAAGGACCTTCTCAGTTCCTTTATTAAAACTGTAATTTATGTGGAATTCAACTTAGATTTCACTAATTAAGATTACTTCTGTGCTTTAAAGCATGCTCCCTGAGAAAGAGAGATTTAACACATGACATCCAATGTGCTTTGGAGTGTATAAATATGATGGGCCTTATAGACATGGACAGCCTATAAGATGAATTTAAATATGCAAAGGAGCTGATTGACAGAGAGGTGGCCTACTAGAATAAGCCTGTAGAAACAAAGAGAATGAGTTTTGAAGAGCTGCAAAATAATATTTCCAAGCCTGAAAACCTGCTGTATCTAGTAAATAAGACCCAAGTATCCCATGCTCAAATGCTTTTGTCAAGATACTTAGCTTAATGCCACCATGATGGACTGACACCAGAATTCAGTAAATGTGGGTTTGTTAAAACAGAGCTTCAAGTCAAAATGAATTTTACATTTGATTCTATTCCATTTTGCTACTACTTAAAAGAAGAATGTCTTATAGGCTGCAAGCAGTTCAGAAAAGTATAACTGGAAAATGAAACCAAAAATCAAAAATATGTCTGACTGTATTATGGCACAGAAGGAAGCATGTCAATGCTATTTTCATTAAATATGAGCATATCTTTAATCATTCCTATCATATTTATATTCTTTCTCCTTTCTAAAAGTCCTATGTTTATGTATCTTAAGAATAAACAATAAGATAACCATGCAAAATTTAAATATCTAGTAAAGAATTTTTAAAAAGAGGTAAAATAAATTGCTGTATCAGAGGTTACATTATAAAATATTCTCATTATAAAGCATTGCTGTTTTTGCTCACATATTTTATTTTTTAATTGGTTGTTCTATAAACTACTATTGATCAGCACTGTTTACTAGTTCTATTGCTATTTCACTTAAATAATAGCAATTTATGTAACGAAAGTACACAGTACAGAATAATATACAATTTCAAATGAATGCCTATTCTTTCAACATATTTATGTGAAAATAATAATATACGTGTAGTTGTATATGTTAAATGATTATGTTTATTTTTTGGTCTGATACACAGTCTGATACAGCTGTGTTTTAGCTGTCTGAAAAGTTACTCACCCTAGGTATGCCCCCCACTAATAGTCAGGCTACACATAAGTCTGCCCAGGAGTTCACCATTTAATTGCCCCAAAAGAAAAAGGGTTTGTAAAGGTAGACAGACCTCCTCTTCTCCCAGGTTACTTTAGGTGGGCTCCAATAACCTTCTGGAACCAGGGACTATCCCCCACCTGTTCCCAGTCTCATCCAGGCCTGCTTGATCTCAAAATACTACTCAGGAACCCTAGAGGGGATATCCTAAAGGGAAATTTCTAAAGATGAGATTGTAGCCCCTAAAATGCAGGAGAAAGGAGTAGCCTTGAAAGATTCTGGTGGCATTAATATTACAATGACTACTAACATCATTTAAAACTAGGAATATATGAGACAATACAAAGTGAATAATCTAAATTAACTAATCAAATTATATGCACGGGAATTTCTACTTTTAAAATTTCCTACCACTAGTTACACTTTTTGTCAGACAATTTTGTAGACAATTCCTACCACTAGTTACACTTTTGTTAGACAATGTCAGTTAGACAATGTTTGTTAGACAATGTCAGACAACTCTTGATATATAAAGAAGAGTTCAAACTTAACTGTCTTAGAGTCTTTTAAAATCTTACAAGTAAAGTAAAACCGTATTTGTTGACATTAGTTGCTTTGCAATGTGACTTGGAACCTACAACCGTAATTTATTGTCTTACATATTGTCTTTGATTAATAAAGTTTTAAAGACACTAACCAACTTTCCTCCTGTGTCCATCATCAATACTTCCAAAATCTTTTGCCATCGGCTTGCAACGAGGAGGAGCAAACCCCATTCTACAATGGCAATGGTTAAAATTGTTGCAGACCTAGAATAATCAGAAAATAGAACAATTTTTATGTACAAAGATGGTTTTCAATAGAGGCCAATTAATATTCTACACGTATTCAACAGAGAATTTATTCCAGAGAATTTATCCATTCCAGAGAATTTACCTTAAATAGACAAATTCAACAAATTTTCTCTTGACATTTCCCATACTGTAGAAAGTATATCTGGCTTCTGTTGCCAAATCAATTTTTGCCAAATAAATTCTTTTGCCAAATAAATTCTTTCAACTCTCCCCACAGCCAGACCAAACTATTGTCAATCACCAGTAACATGCCTCTAATTATCATTTACTTCCTAGCTTCACAGAACAGCCCAGACACTAAATTAATGAGCAAGACCAGCAAGAAAATCCTAATGACCTTTATTTACCATTTCCTGCCTTCTCTCTGTAAAAATAAGATCATTTTGGTTAGATGGTAACACATAGTGCTTATAGCACATCCAGCCCACATATTTACCAAACATCTTATACATCCAGAATCATCTTAAATGTTTCTACTTTATCTTCTCTAATAAACAGTTTGGCAAGATTTCTCAAGAAGATAAGATTGAAGTTATAATTTACAAACTGTTAAATGACACCAAGCAGCATGAAAGTGATCAAAAAAATTATTCAAATGATTTCTTTAAATCTCCAAACTGTTTATTGAATTGTTCAAAGCATGTTGCTTAAAATGAAAACTGAAATTACTTACTCCATTTGAATTACAATCTCTGGTAGAACTGCAACTCTGAAAATTGACATGGTATTTAAGCTCTACACATTGAAATCTCAGACAATACTGAAAGAAAGCAAAAGAAGTAAAAAACAAATTCAGTCAAACCATCAGATTGTGTGCATAGATAATACATAAGAAAAAATTCAAGAAAATTCAAGAATTTGTATTACCAAGAATTGGCATAAAAATCCAAAACATAAAGTAATAATTGTGACTGCATTGAAATAAATGTGAAATAAGCTATATGCTTTCAGATTGTAAATGTATAGTCTTATATAAGAAGTTGAAACTTTTATTTTCTTACCATCTAGCACCAGAAGTCCTCTTAGAAAGAGAAATATCTGGAAAAATAATTTGATTAGTCCCTTCAGTTCAATAATTATCTGAGAAGCATTTAAAAAATACACGGGCCTGGGTACCTCCTGAGACTGTTACATTAAAATCTCTGGGGCCAGGGGCCAGGTGATTATCATGTGCAGTCAGGGTTAAGAAGCATCGAGTGGGAGGCTGAGGTACTAAAATCATTGGTATGAGGAGCGAAGGAAGGTAAATTACTATTCCATATGGGGAAAAAAATGAGAAGCAAGGATAACAGGTAGTTATATGAGGTAACAGGACAATGAGAGACTCCCATGGGTGAGATGGCTAAAAGGCCTTCTAAGAAAAGGAATGTTCAATGTGTGAATTACATTGTCCTAATTTATGGCATTAAATTGTGTGACCTTTCCCAATTATACAAAATTTTTCAGTAAACTCAATACTTTACGAAAGAGTTTTGTTCTTTGGTGAGTTGTGTCTTTGGATCATAATAACAGGGTATGCAGAAAGAAGAGGATCAGAATTCTGAAATAGAGATTTGAGCCAATATCATTTACATTTCAAGGGGAGAGAGATCTCAGGTCTTATTTGTATCTATATGTTTCCAAATGAGCAAGATGTGACAGATACTTGGATTCTTTTCTTGCACTATTACCAAAGAGCATTATATAAAAATAAATTTGAATTGAGCAAGCAAACCTTGAGACTTTCTCTCAAAAGAAATGTAAATTTATTTAATTTTCCAGAGTAGCTCTTGGGATTAATAATTTCTAGGATTCATTAGAACATTAAATGGTTGTTAGATATATTGTTTGTTTATAGGATATTAGAACATTCTAAAACATTCTAAAATTATAGTATGCTATATTATTAACTGTTAATACTGTTCTCTTGTTCTTATGTATAACATAAGTGATAACTATAATATGTTACAGCAGAATATAATATTGTAAAAATAGTATTCAATTTAATTAAAACATTCATCTACCAATCAGAAAAAAATCGGAGTTGATTATAGGAAGTTAAAATCAGTGTAACTTTGAAGGTTCTATTGAAACAATGAATACAATTCAAGAAAGTTGTTGCAAAAACATTCCAAAGGAGGAAAAATGCTTGATCATATAATAACTTACTCACCCCAAACTAGTATTCACATGAGATCTTCAAATGTTAGCTAAAAAATTACTCCCTATAGTGCATGCAAGAGCACTTGATTACATATTGCCGAACATAAAAAAATGAGCTGTATAAAAATTACTTAAAAGTAATGTTGCTGTTAAAAAGAGGTGTGGAGGTCATTAAAAACAAATATTGCTGGAATAGTGCTAATATACCTGTTAAAAATTGTCCACACTTGTAAATAGAGAAAATTGGAGAACCACATTTCTTTTCAATGTCATTTTTGAACATTCATTAAAGGACCCATCTAAGGTAAACCTAAAGGTTATTTAATTTATTTAAGGAATGTACTTTGTATAACTTGCTAGTCAGTACTGATAAGAGCCTAGATTTTGTGAACTTATATGTTAACATAGTTTTTGTCTGGCCGATATGTAAATGAGTTTTGTCTGATTGAAATGATAACCCGAAATTACGGTTTTATTACTCTATAGGACATTAGCAGATTTTACTTCGAACCTAACAACTGTATTTCAACATTCTTCCACCTAATGCCTCTAAAGTAGGGTGATTCCCAAGTGGCATCAAAAATTTAACTTGGCTGATTCTCCATTTCTCTGAGTTTTTTTCTTCTCATTTTGGTTTTTTGTTGCTTTGTTTTTGTTTCTGATTCTTGACCAAGTCAGTAAGTCTGCTCAGGATGTGTATATATTTGTGAGTGCTTGTATATATGCATATACACATGTGTATACACATACAATTTTGCTTAGTTTATATATTACAGAATGGCTATACCTTTGGGTTGTATTAACTTGTTCATTTTTGTCACTTTAAAAAGAAAATGAGTGTGACTGTAAGGGATTGTATTAGGTGTGTATGAGTTTTTAGGCTGCTAACTAGCTTCTGTATGAGAGGCAGAAATAAATTATCTACCTTTACATCTTTCTGAAATATAACTTAATTGGTTTAAAAATTATAATTACTACAATTAGGACATGCCAGTAGCAATAATGGCAGAAGACAATTATGTCTCAGGATAATAGGATGTGTAATTGCTTCTCAAAAGACAAAACTGTTTTATCCTAATGCTATATCTGGTTGTTTCAGAATATGAAAGAGGACAGTGAATGTCAAGGCTTGAATGAATATGGAAAATTATAGACATTTTGTGCAAGGTAACCTTGGTTTTGTTGATAATACCTATGCACAAGAAAATAATGATTCTGAAAAAAATTTAGCAACAATTGTTCAATTTTGGTGGGGTCATTCATAAGATAATTTAAAAAATATCCTTGTGAATACCGTAAAGCCTCATACTATATTGATGCACAATTAGAATTTGGGTTTTTAAAAATTCTATACATGGAAATTGCTTGTGAAGTATTCAGTTTGCTCTTTACAGTGGTAGTCCAAGGTTTTTGTTTACTTTCTATAAATTTACCTGGATGGCAGAGATTCAATATTTCACCAGAATAATTTTCTATGCTTTGTATTATGTAAATGGTTATTTTTAAAAACCTCCCCGTTTTTTGAAAGAGCTAAAGTTCCCTATAATTTTAGTACCTTTTCCTATTTTATGCAAGCTCTTGCACTGTCACTTTGATTAACAGGGAGTTAAGCAATTTTTACTAGATAACCAATAATCCTTTTTAATTAAGTAACCACCTTGGACAACTCTGGTGACTTTACCTTACCAAGGTCAGAGTCTAAAGTCAAAAATATTTTTTTTTCTTCATGATTTTAATAATACCTAAAACTATCTTTGAGATTTCTGAGATTGCCATCAGAAAATAACAGATTTGTTCTCTTATCTCATAAATATAAGAATGCTAGAAATAATTACAATTTGTTTGGTATTCTCCATTATTTATTTATTTTTGTAAGATATTAGTTTTTTAATGAAAACTCATCATATTGTAATGGCTTTTTACAAAATAAGAGAAACTATTGTTCCTAATTGCAGTTGGGAAGAATTTTACAATATCTTTCTTTTTTTAATTCATTTTTAAATTTAAGTAGTTAATTTACAATGTTGTGTTAGTTTCAGGTGTACAGCAAAGTGATTCAGATATATACATATGTTTTCTTTTTCAGGTTCTTTTCCATTATAGGTTGTTACAAGACCTTGAATATAGTTCTCTGTGCTGTACAGTAGGTCCTTGTTGTGTACCTAGTTTATACATAGTAGTGTGTATACTGTAATCCCAAACTCCTAATTTATGATATTCTCCATTATTTCCTAATAGATAGCAATGTAAGAGCTGCATAGGAAGAACTGTCAAAGAAATTCAGCCAGCCTTCCCTAGGTTAATTTTAAATGTTATTAATATAAGCATAATTAATGTTCTTAGCATAAATGTTTCATATATTGTACATGTAACTAGAATGGACTGAATGCTTGTAGAAACTCAAGTCCACTTCTCTTCATAATATTTTCTTATCCTCAAGAGAAACTTTGATCAAACTCTTAATAAATAGTTATTATCACACCCCTGTCTGCAAAATAAGAGATTTTGCTTTTCTCCATTCCCATACTATTGATGACTCTAATAAATGAACCATTCAAACTTTTCAGGCTTTTGATCAACTGGTAGTTTGTGCTTTTCTCTAATGTTTACCTAAAGTTTCTGCTTTCAGGTACAGGATAGAAACTAGGTCTTCACTGACATGTAGAAAGGATCATATCAGGTATTCTACACTATTTGAATTCAAGAATTAGACTCACAGGTACAGGATATGGTGCTTAAGCTGATACTGAGGAGACAATTTCAGAACACACCATATGGCTGAATTAGGCTTTATTGGAATCCTTTATATCCAGGAATATAATGCCATATGAAAGCAAACTGCTAACTCAAAATCCAGGGGAATAAGAATCAATTATACAGGGCTAAATTAAATAATGAGAAAAATTAACTGTGGTTATACATTTCAGATGATATATCAGAAAGCCCTTTTTCTTTCTTCTTGATGCATTTCTAATCCTCAGTTTATTAGCTATGCTTTTATAAACTGAAATGAAACATTTTAAAACTAGGAACTGGTTCTCACTAGTGCCCTCAAATTCAGAAACAATACATTTACTGTTCCTTCACTTTTTATGGCAATGCAATTATTTATAGGCTCAATAATGGTCCACCATTACCCTCCTACCATAAATAACTAGAAAACTAGACAAATTATAGAAAACAACTATTTTTACACATTGGACTATAGGCAGAACAAGACTATGATCTCTGAGAAAAAAATAAAAAACAAATGAGGTGAGCCCTCCTATTTTCCAGGCTCTTTGCTTGGAGGCAATTTCCTGATTAAGGTGTAGTGAGGAGGAACCCAAACACAGTTGGGAAATCTTGTTGAGTAAAGGAGATGGGGATTCAAGTATGTGAAGGTTAGGAGGCTGTGGAACCTAGAATTTGCTGGGAAGACTATTCTAGAGGAGAGAACTACAAATGAAAGAGTTCTATAAACCTACATAGGAACTGCCTTCTGTCTTTGGCTGAATACAATCTGCACCTGCACAGGGCTAACATCCATAAGACTGAACAAGAACTACTTCCAGAGGGAAAAAATTAGCAAGGAACTATAAGATGAATAGTTCCAGAAATCACACAACATGGAAATCATACAAGGTCCTATCAGCGTGAATGTACAGGCCATGTTGAATGAACAGAATATTCAATAGAGACCACAGAAGGGTCACAACTCAGAACTGGGGCAAATTTAGCCTAAAGTAAAATTTAGACCCTAAAATATTTACTCTATGCCTTCAAAGAGCTTAACAACAAGTCTTGAAAGTTTAAAATGATCTGCAAGTCTACCCAACAAAGAATTGAAGGTAATGATCAAAGAACTCAGGAGAAGATTGGAAGAAAAAAGTGAAAAGTTAGAAGTTTCTAAAAAAGAGTTAGAAAATATAAGGAACAACCAAACAGAGATGAAGACTACAATAACTGAAATAGAAAACATACTAGAAGAAATCAATTATAGACTAATTGATACAGAGGAGTGGATCAGTGAGCTGGAAGACAGAGTAGTGGAAATCACTGATGCCGAACAGAAAAAAGAGTAAGAGGAAATGAGGAAAGTTTAAGAGACCTCTGGTACAATATTCTGTGCACTAATATTCATTTTATAGAGATCTCGGAAGGAGAAGAGAGAGAGAAAGGGACTGAAAACATATTTTAAAACGTAATAGCTGAAACAAATCCCTAACCTGGAAAAGGAAGCAGACATCCAAGCACAGGAAGCTGAGAAAGTTCCAAATAGGATCAACCCAAAGAGGACTACACCAAGACACACTGTAGTGAAAATGGCAAAAATTAAAGACAAAGAATATTAAAAGCAAAAAGGGGAAAACAACAAATTACATACACGAGAACTCCCATAAGACTATTAGCTGACTTTTCAGCAGAAACTTTGCAGGTCAGAAGGGGGTGGCACAATATTTTTAAAGTGATGAAAGGAAGAAAAACGACAACCAACAATACTCTAGCTGGCAAGGCTTTCATTCAGATTTGATGGTAAGATCAACAGTTTTACAGGCAAGCAAAAGCTAAAAGAGTTCAGCACCAGCAAGCCACCTTTACAAAAAATGTTAAAGGGACTTCTCTAAATGAAAATGAAAAGGCCACAACTAGAAACGTGAAAATTACAAAACAAAAAATCTCACTGGTTAATGAAAATATATAGTAATGGTAGTAAATCAACCACATATTTATATACATGGAAGGTTAAAAGACAAAAATAGTAAAGTCACTTATATCCACAATGAATAGTAAAGGGATATGAAAAACAAAAATATGTGAAATATGATGTCAAAAATGTGGGGGAAGGGGAGTAAAATGCAGGATTGTTAAAATGTGGTTGAACTTCAGAAATCAGCAATTTAAAATTTTATATATATATATATATATATATATATATATATATATATATATAGTTTTATATAAACTTCATGTTAACCACAAACCAAAAATCTATAATAGATACACACACAAAAAAAGATGTGTGCAAACATAACACTAACTATAGTCATTAAATCAGAAGGTAAGAGAGCAAAAAGAGAAAGTAACAAAAAAGAGAAGTACAAAAACAACCCCAAAACAAATAATAAAATAGCAATAAGTACATGACTATCAATAATTACTTTAAAGGAAAGTGGACTAAATGTTCCAATCAAAAGACACAGAGTAGCTAAATGAATACAGAAACAAGATCATATACGTGCTGCCTACAAGAGACTCACTTCAGAGCTAAAGACACACATGGACTAACTGTGAGGGAATAAAAAAGGGTATTCCATACAAATGGAAACAAAAAGAAAGCCAGGATAGCAATAATTATACCAGACAAAATAGACTTTAAAATAAAGACTGTTACAAGAAACAGAGATGATAATATAAATGATGACAATGATAAAAGGATTAGCACAAGATATGAAAACCTTTAAATATGCATGCACCCAACATAGAAGCAATTAAACACATAAAGCAAATGTTAACAGACATAAAGGGAGAAATTGCCAGTAACATAATAATAGTGGGGGACTTTAACGGCCCACTTACAACAATGAAGAGATCATACTGACAGAAAATCAGTAAGGAAACACTGGCCTTAAATAACACATTAAAACAAAGAGACTTCATAGATATATATAGAACATTCCATCTAAAGCAGTAGAATACACATTCTTTTCAAGTGCACAGGGAACATTCTCCAGGACAGATCACCTGCCACAAAAAAAAGATACTAGGCCACAAAACAAGTCCGGGTAAATTTAGTTGAAATCATATAAAGCATCTTTTCTGACCACAAGGTGATTGAGACTAGAAATTAACTATGAGGAAAAAAAAAACCAAACGTGGAGCCTGAATAATATGCTACACAACAAAAATGTATCACTGAAGAAATCAAATAAGAAATTTTAAATGCTTGGAGACAACGAAAATTAAAACACTAAAATTGAAAATCCATGGGATGCAGCAAAGGTAGTTCTAAGAAGGAAAATTATAATGATACAAGCATACCTCAGGAGACAAGAAAAATCTCAAACAACTTAAACTTACTTAACAACTTAACAACTTAACTTAAACAACTTAAACTCCTTTAGTTACTTAAAGGAACTAGAAAAAGAAGAACAAACAAAATCCAAAGTTATTTGAAAGAGTGAAATCATGAAGATCAGAGCCAAAATAACTAAAATAGGGACAAAAAAAAAAAACCCCCACACAATAGAAGAGACGATTGAAACAAGAGCTGGTTCCTTGAAAAAGAAACAAAGTTAATAAACCTTTAGCCAGACCCATCAAGAAAAAGAAGAGAGAGGGCCCAAATCAATAATACCAGAAATGGAAAAAAAAGTTACAACTAATACAACAGAAATACAAAGGATCATAAAAGATATTCCAAAAATTATATGACAATGAAATGGACAAAGTCCTAGAAATGTACAATTTCCCAAGACTGAATAAGGGGTAAAAACAAAATCTGAACAGACCAATTACCAGTATGAAACAGAATCAGTAATTTAAAAACACTCCCAACAAACAGAAGTCCAGGACTAGATGGATTCACAGTAAAATTCTACCAAACATTTGTAAGAGAGTTAACAGCTATTTTGCTCAAATTATTCTAAAAAATTGCAGAGAAAGAAATGTACCCAAAATCATTCTAAGAGGCCAGTATCACCCTGATACCAAAACCAGACCAAGATATCACACACGAAAAAGAAAATTACAAGGAAATATCACTGACAAACATAGATGCAAAAATCCTCGACAAAATATTAGCAAACCAAATCCAACAATATATGAAAAGGATCATACACCATGATGCAGTGGGAATGTAATCCAGAGATACAAAAATGGTTCAATACCCACAATTCAATCAATGTGATACACATATTAACAAATTTAAGAATAAAAATTATATGATTATCTCAATACCTGCAGAAAACTCTATGGACAAAATTCAATGCCACTTATAATACAAACTCTCAGCAAAGTGGGAATAGAAGGAATATACCTCAATGTAATAAGGGACATACATGCTAATTCCACAGCTAACATCATACTCAATGGTGAAAAGCTCAAACCATTTCCTCTAAGATCAGGAACAAGACAAGAATGCCCCCTCTCACCACTTTTATTCACCATAGTATTGTAAGTCCTAGCCAGAACAATCAGACAAGAAAAAAATAAAAGAAATCCAAATTGAAAAGGAAGAAATAAAACTGTCACTGTTTGCAGATGACATGATATTATGTATAGGAAACCCTAAAAATACCACAAAAACTACTAAAGCTAATTCAGTAAAGATGCATGATACAAAACTAATATACAGAAATCTGCCCCATTTTTAGACACTATCAGAGAATTTTTTTTCAAAATTCCAATTTCAGTTGCATCAAAATAATATAATACCTAGGAATAAATCTAACTAAGGAGGTAAAAGACCAGTACTTAGAAAACTGTAAGACACTGATGAAAGTAACTGACGACAATACAAACAGATGGAAAGATGTACTGTGTTCACGGATTGGAAGGATATTGTTAAAATGTCCATACTACCTAAAGCAATCTACAGATTTAATGCAAGCCCTATCAAGATACCCATGACATATTTTCACTGAAATAGAACAAATAATTCTAAAATGTATATGGAACCCCAAAAGACCCCAAATAGCCAAAACAATCTTGAGAAAAAGAACAAAGCAGGATGTATAACTCTCCCTGATTTCACACTATATCACAAAGCAACAGTAATCAAAACAATATGGTACTGGCATAAAAAAGACACAGAGATTAATGGACCCATATAGAGAGCCCAGAAGTAAACCAACACACTTATGCTGAATTAATCTATCACAAAGGAAGCAAGAATAGACAATGGTAAAAAGACATCAATAAGTGATGTTGGGAAAACTGGACAGCTACATGTAAAATAATTAATTTAGAACATTTTCTCACCCCATAGACAAAAAATAAACTGAAAATGGCTTAAATACCTAAATGTAAGACTGGAAACCATAAAACTTCTTGAAGAAAACATAAAAGAATGCTCTTTGTCATAAATTGTAGCGATAATTTTTTTTGGTCTGTAACCTAAGGCAAAGGAAACAAAAGCAAAAATAAACAAACAGGACCTAATTAAACTCAAAAGCTTTTGCACAGCAAGGAAACCACTGACAAAATGAAGAAAACCTACTGAATGGGAGAAAATATTTACAAATGATATGACCAACAAGGGATTAATATGCAAAATATATACACAGGTCATACAACTCAATATCAAAAACCCAAAATACTCAATTAAAAAATGAACAGAAGACCCGAATACATATTTTTCCCAGGAAGACATACAGAAGGCAAACAGGCACATAAAAAGATGCTGAAAATTCATAATCATCAGTTGTAACTTGTCCTTTTTCAATTTTAATTTTATTGACTTGAGTCCTCTGCTTTTCTTTCTTGATGAGTCTGGCTAAAGGTTTATCAATTTTGTTTAACTTCTCAAAGAACCAACTTTTAGTTTCATTGATCTTAGCTATTTTTTTCTTTGTCTCTATTTCATTTATTTCTGCTCTGATCTTTATGATTTCTTTCCTTCTACTAACTTTGGGTTTTGTTTGTTCTTCTTTCTCTAATTCCTTTAGGTGTAAGGTTAGATTTATTTGAGATTTTTCTTGTCTCTTGAGGTAGGTTTGTATTGCTATAAACTGCCCTCTTAGAACTGCTTTTGCTGCATCCCATAGGTTTTGGATTATTATGTTTTCATTGTAATTTGTCTCTAGGTATTTTTTGATTTCCTCTTTGATTTCTTCAGTGATTTCTTGGTTATTTAGTAGCATATTGTTTAGCCTCCATGTGTTTATATTTTTTACAGTTTTTTTCCCCTGTAATTGATATCTTGTCTCATAGCATTGTGGTCAGAAAAGATGCTTGATATGATTTCGATTTTCTTAAATTTACTGAGGTTTGCTTCATGACCCAAGGTATGGTCTATCCTGGAGAATGTTCCATGAGCACTTGAGAGGAAAGTTTATTCTGTTGCTTTCAAATGGAATGTTCTATAAATATCAATTAAGTCCCTTTGGTCTATGTGTCATTTAAGGTCTGTGTCTTTACTGGTTTTCTGTCTGGATGATCTGTCCATTGATGAAAGTGGGGTGTTACAATCCCCCACTATCATTGCATTATTGTCGATTTCTCCTTTTATGGCTGTTAGCATTTGCCTTATATTTTGAGGTGCTCCTATGTTGGGAGCATATATATTTACAATTGTTATATCTTCTTCTTGGATTTATCCCTTGATCATTATGTACTGTCCCTGCTTTGCCTCTTGTAACATTCTGTATTTTAAAATCTATTTTGTCTGGTATGAATAGTGCTACACCAGCTTTCTTTTGATTCCCATTTCCATGGATTATCTTTTTCCATCCCCTCACTTTCAGTCTGTATGTGTCCTTAGATCTGAAGTGGGTCTCTTGTAGACAGCATATATATAGGTCTTGTTTTTATATCTATTCAGCCATTCTAGGTCTTTTGGTTGGAGTATTTAATATATGTACATTTAAGGTAATTATTGATATGTATGTTTTATTGCCATTTATTAACTATTTTAGATTTTTGGGGGGTCTTTTTTCTCCCTTTGTCTTTTGTTCTCGTGTTGTGATTTGATGTCTATCTTTAGTGATGTGCTTAGATTGCTTTTTCTTTTTTGTCTGTGTATCTATTGTAGATTTTTGTTGTGTGGTTCCCATGAGGTTTCGATATAGCAGTCTATATGTATACCAGACTGTTTAAAATTGTTGATCTCTTAGTTTCAAATGCGTTTCCAATATCCTGTATTTGTACTCCCCTCTTCTCACAATTGCTTGTTTTGATATCATATTTGTGTGTGGATGAATTCCTACCTTTACTTTATGTTTGCCTTTAATGGTGAGCTTCTCCATTCATAATTTTCTTTTTTCTTGTTGTGGCCTTTTCTTTTCCGCCTAGAGAATTTTCTTTAGGATTTTTTTAATGCTGGTTTGGTGGTGCTGAATTCTCTTAGCTTTTGCTTGTCTGGAAAACTTTTGATTTTTCCATCAAATCTGAATGAGAGCTTTGTTGGATAGCGTATTCTTGGTTGTAGGATTTTCCCTTTCATCATTTAAAATATGCAGAGCCATTCCCTTCTGGCCTGCAGAGTTTCTGCTGAAAAATCAGCTGATAGCCTTATCAGGGTTCCCTTGTGTGTTATTTGTTGATTTTCCCTTGTGGCTTTTAATATTTTTTCTTGTCTTTAATTTTTATTTGTTTCATTAATATGTGTCTCAGTGTGTTAATCCTTGGGTTTCTCTTGTATGGGATTCTCTGCATTTCCTGGACTTGAGTGACTGTTTCCTTGCTAAAGTTAGAGAATTTTTGGCTATAATCTCTTCAAAAATATTCTCAGGCCCTTTCTCTCTCTCTTCCTATCCTGGGACCCCTTTAATGCAAATGTTGGTGCATTTAATGTTGCGCCAGAGGTCTCTTAGACTGCCCTCATTTCTTTTCATTCTTTTTCCTTTATTCTGTCTTGTGGCAGTGATTTCTACCATTCTGTCTTCCAGCTCACTTATTCGTTTTTCTGCCTCAGTTACTCTGCTATTGATTCCTTCTAGTGTATTTTTCATTTCACTTATCGTATAGTTCATCTCTATCTGTTCTTTAAATCTTCTAGCTCTTTGTTAAACATCTCTTGTAATTTCTTGGTCTGTCCCTCCATTCTTTTTCTGAGATCCTGGATGATCTTTACTATCATTACTCTGAATTCTTTTTCAGGTAGTTTGTCTATCTCCACTTCATTTAGTTGTTCTTGTGGGTTTTTATTTTGCTCCTTTGTCTGGAACATTTTTCTCTACTGTCTCCTTTAGTCTAGAAATACACCCACACACCTATGGTCAATCTACGACAAATGAGGCAAGAATATACAATGGAATAAAGACAGTCTTTTCAGTAAGTGGTGTTGGTAAAACTGGAGAGCTACATGTACAAGAATGAAATTAGAACATTCTTTAACATCATACACAAAAATAAACTCAAAATGGATTAAAGTCCTAAATATAAGACCAGATACTATAAAACTCTTAGAGGAAAACACAGGCAGAACACTCTTTGACATAAATCAGAGCAAAATATTTTTTGAGCCCTCTCCCAGAGTAATGGAAATAAAAACAAAAATAAACAAATGGGACCTAATTAAACTTAAATGCTTGTGCACTGCAAAGGAAACCATAAACAAAATGAAAAGACAACCCACAGAATGGGAGAAAATATTTACAAACAAAGCTACCAATGAGGGATTAATCTCCAAAATATACAAACAGCTCATGCAGCTCTATGTCAGAAAAGCAAACAACCCAATAAAAAATGGACAGAAGGTCTAAATAGACATTTCTCCAAAGAAAACACACAGATGGCCAAACAGCACATGAAAAGATGCTCAACATCACTAATTATCAGAGCAATGCAAATCAAAACTACAAAAGGTATCACCTCACACCGGTCAGAATGGCCATCAACAAAAAGTCTACAAACAATAAATTCTGGAGATGGTGTGGAGAAAAGGGAACCCTCCTACACTGTTGGTGGGAACGTAAATTGGTACAACCACTGTGGAGAACAGTATGGAAGCTACTTAAAAAATGAAAAGTAGAACTACCATATGATCCAGCAATCCCATTCCTGGGCATATATCCAGAGAAAACCATAATCCGAAAGGATACATGTACCCCAATGTTCACTGCAGCACTATTTACAATAGCCAAGATTTGGATGCAACCTAAATGTCCATCTAGAGAAAAATGGATAAAGAAGATGTAGTACATATATACAATGGACTATTACTCAGACATAAAAAGGAACGAAATAATGCCATCTGCAGCAACATGGATGGACCTAGAGAATTTTCATATTAAGTGAACTAAGTCAGACAAAGAAAGATAACTATCATATGATATCACTCATATGTCTAATCTAATTTTTAAAATGAAACAAATTCTTATTTGAAAAACAGAAACAGACTTACAGGTATCAAAACCAAACTTATGGTTACCAAAGGGGAAACATGGTGGGGAGTGATAAGTCAGGAGCTTGGGATGAATATACACACACTACTATATATAAGATAGAAAACCAGCAAGGATCTGCAGTGTAGCACAGGGAACTCTACTCAAGATTCTGGGAAAACGTATACAAGAAAAGAATCTAAGAAAAGAATGAGTATATGTACATGTATAACTGAATCAATTTGCTGTACACCTGAAATTAACACAACATTGTAAATCAACTATACTCCCATAAAATTAAAATTAAAAAATAAATGTAAAAAATTGTTAATGATCAGAGAAATGCAAATCAAAACCACAATGAGATTATCACCTCACACCCGTCAAATGTTTATCATCAAAAGTCTACAAATAATAAATGCTGGAGAGGGTGTGGAGAAAAGGAAACCATAGTGCACTGTTGGTGGGAATGTATTTTGCTATAGCCACTGTGGAAAACAGTATGGTGGGTCTTCAAAAAACTAAAAATAGAATTACCATGTAATCCATCAATTCCATACCTAAATATACATGCAAAGAAAATGAAAACACTAATTCAAAAAGATATATGCACTCCAGTACTCATAGCAGCATTATTTATGATAGCTAAGATACAGAAGCAACCTAAGTGTCCATCAACAGATGAATGGATAAAGAAGATGTGGTACATATATACAATAGAGTAGTACTCAGCCATAAATACAAGTGAAATTTTGCCTTTTGTGACAACATGGATGGACCTTGAGGGTATTACACTTAATAAGTCAGAAAGAGAAAGACAAATACTATATATTATCACATATATGGAATCTAAAATATGAAATGAGTGAACATAACAAAACAGAAACAGGTATAGAAAACAAACTAGTGGTTACCAGTGGGGATAGGGAAGTGGGGAGGGGAAAGAGAGGCACAGGTGATTAAGAATATATGTAAAATAAATAAACTACAAGTATATATTATACAAGCAAAGGGACTATAACCAATATTTTATAATAACTTTAGAGTATAATCTATAAAAATGTTGAATCACTCTGCTGCATACGTGAAACTTTTATAATATCATAAATCAACTACACCTCAATAAAAAATGTATGTAGATCCCGAGCCCTCGATAAGACGGAACATAACTTCCTACTTTTTAAGTCTGGTATATACATAGTGACTTTTTCAATAAAGTGCAAAATGGAAAGAGGGGGAAAAGAGTAATTTTACAGTGAGAAATCTGGAAACATTACCTCAGCCAGGTAATCAAGGTTAATGTCAACATGCACATATACTTGATATGATGAAAGGGCACTTTACCTGTGCATTTTCCTCCCAAGAACACATAAACTCAATCTAATCACAAGAAAAACATTACACAAATCCAAATTGAGGGACATTCTACAGAATATCAACCAGTTCTACTCCAAAATGTCAAGGCCATCAAAAACAAGGAAATTCTGAGAAATTGTCAAGAGGAGCTTAATAAATGTCCTGTGGTATTCTGAGTGGAATCCTGCAAAAGGACACTAGGTAAAAAGCCAAGGAAATCCGAATGAAGCATGGAATTCAGTTAAAAATAATGTATCAACATTGCTTCATTGATTACAGCAAATGTACCATACTGTTGTTAGATGTTAATAATAGGGGTGTTGCTTAGCGGTGAGGTGTTCAATATGGGCAACAGGGAAATCTGGGGGTCGATAGCATGGTCTAAAACTGAATGTGGTGATGGTTGTGCAACTCTATAAATTAATCAAAAGCAATGAATTGTACACTTACCATGGGTGAATTTTATGGCAAATGATACCTCAATAAGGCTGTTTTAAAATGCATTGGTTGGTATATTGGCAAAATGAGTACAAGCATAAAAAATAATTTTTAAAACACTTAGAATATTTAGTTATAATTACCATTTCAGGACCACACACAGTGCCATCTTCTACAAATGTTTGATCTCTGTCTTCAGCGTTTTCAACTGTGGTCGGTGTATTTTTAGGTGTCCTCTCTGTGGTTAGAAATGTTGATGTACACAGGTCATCTCGTACATGTGTATAAATCACAGATAAATTTCGGCGTCTTACTAAAGCTCTGTGAGGCCAGGTACAAACTAATTTTCCACATAACACATGGCTAGAAGCATAATGAAGAAGAAAAGTTTCTTATTATTTACAGAAATAATGTAGATTGCTGATATAGCTAAATTTTTAAAGTATTTTACTAACTTAAATCCACATTTCAAAAATTTTCTCTAAGTAAATTTTTTTGAGCACACTGACTCATGTATGATGTGGCTCTTTTTGTTTTGTGCAGAAATGTAGCAAGGGAAAAATTAATCATTTTTGCAATCTGACAGCCATGATCTGTTCTATATTAGCTTCTGAAATTTGAGCAAATGATCATTGGTCTTTGATTTTTTTCATTAGTACAATGGGATAAATAATTCTAACTACAAATATTTGATGTATATAAACATATATTTATAATATATAGCATAAATATATAATGAATATAAAGGAACTAACACAATGCCTACCTCAGCCCATCAATAAACACAGGTGATTTTTATGGTCATTATTCTAACATTATAGACACTGAAAACATGTTGTTTGTAGGAAATAGGTAATACTGTTCAGCTCAGATCATGAAACAAGAGAAAACTTGTTATAAAATGGCATCTTAGCTTGTACATAATATGTTCCAGAATCTTAGCAATATACAACCTACATTCCAAACAAAATTATAATTTTCTAAATACATACGGGTAATAACAAAAATCTCGGCCACAGTTTCCAAATTTATCTCCTCTTGAATTTATTTCCTCAAAACAAGCAAACGAAGCACCTCTAGATGCTAAAAGAAAAAAAGAAACTTAAGTAAGTAAATTACAACACACAATTCCAATTATCATGATAGAAATAACAGACCCAGTCTGGAAATTATAATGTTATCCCTAGGAAGGTTTATAACTACCTCGCATTAAAAAGTTGCTGGGGATAGATCAAGATTAATTACTCAAATGGCTATATACTATTAGAAAAATAAGCAGTCATTGCCTCTCTATTCCTCTAAACTGTTTATGCTCTGCCTTAGTTATCTACCAAATGTGAAAATAAAGTTTGCTCTTACTACAAAAAAAAGAGGAAAGAGATGGGATTTATAATGCGATACTGACAAGAAGCCCAAAGAGCATTTCATTTAACTCTTCCTATTCCACACCAGAGTCCTCAGCTGTGTTCCCTAGTAACCTAACAATCACTAAACAAGAACTATTGAATTTTAAAATTAGGAAGGATGTGAATGTTCATCTACTTTGGCCATTTAAAATAGTTCTATCTAATTTTAAGATCATGAAAAATTAGAAGATATTTAAAGCTGCCCCATCACTTTGACTTGATGATTTAGAGGTAGGCAGTGTTGCTCATTTTAATCACATGTAATAAGAACTGAGATCTTTTGTTGTCGCTACGTTTAATTGACAAGGGAATTCTCCTTAGCAATTTCACAGATTTTTATAGTTGGAGAACATGATCTATAAACTTCACTCTATCTCCTGAAATTTTGTCATTTGCAACAATATGGATGGACCTGGATGGTTAAGCTTAGTGAAAGTCATATAGAGAAAGAAAAATACTGTATGTTTTCACTTACATGTGAAATCAAAAAAATAAATAAATAAAACAAGCAAATGACTGTAACAAAAAAGAAGCAGAATCACAGATACAAACTAGTTACCAGTTGAGAGAGGACTTTAGGAGTGGCAAATTATAGGAAGGGGATTAACAGTTACAAACTACAAGGTATAAAAATAAATAAAATATATGAATATAACATACACCACAGGAAATGTAGCCTATATTTTATAATAACTTTATATGGAGTGTAATTTATAAAAATATAAAATCAGGAATTCCCTGACAGTCCAGTGGCTAGGTCTCTGCACTTTCACTGCACAGGGCATGGGTTTGATCACTGCTTGGGAACTAAGATAACACGTGCCACATGGTGCAGCCAAAAATAAATGAATGAGTGAATAAATAAATAAATAAAATCACTATATTGTATACCTGAAACTAACATAATATTGGAAATAAACTATACTTCCATAAAATAAAATAAATTACTGAATTAGAGGAGACAAAAAATAGAATGAAAAGGAATGAAGAACACCTACCTGACCTATGGGGTACCGTCAAAGAAATGACAAACACATCATTGCAGTCCCAGAAGGAGAAGAGAGTGAGGAAGGGATAGAATGCTTCTTTAAAGAAATAATGGATGATAATGTCCCACGCCTGGGAGGGATTTGGATATCCAAGTTTATAAAGCTAATAGATCACCTCAAAATTCAACTCAAAGTAATCTTTTGCAATGCACATAATCATAAGACTGTCTAAACCAAAGACAAGGAGATAATTATAAAAGCAGCAACAGAAAAAAATTTTCTCATACAAGGAAACTCCCATAAGGATATCTAAATTTCTCAGTAGAGACTTTGTAGGCCAGGAGAGAATGGGATGATCTATTAAAACTGCTAAGAGAAAGAAACTGTCAAACAAGAATGTTTTAACCAGAAAAGCTGTTAATCAGAATTGAAGGGGAAATAAAGACTTTCCCTAAGAAACAAAAATGGAGGGAATTCACCACCACTAAACCTGTCTTACAGGAAATGTTGAAAAGAGTTCTACAAGCTGAAGTAAAGGGATGCTAATTAGTAACATTAAAACAAATGAAAATGTGAAACATACTGGTAAAAACAAGCATATAGTCAGATTCAGCATGCTCTAATACTGTAATATGGTGATGTGTCAACTCCTTGATTCTAATATAAAAGTTGGAGGAAGAAAGTATTAAAAATAGCTATAGCTTCAACAACTTTTAGTGGGTACACAATATGAAAAGATGTAGTTCTCAGTACAAGAAAAATTGTAACTATACATGGCGACAGATGTTAACAACACTTATTATGATCATTTTGCAATATTTAAAAGTATTGAATCACTATGTTGCACAACTGATATTAATATAATATCATATTTCAATTATACCTCAATTTTAAAAAAATGTAAGTGGTGACATCGAAAATATGAAAGGGGATAAAAGGATAGAGTTTTTAATGTGATCAAAGATAAATTATCATATGTTTTATGTGAGCCTCATGGTAACCACAAAGCAAACACTTAAAGTAGATACAGAAAAGATAAACAGAAGGGAATCAAAGTATACCACTATAGAAAATCATTAATTTACAAAAGAAGGTAAAAAGAAAAGAATAAAAGAAAAATAGAGTTACAAAACACAAAACACCCAGAAAACAACAAATAAGATGGCATTAGTTGACTGTTAAGTAACAGTAATTCTTTAAACATTAATGAACTGAATTCTCCAGTCAAAAGACATACGGTGGCTGGATAGAAAAAAAAAAAAGACCCTATTATGCGGCCTACAAGAGACTCAGTAGAGTATTAAGGACACACAGAATGTCAAAAGTAAGACATGGTAAAATATATTCCATGCAAGTGGAAGCCAAAAGAGAGCAAAGGTAGCTATATTTACATCAGACAAAATAGACTTAGGCAAAAATAGAAACAAGAGACCAAGATGGTCATTATGTAATGATAAAGAGGTCAATTCATCAAGAAGATATAACAATCATAAATATATATGCACTCAACAATGGAGCACCTAACTATATTAAACAAATACTAACAGATATGAAGGGAGAAATAGACAAAAATACAATAATACTAGGGGAACTCAACACACCACTTTCAACAATGGATAGTTCATTCAGACAGAAAATCAACAAATAAACGTTGGACATGAACCATACATTAAACCAAAGGGATCTGACAAACATATTCAGAAGATTCCATCCAACAGCAGCAGAATTCACATTCTTCTCAAGCACACATGGTACATTGTCCAGTATAGAGCAGTGTTAGGTCACAAAACAAGGCTTAGCAAATTTAAGAAGACTGACATCATAGCAATTATATTTTCTGACCACAAAGGTATAAAACTAGAAATCAATAAGAGAAGTAAAGCTGGAAAATTAACAAATATGTGGATATTAAACAATATGTTCCTGCACAACCAGTGGGTCAAAGAAGAAATCAAACAAGAAATCAAGAAATATCTTAAAACAGACAAAAATATAACATATGAAAATCTCTGGGATGCTACAAAAGCAGTTCTAAGAAGAAAGCTTACAACAACAAATGGTACATTAAGGAAAAATAAGGATCTCAAATAAAGAACCTCACTTTACTTAACAAGGAAGTGGAAGAATAACAAACTAAGGCAAATGTTAGCAGAAGGAAGGAAATAACAAACATCAGAGCAGAAATAAATGAAATAGAGACCAGAAAATAATAGAAAGAAATGAAGAGCTAGTTTTTTGAAAAGAAAGATTTGACAAAACTTTAGCTAGACTAAATCAGAAAAAAGAGAGGGCTCAAATAAATGAGAATTTAAAGAGAAAATATTACAACTGGTACCACAGAGTACAAAGGATCTTGAGAGACTACTATCAACAATTATAAACCAACAAACTGGACAATCTAGAAAAAATGGATAAAATCTTCAAATACATACAAACTACCAAGACTGAAACATGAAGAAATAGAAAATCTGAACAGACTAATTACAAATAAGGAGGTTCAAAAAACTTCCAACACAGAAAAGCCCAGGGCCAGGTGGTTTCACAGGTGAATATCAAACATTTAAAGAAGAATGAATGTCCATCCTTCTCAAACTCTTCCAAAAGATTGAAGAGAAGGAAACACCTGCAAACTCAATTTATGGGGCCAGCATTATCCTGCTACGAAAACCAAAGTGTAAGGATACTACAGACCAATAACACAATAACCCCAATAAATACAGAAAATTACAGACCAGTAACCCAAATAACCCCAATAAATACAGATGCTAAATTTCTCAGAAATATTAGCAAACCAAATTCAATATCACATTAAAATAATAATTCACCATGATCAAGTGGGATTTATCTCTGGGATGCAAGGTTGGTTCAACGAATGGAAATCAATAAATGTGATATGTCACATTAATAGAACGAAAGATAAAATTATATGATCATCTCAATAAATGCATAAAAGGCATTTGACATAATACAACATCCTCTCATGGTAAAAACTCTCAACAAATTGGAACTGGAAGGAACATACTGCAACACAACAAAGGCCATATATGACAAACTCACAGTCAACGTCATACTCAGTGGTGAAAGGTTGAAAACTTTTCTTCCATGATCAGGAAAAAGACAACAGGGCCCATTCTCACCAGTCCTACTCAACATAGCACTGGAAGTCATAGCTAGAGCAATTCGGAAAGACAAAAATTGAAAAGCATCCAAATCAGAAAGGAAGAAATAAAATTGCCCTTGTTTGCAGATGATATGATCTTATATACAGAAAATCCTAAGACTCTACAAAAAAATTCTTAGAATAAACAAATTTGTTTAAGTTACAGGATACAAAACATATATGAGACAGTTGCATTTCTGCCCACTAATAACTAAACATTTGAAAAAGAAAAAGAAACAAAGAAACCAATCCAATTTACAAAAGGATTTGAAAGAATAAAATACTTAGGAATAAATTTAACCAAGGAGGTGAAATATCTGTCCACTGAAAACAAGGTTTTGATGAAAGAAATTGAAGAAGACACAAACAAATGGGAATATATCCCATTATCATGTATTGGAAGAATTAATATTATTTAAATGTCTGTATTACACAAAGCTGTCTATAGATTCAATGCAATCCCTATCAAAATTCCAATGGCATTTTTCAACAGAAATAGAAGAAACAATCCTATCATTTTTGTGGAGCCATAAAAGACCCCATATAGCCAAAGCAATCCTGAGAAAGAAAAATAAGGATCCAGGGGCTTCACATTTCTTGATTTCAAACTACACTAAAAGTTTTAGTAATCAAAACAATATGGTATTGCCACAGAAATAGACACATAGAACAATGGAACATAGTTGAGAGCCCATAAATAATCCCCTACACACAGTCCACTAATATTTGACAAGGGAGCCAAGAAACTCAATAGGGAAAGGAGAGTCTACTCAATTAATGCTGTTGGGAAAACTGCATAGCCACATGCAGAAGAATGCAATTGGACCTCTATCTTACACTGCTCAGAAAAATGAACTTGAAATGGACTAAAGACTCAAACATAAGACATGAAACAGTAAAACTTCTAGGAGGAAACAGGGAAAGAGCTCCTTGACATTTATCTTGGCAGCAGCAATTTACTGAATGTGACACCAAAAGCAGAAGCAACAAAAGCAAAAATAAGTGAGACTACATCAAACTAAAAAGCTACTGCATAGCAAAAGAAGCAAGTAATAAAATAAAAATAAACCTACAGAAGGGGAGAATATTTGAAAATCATATATGTGATAAGGCATTCATATGCAAAGCACATAGAGAACTCTTACAACTCCATAACAACAACAAAGATTCGAAAATGCACAAAGGCTCTGAATAGATATTTTCCATAGAAGACATGCAAGTGACCAATAAGTACATGAAAAGGTGCTCAACATTATGAATTACCAGGAAAATCAAAATCAAAATCACAGTGAGACATCACGTCACACCTTTTACTTTTGCTATTATCAAAAAGATAACAAGCGTTGACAAGGATGTTGAGAAAAGGGAAAACCTGTATACTGTTAGGGGGAATGTGAATTGGTGAAGCCACTATGAGATTCCTCAAAATCTTAAAAATAGAACTACCACATGATGCAGCAAACCCACTTCTGGGTACACATCAAAAGAAATTGAAATAAGGATCTCAAAGAGATATCTGCACTTCCATGTTCATTGCAGCTTTATTCACAATATCCAAAATATATAAACAATTTAAGTCTTCAGCAATGGATGACTGTAAATAAAATATATATGTATAACGGATACCAAAAAACTCCTAGAGGAAAACAGGGGGAGAACACTATTTGATATAAATCGCAGGAATATTTTTTTTTGATTCATCTCCTAAAACAAAGGAGATAAAAGCAAACATAAACAAATGGGACCTAATTAAACTTAAAAGATTTTGCACAGCAAAGGAAACCATAAACAGAATGAAAACACAACCTACAGACTGGGAGAAAACATTTTCAAATGATATGACAGATAAGGGGTTAATATCCTACATATATAAAAAGCTCAGACAACTCAACATTAAAACAAACAAACAAACAAACAAACAACCCGATTAAAAAATGGGCAGAAGAACTGAATAGAAATTTTCCCAAAAAAGAAATGCAGATGGCCATCAAGTGCACGAAAAGATGGTCAACATCGCTAATCATGAGGGAAATGCAAATCAAAACTACAGTATCACCTCACACTGGTCAGAATGGCTATCATCAAAAAGAAAATGAATAACAACTGTTGGGGAGGATGTGAAGAAAAGGGAACCATCGTACACTATTGGTGGGAAAGTACACTGGGGTAGCCACCACAGGAAACAGTACGGAAGTCCTAAAAAACTAAAAGTAGAACTACCATATGACCCAGCATTTCCACTCCTGGATATATATCCAAAAAAAACCCCACAAAAACATTAATTCAAAAAGACACATGCCTCCCAATGTTCACAGAAGCACTATTTACAATTGTCGAAGCAACCAAAGTGTCCATCAACAGATGAATGGATAAAGAAGACGTGGTGTACGAGTACACACACACACACACACACACACACACACACACAATGGAATACTACTCACACATAAAAATGAATGAAGTTTTGCCATTTGCAACAACTTGGATGCACTCGGAGGTCACTGTTAACTGAAATAAGTCAGAGAAAGACAAATACTGTATGATATCACTTATATGTGGAATCTAAAAAATATATCAAAGTAGTGAATATAACAGAAAAGAAGCAGACTCACAGATACAGAAAACAAACTAGTGGTTACCAGGGGGACAGGCAAGGGGACAGGGTCAATATAGGGGTAGGAGGTTAAGAGGTATAAATTAGGTATAAAATAAGCTACAAGGATATATTGTACAACGTGGGGAATATAGCCAATATTTTATGGTAACTATAAAAGTAGTATAAACTTAAAAAGTGTGAATTGCTATATTGTACACCTGTAACATCTATTATTACCGTATATCAACTATACTTCAATTAAAAAATTAAGGAGAGGGGCTTCCCTGGTGGCGCAGTGGTTGAGAGTCCGCCTGCCGATGCAGGGGACACGGGTTCGTGCCCCGGGCCGGGAGGATCCCACATGCCGCGGAGCAGCTGCGCCCATGAGCCGTGGCGGCTGAGCCTGCGCATCCGGAGCCTGTGCTCCGCAGCGGGAGAGGCCACAACAGTGAGAGGCCCGCGTACCGGGGGAAAAAAAAAAAAAATTAAGGAGAGACAAAATCTCTCCAGACAAACAAAAGCTGAAGAAGTTGATGATCACTAGACTTGCCATATATGAAGTGCGGAAGTGAGTGACATCAGCACTGTGTTGGCAGAAGGGATCCTTCCTTTTTGTCCCCCCGCTTAAAAAAAATCCACATATATTTACTACCTATGAATTCTATTTTAGATGCTCATGAAAGCAGAGGATGGGAGGAAATAGTTCCCAAGCTTCAAGAAATTAAAGATTTAGATCTAACTATACAAAATATGATGATAAAATGGTAAAACACTAATTGCTAATGGGCTTCAGAGTAAGGAAATTATGCAATGAAGCTTTAAAAAATATGGAGCTGGATTATTTTAAAGAAATTTTAAAAGAGGTAGGTACTATATATCAAATAAATTGGGTTTTGTTTTCTACAATTTTTATTGTGTTAAAATACACATAAAGTTTACCAATTATTTTTAAGTGTTCAGTTCAGTGGTTCATTGTACATTCACACTGTTGTGCAACCATCACTACCATCCATCTCCATAACTCTTTTTATCTTCTAAAATGGAAATTTTATACCTATTGAATAACAACTCTCCATTCTTCCCTTCCCCAAGCCCCAGCTACCACCATTCTACTTTCTGTATCTGTGATATTGATTACTAAGTACCTCATTTCAGTGGATGATACAGCATTTGTCTTTTTGTAACTGGCTTACTTCATTTAGCATAATGTCCTCAAGGTTCCTCCATGTTGTACTTTGTTGCAAAATTTCCATCCTTTTTAAGACTAAATAATATTCCATTGTGTATATACACAGCAGTTTGCTTTATCCATTCATCCATTGATGGACATTTGGGTTGCTTCCAAGTTTTAGCTATTGTGAATAATGCTGCTATGAACATGAGTGCATAAATATCTCTTCCAGACACTGCCTTCAATTCTTTTGGGTATACCCAGAAGAGGAATTGCTGGATCATATGGTAATTCTATTTTTAATAATCTGAGCAATCTCCATACACAGAATAGTGGTGATGCCATTTAACGTTCCCACCCACAGTGCACAACTGTTGCAATTTTTCCGCATCCTCATCATTTGCTGTGTTCTGTTTTTTTTGACAGCAGCCATCCTAATGGGCGTGAGGTGGTATCTCATAGTTTTGATGTGCATTTCCCTAATGATTAGTGATGTTGAGCTTCTTTTCATGTGCTTATTGGCCATCTGCATGTCTTCTTTAGAGAAATATCTATTCACATCATTTGCCTGTTTTTGAATCGGGCTGTTTGTTTTCTGTTGCTGAGTTTTAGGAGTTTTCTATATATTCTGGATATTAATTTCTTATCAGATGTACGATTTGCAAATATTTTCTCTCAGTGGGAATACAAAACAGCCAGAAAGCAATTAATGAGATGGCATCTGGTAAGTCCTTATATTTGGGGTCAGATAATTCCTTCTTATAGGGGCTGTTTTGTGCATGGTAGGATATTTAGTAGCAACCCGGACTTCCACCCTCTAGAAGCCAGCATCAGTTCCACCCCAGCTGTGAAAACCACAAAGGCCTGCAGGCGTTGTGTCTGGAAGGAAAAGGTCATGGGTGCTGCTAAAAATGCTAAAGTACACAGGATCCCACACCCCCTCACAGAAAGAACTGCCAGGCCTAAGATACTCACAGTGCTGAGGTGGAGAAACCCTGACGTAACTTCGTTTTGCACTCACATTGCTTTATGTGTCAAAACAAAAAGAGCAATGTTCTCCTGGCATCAGCAAGATAACTCCTTAGGAGATAACATTCCTTTCTCAATCCTGTAAGGGTTTACGATGAACCACTACTTGTCTTCTACATGCAGATCTGGACTATGTATACTGTCAGTATGTTACTTTCATGTATAACCCTTTGTCTTGAAAACATATATAACTGTGCCTTGACCTCTAATGGGCAGAACAGTTCTCAGAGCTTTTTGGAAGACTATCTCCTGGGTTATAATCCTCAGATTGGCTTGAATAAAATTCTCTATTTCTTTCTTAGGTTGACTATTACTTAATTATTTTGTCAATATAATCTTCCAAGAAGATGCATTTCCACTTGAGGTCTCTCCCTTGTGCAAATAAGGATTCCTTATAAATTCAGAAGTTTTTTCTCAGAATCAAAAAAACTTTACTTCCTTTAACACTAATATACATTAGGCCTACAAATAGGATACACTTATTTTAAAATTACACTTACATTTTTGTTTTATAGCATTAAATAACAGAGCTTGGGATCATCAGGATTTAGGAACTAAGAAGAAAATAGTGGTCATTACCTCCTCCAATTAATTTTCTGCACTGTCTGGTAAACGACCGACATCGTCCTTTATAACAGAAGGAGTTGCCCGAATCACAACTCTGTCCATCACGTGCATAAGTGTCAGGCACACAGTGTGCATTAGTCCCATCACAGAATTCTCGAAAATCACATTCATCAACTGGTCGCCTACAAGGTGTATTAACTGGTTTTATCTGGAAGAGAAAAGAAACATAAGAAAAAACTCACATATAAATGATACCCAAGTTTTCTTTCTCTTTCAGGCTTGAAGTTTCCATCCATTTTTTCTAAGTTGTTAAGAGCAATGAGGACATTGTCTTCTTGTTAACTACTTAAGCATTGCACAGACAATTAGGTGATTGAATTTTCTGTGCTAAAGGAGTGGGTATTGCTTGTGAGAGATATGAGAAACTCAAAGATAAGCAGACTACCATAATTATAAAAAAGAAAGTAGAGCTAAATGATTATTATAAAAATTACTTTCAACCCACTAAGGATATGCTCACATGGGCAGACTCTGGTTTCTCCATATGCCATCCTTAAAGAAGAAATCAGCAACCATTTACAAAACAATAAATATGCCTCATAAACATTTCGAAAAAAGTTTGCAGGACACATAAGAGAAGGTTTGTTTCATGTACCACATTGAAAACAACTGTAAAAAGTAACTTGTCCAATTATATATCTCTGATCTCTTCAGTGTTCACTGTTAGCTCATAGCTTCCGGGGTTCCCTTTATGCATATCTGCTTTTGAAAACAAACATATAAATACCATGACTGCAAACCCTTTCCTCAACACAAGTCCCAATTCCTTACGGCTATCATCACTATCGTACACAAACTAAGTCGAATTTGTTCTGGCTTCAAAGGTCCTAGAGACCCAGATTATATAACATTCACTGCCCCGCCTCTGAAAGAGGGTTTCTAGATAGTTTTCTCATTTACAACAAGTACCTGCTACCTGCAGCAAATCTGACACAAGTTCTCCAAGAGATGGGTGGGAAGACAAAACAATACTTGTGTTACCCAAGCTTATAGAGTTAGCATTCAAATCAAAACAAATAGTCAAAATTGTTTTCAAAAGAAAATACATATAATGAGAAAGTATTAATATTTGTTTCTTCAGAATATACTTTCTTTTACAAATGTGTATAAATGGCAATCTTCCTTTTATTCTAATTTCTTTTACCATTAAAACTTTATTTTTTACAGCTGTTTAAGGATCACAGGAAAATATGAGGCGAAAGTACAGAGATTTCCCATATAACCCCTGCCCTACACATGCAAAGCAGGTATTACGAGAGTGGTACATTTGTTGCAACTGATGAACTTACACTGACACATCATAATCATTCAAAATTCATGGTTTATATTAAAGTTCACTCTTGGTGTTTTACATTCTACAGGTTTAGACAAATGTATAACGACATGTATCTATTGTTGTGGTATCATACAGAGTATTCGTACTACGCTAATAATCCTTCATGCTCTTCCTATTCATCTCCCCCTCACTCCCTGGCAACCACTGATTTTTCACTGTCTACATAGTTCTGCCTTTTTCAGAATGTCATATAGTTGCAATCATACAGTATATAGCCTTATTAGAGTGCCTTCTTTCACCCAACTTCTTTTTCAATACTTAAATACCCAGATCCTTAAATGCCCTTTGAACCAAGCTTTATCACTGTACTTGCTCCTCCATTAAAGTGTGTTTATTTTCCTTTCCACGGCTCTCTAATTCCCAGACGACCCTAAAACATTAAACCTTCTGGCTCCTTGTTCCACATTATTTTCTCCTAAAATATTTTTATTTTGTTTTTCCTCGTAATTTTTAATTTATTTTTATTCTTGCCAAGACTATCAGTCTGCATGTGTAATGTATAATTCATATACAGGGCTGTGTCCCTTTACACAACTGAACCAGGGATGAGTGAGTTAATTTACTGCTTCTGACCATCATATCAGCCTTAACAGCATAGTAAAAAAATTACTCTGTATTTCAGAAAAATCATCGTCTGGGCTATGTCCCTTTCCATAATTGGGCCCAGGAACTAATTAGAATCATAAATACTATCCCAGTCTCAACAGCAGTTGTTCAGGTATCCTTGTGGACATGTGAATCTTGTTTGTGCAGCAGAAAAATATTTCCTTTTGGCACACGGATGACACTACATAACTATACTAGTTGTATTTGACAGGTTGGTTAATTTTTTTTTAACATCTTTATTGGAATATAATTGCTATACAATGTTGTGTTAGTTTCTGCTGTATAACAAAGTGAACCAACTATATATATACATATATCCCCATATCCCCACCCTCTTGCCTCTCCCTCCCACCCTCCCCATCCCACCCCTCCAGGTGGTCACAAAGCACGGAGCTGCTATCTCTGTGCGATGCAGCTGCTTTCCCACTAGCTACTTATTTTACATTTGGTAGTGTACATATGTCAATGCTACTCTCTCATTTCATCCCAGCTTACCCTGCCCCCTCCCAATGTCCTCAAGTCCACTCTCTACATCTGCGTCTTTATTCCTGTCCTGCCCCTAGATTCATCAGAAACTTTTTTATTTTTTTTAGATTCCATATATATGTGCTAGCATACAGTATTTCTTTTTCTCTTTCTGACTTATTTCACTCTGTATGACAGACTCTAGGTCCATCCACCTCACTACAAATAACTCAATTTCATTTCTTTTTATGGCTGAGTAATATTCCATTGTATATATGTGCCACTTTTTTATCCATTCATCTGTTGATGGACACTTAGGTTGCTTCCATATCCTGGCTATTGTAAATAGTGCTGCAGTGAACATTGTGGTACATGAGTCTTTTTGAATTATGGTTTTCTCAGGGTATATGCTCAGTAGTGGGATTGCTGGGTCATATGGTAGTTCTACTTTTAGTTTTTAAGGACCCTCCATACTGTTCTCCATAGTGGCTGTATCAATTTACATTCTCACCCTCTCCAGCATTTATTGTTTGCAGATTTTTTGATGATGGCCATTCTGACTGGTGTGAGTTGATATCTCATTGCAGTTTTGATTTGCATTTCTCTAATGATTAGTGATGTTGAGCATCTTTTCATGTGTCTGTTGGCAATCTGTATATCTTCTTTGGAGAAATGTCTATTTAGGTCTTCTGCCCATTTTTGGATTGGGTTGTCTGTTTTTTTTGATATTGAGCTGCATGAATTGCTTGTATATTTTGGAGATTAATCCATTGTCAGCTGCTTCATTTGCGAATATTTTCTCCCATTCTGAGGGTTGTCTTTTCGTCTTGTTTATGGTTTCCTTTGCTGTGCAAAAGCTTTTAAGTTTCATTAGGTCCCATTTGTTTATTTTTATTTCCATTTCTCTAGGAGGTGGGTCAAAAGGACCTTGCTGTGATTTATGTCATGGAGTGTTCTACCTATGTTTTCCTCTAAGAGGTTAATGGTGTCTGGCCTTACATTTAGGTCTTTAATCCATTCTGAGTTTATTTTTGTGTATGGTGTTAGGGAGTGTTCTAATTTCATTCTTTTACATGTAGCTGTCCAGTTTTCCAGGCACCACTTATTGAAAAGGCTGTCTTTTCTCCATTTTATATTCTTGCCTCCTTTATCAAAGATAAGGTGACCCTATGTACATGGGTTTACGTTTGGGCTTTCTATCCTGTTCCATTGATCTATATTTCTGTTTTTGTGCCAGTACCACACTGTCTTGATCACTGTAGCTTTCTGGTATACTCTGAAGACCAAGAGCCTGATTCCTCCAGCTCCATTTTTCTTTCTCAAGATTGCTTTGGTTATTCGGGATCTTTTTTGTTTCCATCCAAATTGTGAAATTTTTTGTTCTAGTTCTGTGAAAAATGCCATTGGTAGTTTGATAGGGATTGCACTGAATCCATAGATTGCTTAGGGTAGTAGAGTCATTTTCACAATGTTGATTCTTCCAATCCAAGAACATGGTATATCTCTCCATCTGTTTATATCATCTTTAATTTCTTTCATCAGTGTCTTATAGTTTTCTTCATACAGCTCTTTTGTCTCCCTAGGTAGGTTTATTCCTAGGTATTTTATTCTCCTTTTTGCAATGGTACATGGAAGTGTTTCCTTAATTTCTCTTTCAGATTTTTCATCATTAGTGTATAGGAATGCAAGAGATTTCTGTGCATTAATTTTGTATCCTGCCATTCTAATAGTTTTTTTGATTAGCTCTAATAGTTTCCTGGGAGCATCTTTAGGATTCTCTATGTATAGTATCATGCCATCTGCAAACAGTGACAGTTTTACTTCTTTTACAATTTGGATTCCTTTTATTTTTTTCTTCTCTGATTGCCAAGGCTAGGACTTCTAAAACTACGTTGAATAAAAGTGGCGAAAGTGAACATCCTTTTCTTGTTCCTGATCGTAGATGAAATGCTTTCAGTTTTTCACCATTGAAAATGATGTTGGTTCTGGGTTTGTCATATATAGCCTTTATTATGTTGAGGTAGGTTCCCTCTATGGCTTTCTGGAGAGTTTTTATCATAAATGGGTGTCGAATTTAGTCAAAAGCTTTTTTTGCATCTATTGAGATTATTAAAAACATGGTTTTTATCCTTCAATTTGTTAATATAGTGTATCACATTGATTTACATATACTGAAGAATCCTTGCATTCCTGGGATAAACTCCACTTGATCATGGTGTATGATCCTTTTAATGTGCTGTTGGATTCTGTTTGTTAGTATTTTGTTGAGGATTTTTTGTGTGTGTGACATCTTTGTGTGGTTTTGGTATCAGGGTGATGGTGGCCTCATAGAATGAATTTGGGAGTGTTCCTCCCTCTGCTATATTTTGGAAGTGTTTGAGAAGGATAGGTGTTAGCTCTTCTCTAAATGTTTGACAGAATTCGCCAGGGAAGCCATCTGGTCCTGGGCTTTTGTTTGTTGGAAGACTTTTAATCACAGTCTCAATTTCAGTGCTTATGATTTGTCTGTTTATATTTTCCATTTCTTCCTGGTTCAGTCTCAGAAGGTTGTGCTTTTCTAAGAATTTGTTCATTTCTTCCAAGTTGTCCATTTTATTGGCATATAGTTGTTTCTAATATCTCTCATGATCCTTTATATTTCTGCAGTGTCAGTTGTTACTATTTTTTCATTTCTAATTCTGTTGATTTGAGTCTTCTCTCTTTTTTTCTTTATGAGTCTGGCTAATGGTTTATCAATTTTGTCTATCTTCTCAAAAAAACAGCTTTTAGATGTACTGATCTCTGCTATCATTTCCTTCATTTCTTTTTCATGTATTTCTGACCTCATCTTTATGATTTCTTTCCTTCTGCTAACTTTGGGGATTTTTTTGTTCTCCTTTCTCTAATTGCTTTAGGTGTAAGGTTAGATTGTTTATTTGAGATTTTTCTTCTTTAGGTAGGATTGTATTCCTATAAACTTCCCTCTTAGAACTGCTTTTGCAGCATCCCATAGGTTTTGGTTCATTGTGTTTTCATTGTCATTTGTTTCTAGGTAATTTTTGATTTCCCCTTTGATTTCTTCAGTGATCTCTTGGTTATTTAGTAGTGTATTGTTTAGCCTCCATGTGTTTGTATTTTTTACAGTTTTTTTCCCCTGTAATTGATATCTAGTCGTATAACATTGTGGTCAGAAAAGATACTTGATATGATTTCAATTTTCTTAAATTTACCAAGGCTTGATTTGTGACCCAAGATATGATCTATCCTGGAGAATGTTCCATGAGCACTTGAGAAGAAAGCGTATTCTGTTGTTTTTGGATGGAATGTCCTATAAATATCAGTTAACTCCATCTTGTTTAATGTGTCATTTAAACTTTGTGTTTCCTTATTTATTTTCATTTTGGATGATCTGTCCATTGGTGAAAGTGGGGTGTTAATGTCCCCTACTATTATTGTGTTACTGTCGATTTCCCCTTTTATGGCTGTTAGTGTTTGCCATATATATTGAGGTGCTCCTATGTTGGGTGCATAAATATTTACAATTGTTGTATCTTCTTTTTGGATTGATTCCTTTATCATTATGTAGTATCCTTCTTTGTCTCTTGTAATAGTCTTTATTTTAAAGTCCATTTTGTCTGATATGAGAATTGCTACTCCAGCTTTCTTTTGTTTTCCATTTATATGGAATACCTTTTTTGATCCCCTCACGTTCAGTCTGTGTGTGTCCCTAGGTCTGAAGTGGCTCTCTTGTAGACAGCATATATATATGTGTCTTGTTTTTGTATCCATTCAGCCAGTCTATGTCTTTTGGTTGCAGCATTTTAATTTATTTAAATTTAAGGTAATTCTCAATATGTATATTCATATTACCATTTTCTTAATTGTTTTCAGTTTGTTAGGTCTTTTCCGTCTCTTGTGTTTCCTGCCTAGAGAAGTTCCTTTAGCATTTGTTTCAAAGCTGGTTTGGTGGTGCTGAATTCTCTTAGCTTTTGATTGTCTGTAAAGGTTTTAATTTCTCCATCGAATATGAATGAGATCCTTGCTGGGTAGAGTAATCTTGGTTGTAGGTTTTCCCCTAACATCACTTTAAATATGTCCTGCCACTCCCTTCTGGCTTGCAGAATTTCTGCTGAAAGATGAGCTGTTAACCTTATGGGGATTCCCTTGTATGTTATTTGTTGCTTGTCCCTTGCGGCTTTTAATATTTTTTCTTTGTATTTAATTTTTGATAGTTTGATTAATACGTGTCTTGGCGTGTTTCTCCTTGGATTTTTCCTGTATGGGACTCTCTGCCTTTCCTGGACTTGATTGACGACTTCCTTTCCCATGTTACGGAAGTTTTCAACTATAATCTCTTCAAATATTTTCTCAGACCCTTTCTTTTTCTCTTCTTCTCCTGGGACCCCTATAATTCGAATGTTGGTGCATTTAATGTTGTCCCAGAGGTCTCTGAAACTGTGGTCAATTCTTTTCATTCTTTTTTCTTTATTCTGATCTGCGGTAATTATTTCTACTATTTTATCTTCCAGGTCACTTATCTGGTCTTCTGCCTCAGTTATTCTGCTATTGATTCCTTCTAGAGAATTTTTAATTTTATTTATTGTGTTGTTCATCATTGTTTGTTTGCTCTTTAGTTTTTCTAGGTCCTTGTGAAATGTTTCTTGTGTTTTCACCATTCTATTTCCAGGATTTTGGATCATCTTTACTATCATTACTCTGAATTCTTTTTCAGGTAGACTGCCTATTTCCTCTTCATTTGTTTGGTCTGGTGGGTTTTTACCTTGCTCCTTCATCTGCTGCATATTTCTCTGTCTTCTCATTTTGTTTAACTTACTGTGTTTGGGTCTCCTTTTTGCAGGCTGCACGTTTGTAGTTCCCATTGTTTTTGGTGTCTGCTCCAGTGGATAAAGTTGGTTCAGTGGGTTTTGTAGGCTTCCTGGTAGAGGGGACTGGTGCCTGTGTTCTGGTGGGTAGGGCTGTGTCCAGTGGTGTGTTTTGGAGTATCTGTGAACTTAGTATGATTTTAGGCAGCCTCTCTGCTAATGGGTGGGGTAGTGTTCCTGTCTTGCTAGTTGTTTGGCATGGGGCGTCCAGCAGTGGAGCTTGCTGGCAACTGGGTGGAGCTCTGTCTTAGCACTGAGATGGATGGAGATCTCTGGGAGAGCTCTCGCTGATTGATATAACATAGGACCAGGAGGTCTCTCGTGGTCCAATGTCCTGAACTCGGCTCTCCCACCTCAGAGGCTCTGGTTGACACCAAACCGGAGCACCAAGACCCTGTCAAGCACACGGCCAGGTACGTGGGGATTTTCTTGCTTTTTGGGAAGTCTGAGGTCTTCTGCCAGTGTTCAGTAGGTTTCCTGTAGGAGGTGTTGCACATGTAGATGTATTTTTTATGTATTTGTGGGGAGAAAGGTGATCTCCATGGCTTACTCCTCCACCATCTTGAAGGTCCCCAGGTTGGTTAATTTTTAAAGTTACTATTAATATCAATAACTAATCCTACACTATGTCCAATAATGGGAAAGAAGAGGAGAGTGGCATCAGTAAGGTGGGAGAATAGGAGATTCCAGGCTGCATACTCACACAGAAACAACTACCATGGATAAGAATACCTTTATGGGAGTCCAGGAATCCAACAAAAAGGTTCCAGTCCCCTTTTGGAGTAAAAACATCTGAGAGCAGATGCATTGAAGTGGGTAAGAACAACAGTTTCTCTTGACCCACATCACCCCTTCTCCAAGGTGGCCTGTGACTTCTCCAAGAGGAGAAAGTGAAAGCGATGTAAGGAGCCTGGTTTCCCCAGCCTTGTGAGACACTGGCCACGAGGCCCACTTTTGTCCTGCCCCACCCAGAACACTGAGCGGATTGGCAGTCTGGAGACACATAACGAGTAGGGAAAAGGGATGGGTGCTCACAGCAATAGTGTATGGATCACAGCAACCAGCCATGTATCCTAATAACTGGCTCGCAAGCTCCTGCAAGAGCCCTCGATATGAACCAATAGGATGCCTCACCTGAGGACACCCACAACTAGCCAGAGAACACCTACAGCACTCCACACACACCCGCATAGCCAGCACCCACACTCTCCAGCAGATGGTGCACGTAAGCCTCCAACAGGGTGCAGAATGCTGCGGAGGACACATGGATATTAGCAGCTGCCTGGACTCTGCTGAAGTGGGGGAAGGTGCACAACTTTGAACACTTCAGGGCACAGCCTTAAGGAAAATAAATAGGAGGCTTTCCACATTCATACTGGCTTAGCAAGACTGAGAGAAAGCATACAATCCTAAACTTTCGCACCACAAGGGAATAAGAGGAATGGAGTATACACACCCATAGAAAAGGTCTGAGAGACCCTCAGAACTCTAGCTGGGCTGACGGGTGCCTGACTTCTTTCTCTCCCAAGGCCAGTTACTAAACACTGGAGGAGATGGTGACTTCTTCAAATGTGAAGACAGCAATGCAAGGCATCAAGGAACATAAAGAATCAAGGAAATAAGACACCACCAAAGGACTGAGATATGTCTCTGTGGAAGACCCCAAAGGAATGAAGATGCACAAATTGCCTGACAAAAAAAATTAAAAATATTCATCATAAGTTCAGTGAAATATAAGAGAGAATAGATAGGCAAATCAATAAAAATCAGGAAAATAATACATGAACATAATGAGACATCTAACAAAGAGAGAAAGTTTTTTTTAAGAACCAAATAAATTCTGGATCTGAAGAATGAAGTGACTGAACTGAAATTTTTCATATAAAAAGCTGCAAAAGCACAGTTGATCAAGCAGAAGAAACAGTGAATTCAAAGACAATTATTTGAAATTATCCAGTTGGAAGAACAAAGAAGAAAAAAAATAAATTCTATGGTATATATGGAACATTGTCGAAAGAAACAACCTATGCATATGGGAATCCCAGAAGGAGCAAAGAGAAAGGGCAGAAAGCTTACTTAATAAAGAAATACTGACAGAAGAAGAAAGAAACTTATCACAAGGGAATCCACATAAGACTGTAAGACTACTCAGCAGAAACCTTGCAGTTCAGAAAGTGGGAGGATATTTTCAAAGAAAAAACTCTGCCAACCAAGAATACTGTACCTGGTAAAGCTGCCCTTCAGAAATGAAGAAGAGATAAGACTTTCCCAGAAAGACCTATGCTGAGGAAGTTCATCACCACTAGACCTGTCTTACCAAAAAAAAAAAAGGCTCTTTAAAGAAGGTTCTTCAAGTCAAAATGAAAACATGCCAAATAGCATCATGAAAACATATGAAAGGATAAAATCCACCGGCAAAAGTAAGTATTCAATAAAATTCAGATACTCCAATACTATACATAATATGGTGGTATAGTAAATTACTTTTAACTCTGGTATAAAAGTTAAAAGACAAAAGCATTAAAAATAACTGTAGCTGCAACAATTTGTTCATGGATACACAATAGTTTTAAATGTAAAAATATGACTAATAGCATGAAATGTGGGGGGAGAGAAGTAAAAGCTTAGAGTTTTTGTATGAAATTGAAGACATTATCAGCTTAAATAGGCTGTTATGACTATAAAATGTTTTGTGTAAGCCTTGTGAAAATCACAAAGAAAATACTTTTAGTCAAAACACAAAATATAAAGAGAAATGAATCAAAGCATACCACCACAAAAAAAAATCACAAAGTAAGACTGTGAGAGAGGAAAAATGGGACAAAAGAACTACAAAACAAACAGAAAACACTATGGCAATAGCAAATCCTTCCTTATCAATAATTACTTTGAAAGTAAATGAATTACATTCAACAATCAAAAGACATAGAGTAGATGAATGAATAAAAAACAAAATTCAACTATGTGCTGCCTATAAGAAACTCATTTAAGCCTTCAGGATACACATAAACTGAAAGTGAAGGGATGGAATTAACTAGTTCATACAAATGGCAATCAGAGAGAGCAGGGAGGCCACATTTATATCAGATAACATAGACTTTAAGAACTTAAATAAACAATATTTATAACAATTACAAATACATATGCACCCAACCTTAGAATACCTAAATATACAAAGCGAACATTAACAGAACTGAAGAAACAGTCACAAATACAGTAATAATAATGGGTGACTTCATTACCATACTTTCAATATCGGTTAGATCATCCATAACAGAAAAATCCATAAGAAAACAATGGACTTTAACCATATTATAGACCTAATGGACCTAACAAACATACACAGAATGTTCCATCCAATAGCAGCAGAATATATATGCTCCTCAAGTGCACGTAGAACATTCTCCAAGATACAGCATAGGCCAAAAACAAGTCCTAACAAATTTAAAAAGGCTGAAATCATATCAAGCATCTTTTCCAACTACAATGAAAGAAAACTTGAAAATTCACAAATTTATGAAAATTAAACAATACACTACTGAAAAAAACAATTGTGTCAACATAGAAATTAAAAGGAAGCAAAAATACTTTGAGAAAATGAAAAATGGAAATAACAACATTCCAAAACCAAAGGGATGCAGGAAATTTACTTCTGAGTAGAACTTTCATAATAATAAACACCTATATTCAAAAAATGATCTCAGACAAACAACCTACCTAACACTTCAAGGAACTAGAAAAAGAAGAACCAACTAAGCTCAAAGTTAGCAGAAGGAAGGCAATAATATATATTAGAGCAGAAATAAGTGAAATAGAGATTTGAAAAACAATTTTAAAAAGTGACAAAAACTAAGAGCTGGGTTTTTGAAAAGATAAAATTGGCAAACTTTTAGCTAGGCTAACTGAGAAAAAAAAAAGGAGACAATTCATATAAATTAAAAATGAAAGAGGTGGCATTATAACAGATAGCACAGAAATACAAGGGATTATAAGAGACTACAATTATAATCAAAGTTTATAAACTAGAAGAAACCTAGAAATGATCTTCCAAGATTGAATCATGAAGAAATAGGAAATCTGAGCAAACCAATAATGAGCAAACAGAGTGAGTCAGTTATCAAAAACCTCCCATAAAAGAAAAGCCCAGGATCAGATGGCTTCACAGTTGAATTCTATCAAACATTTAAGGAAAAATTAAGGCCAATCCTTCTTAATCTCTTCCAAAAAATTGAAGAGGAAAAAACACTTTCAAACTCATTTTACAAGGCCAGAATTACCCTCAGACCAAAGTCAGACAAGGACACCACAAGAAAAGAAAACTATATGCCAAAGTAGTTTTGACCTGATGAACAGCCTGATGAACATAGATGCAAAAGTCCTCAACAAAATACTAGCAAACCAAGTTCAACGGCACATTAAAATGTTCATACACCATCATCAAATGAGATATAGCCCTAGGATGCAAGGATGGCTGAACATACCCAAGTCAATAAATGCCATACACTACATTAACAGAATTAAGGATAAAAATAACATGATTATCTCAACAGATACAGCAAAAGCATTTGCCAAAATTTAATATATTTTCATGATGAAAAACTATCAACTTAGCTATAGGAAGGAATGCACCTCAACATAATAAAGGCCACATATGACAATCCCATAGCTAACAAGCCAAGGATGCCCTCCCTCACTACTCCTGTTCAACTTAGTACTGGAAGTCCTAGCCAGAGCAATGAGGCAAGAAATAAAAGACATCCAAATTGGAAGGAAAGAAGTCAAATTGTCTCTGTTTGCATTATGCTATATATAGAAAAGGTTAAAGACTTCACCAAAACAACTGTTAAAAATAATAACTTAATTATTTAAAGTTGCAAGATACAAAATCAACATACAAAAATAGTTGTGTTTCTTTACAATAAAAATGAGCTATCTACAAAACAAATTAAGAAAAAATCCTATTTACAATAGCCTCAAAAAGAATAAAATGCTTAGGAATAATTTTTATTAAGGATATATAAGATCTGCACATTGAAAATTATAAAACATTGATGAAGGAAATCCATGATGAAAAACAAGTGAATGGAAAGATAGCCTTTGCTGATTTTTCTTTGTGTCCTTTGGCTTTAATAAATCACAGTCACAAGTAAGCTATATGCTGAGAACTGTGAGTTCTCTACTGATTCAGTAAACCTAGAGATACTACTGGGGACCACCGAGAAAGGAAAAAATTGCCATCTTAACAATTCTGAGTTTCCAATCCATTCACATGGAATATTCCAACTTCACTTAGATTTTTTCTTTTCCTCAAAATTGTGTTAAGTGAATCTGTTTTGCATTTCTTTTATTAAGAGTATTCTTATGCTACTGTGAATGGAATTGCTTTTCTAATTTCATTTTCAGATTGTTCACTGCAATTACATAGAAATTCAATTCACTTTTGTATAGTGACTGTGTATCTTGTGACTTTTATAAACTCATTTGCTTTCAAAGCTATTTTTGATGAATTCCTTAGGATTATTACATACATGCAGGATCATGTCATCTGCAGAGAGACGTGTACTTCCTCCCTCCAAATTGGACGACTTTTATTTCTTTTTCTTACCTGACTATACTTTCTACAGTCTCTAGTACAGCATTGAATAGAGGTGATGAGAGCCTACACCTCCTTGCTCTGTGTCTGATTTTAGGGGGAAAGTACTCAGAATTTTGATATTAGTATGATGTTAGCTGTAGGTATTTCATAGATGACCTGTATCAGGTTAAGTTTCTCCCTATTTATAATTTGTGGATAATTTTATAAATGAGTGGTTATTACATTTGTTATATCCTTTCACTGAATCTTCTGAGATGATCATGTACTTTCTTTTCCTTTATTTAAATAATATGGTGTGCTACATTAATTAAACAAACTTGCAGTACTGAAATAAATCCCTCTTGGTCATGGTGGCATTCTTTTCACGTTTCTGGATTCTGTTTGTAATTTTAAAAGGGTTTTTGCATTGACATTCATGAGGAATATTGGTCTATAGTCTCCCTGTGAGGCTTTCATCTGGTGTCAGGGTAATACTGTCCTTTAAAATGAGTTATTTTTCTTATTTATTTTTTTAAAATAAATTTATTTATTTATTTATTTTTGGCTGCGTTGGGTCTTTGTTGCTGCGCGTGGGCTTTCTCTAGTTGTGGTGAGCAGGAACTACTCTTTGTTGTGGAGCACGGGCTCTAGGTACATGGGCTTCAGTAGTTGTGGCACGCAGGCTCAGTAGTTGTGGCTCACGGGTTCCAGAGCACAGGCTCAGTAGTTGTGGTGCACAGGCTTAGTTAGTTGCTCCACAGCATGTGGGATCTTCCCAGACCAGCACTCAAACCCATGCCCCCTGCATTGGCAGGTGGATTCTTAACCACTGCACCACCAGGGAAGCCCTAAAATGAGTTTTAAAGTATCCCTTTCTCTTCTATTTTCTGGGAGAGATTGTGGTATATTGCTATTGTTTCTTCTTTAAATGTTTGGTAATATTCACCAGGGAAGCTATCTAAATCTGGGCTTTAATTTGTGGAAAGATTTTTTAATAATCATCTTAAAGAACCTTGATGAAGAAATGTAAGAGAACATAGGTAGATAACCAGAGGAAATTGAAAAAACTGCAAGAGCAAAATGGAGGAATAAAGAAAGTGTAACCATCAAAAAGAACCAAACAGAAATTGTAGAGTTGAAGAAACAATAATAAAAATAAAAATTTAATAAAAGACTTCAAAAGCAGAATCAATCATGCAGAAGCAACAGTAAGTGAACCTGAATATTGTTTATTTCCAATTATCTAGTAGAGAAACAACAACAACCAAAAATAATAAAAAAGTAAAGAACACCTACCTGAATTATGGTAGCTTATCAAGGAAATGAACATTCATGAGAGCTCCTGAAGGGGAAAACAGAGAGAAAGGAGCAGAAAGATTTTTAAAGAAATAATAGCTGAAAACTTCCCAAATCTTGGGAGACATACGGACAGCTAGGAACAGAAGGCTAAAAGGTCTCCAAACAAGAAAAACCTAAAATATATTCCCCTAAGACAAATTATAACCAAAATGTTAAAAGTCAAAAGAAAATTTTTGAAGCAGCAAGATAAAAATTACTCATTACATATAAAGGAACCCATAAGGTTATCAGTGGATTTCTCTGCAGAAATGTTGCAAACCAGGATGGAGGGGGATGAAACATTCAAAATACTAAAAGAAAAAATTGCCAACCAAGAAAACTATACAAAGCAAAGTGACCTTCAAAAATTAAGGAGAGATAAAGACAATTCCAGACAAATAAAAGGTAAGAGGGTTCATCACCTCCAGACCTGCTTATAAGAAATCCAACAAGGAGTTCATCAAATTATAAGAGGACATTAAGTCATGAAAATATATAAAAGTGTAAAACTCACTGGTAAATGTAAATATATAGTCGAATTCAGAATATACTACTACTGTAATCATGACAAATCACATTTATCTCTACTACAAAAGTATTATGAAATAAACATAGTTATAATAATTTGTTAATGGACTCACAATATAAAAAATACAAGGTGTGATATTAAATGCATAAAATATAGGAGGAGGAGAATTAAAAATGCAAAGCTTTTGTATTTATAGAAGATGGGTTGTTATTAGCAGCTTAAAATATACTGTTATATCTATAAAATATCTTTATAAGCATCATGGTATTCACAAAGAGGTAATCTATAATAGATACACAAATTAAAATATATCACTACAAAAAATAAATCAAAATGGAAGACAGAAAAGAAAAAGGAACTTTAAAAAACAGAAAACAACTAACAAGATGGCAATAGAAAGTCCTTGCCTATCAATAATTACTTTAAATGTAAACAGATTAAATTCTCCAATCAAAATATACAGAATGGAAAATGGATAGAGAAAAAAAAAAGATTCAACAGTCAAGAAACTCAATTTAGCTTTAAGAATATGCCTAAGCTGAAAGTGAAAGGAAGAAAAAGATATTCCATGCAAATGCTAGCCAAAAGAAAGCAGGGTTTACTGCACTTATATTAGACAAAATAGACTTTCAGTCAAATCAGTCACAAAAGACAAAGAAGGTGATTATAAAATGATAAAGGGATCAATCCATCAAGAGAACATAACACTTGTAACTATACATGCAACAAATATTGGAGCACCTAAAAACTTTAAGCAAATATTGACAGACTAAAGTACAGACTGTACAGACTGTCTACTGAAGTAGACAACAATACAATAACAGAAGGGGACTTCAATACCCTACTTTTAACATTGGATAAATCAACCGGAAAGAAAGTAAGAAAATAGCAGACCTGAATAACATTATAGATCAAATAGACCTTGAGACATATATAGGACATTATTTCCAATGGAAAAAAATACAAATTCTTCTCAAAAGCACATGTATCATTCTCTACAATAGGATATATGGTGGTCACAGGCAAGTTTTAACAAACTTAAGACTGAAATAATATTTTGTGTATTTTACAGTGCTATGAAACTAGAAACCAATAAAAGAGGAAAAAGTGGAAAATTCAGAAAATGCAGAATTAAACATAACACTCCTGAATGATCAATAGATCAAGGAGAAATAAAAGAAAAATCAGAAAGAATCCTGAAACAGAGAAAAACAAAAAAACAATATACCAAAATATATGAGATGCCGCAAAAGCAGTTATAAGAGTTACGTTTATAGCAACAAATGTCCACATTAAAAAAGGGAAATATCTCAAATAAACAACCCAACATTACACCTAAAGGAATAAGAAAAGGAGGAAAAAAGTAAACCCAAAGTTAGCAAAAGGTAGAAAAGAACAAAGATTAGAGGGGAAATAAATGAAATAGAGACTAAAAAGAAAATAGAGAAGATCAATAAAACTAGGAGTTGGATTTTTGAAATCCAAAATGGCAAAACTTTAGTTAGACTAACCAAGTAAAAAAAGACAGGCCTCAATAAAATAAAATTATGAATGAAAGAAGAGACACTAAATCTGATACTGTAGAAATACAAAGGATCATAAGAAGCTACTATGAAGAATTATATGCTGACAAAGTGTGTGACCTAGAAGAAATGTATACGTTCCAAGAAACACACAATCTACCAAGACTGAATCATGAAGAAATGGAAAACTCGAACTGACTAATCGTAACTATAGGGACTAAATTTGTTTTTAAAACCTCCTAAGAAAAGCCCAGGACCAGATGGTTTCACAAGTGAATTCTATGAAATATTTAAAGAAGAATACTAATCCTTCTCCAACTCTTCCAAAAAATTAAAAAGGAGGGAATACTTCCAAACTTGTTTTCCAAGGCCAGCATTACCCCAGTACTAAAGACAGATAAGGACACCAGAAGAAAAGAAAATTGCAGGCCAATATCCCTGGTGAATACAGATGAAAAACATTCTGAAGAAAATGCTAGCACACCAAATTCAACAGCATATTAAAAGGATCAAACACCATGGTCAAGTGGGATTTATACCTTAGATACAAGAATGATTCAACATACAGGTATCAATAAATGCAATACACCCCATTAATAAAATTAAGAGTAAAATTCATAAATCTGCTGAAGAGATGCAGAAAAAAACATTTGACAAAATTCAACACTCTTTCATGATAAACACTCAAAAAATTGGGTATAGAAAGAACATATCTCAACATAATAAGAGCTATATATGACAAACTTTAGCTAACATTATACCCAATAGTGAAAAGCTGAAATCTTTTCCTCTAAGATCAGGAATAAACGGAGGTATCCACTATCACCACTCCTATTCAGCACAGTACTGGAAGTTCCAGCCAAAGCAATTAGGCAAGAAAAAGAAATAAAAGGCACTCAAATCAGAAAGGAAGAAGTAAAATTGTCGCTGTTTTCACATGACATGATCTTATATACAGAAAATCCTAAAGAACCACAAAAAAAATCCATTAGAACTGATACACAAATTGAGTAAAGTTGCAGGATACAAAATCAAACTACTAAAATCATTTCTATCCATTTATAACAAAATATATGAAAAAGAAAAATTTTAAATCCCACTTATAATAGTATCAAAAACATTATATTACTTGGGAATAAATTTAACTTTTAGACTTTATATGATGAAATTATGGCTGAAAACTTCCCTAACCTAAAGAAGGAAACAGGTATCCAGGTAAAGGAATCACAGAGAATCCCAAACAAGATGATCCCAAAGAGACCCACATTAAGAATTATCATAATTAAAATAGCAAGAGTTAAAGATAAAGAGAAAATTGTAAAGGCAGCAAGAGACAAAAGTCACATACAAGGGAAGCCAAATAAGGCTCTTAGCTTATTTTTCTAAAGAAACTTTCCACCACAGAAGAGAGTGGTATGATATATTTAACGTGCTGAAAGAAAAAAAAAAATCTACAACCTAGAATATTCTACCCTGCAAGGTTATCATTCTGAATTGAAAAAGAGATAAGGCTTTTCCAAGACAAGCAAAAATGAAGAGTTCATCACTACTAAACCAACCTTACAAGAAATGTTAAAGGATCTTCTTTAAGTGAAAAATAAAAGGCTACAACAAGAAATAAGAAAATATAGGAAGTGAAAAATCTCCCTGGTAAAGGCAAATACATAGTAAAGGCAGTGGATCAACCACTTAAATAATCTAGTATCAAGGTTAAAAGACAAAAATTGTAAAAATCAACTATAGCTACAATAAACATATAAGGGATAGTCATGAAGATGTAAAATATGACATCAAAAACACAAAATGTATATGGGGGGAGGGTAAAAAATGTAGATCTTTTAGAATTGTGTTTGAATTTGAATGACTATCAGTTTAAAACAAATAGTTGTAGCTATAGGTCAACATATATGATGGTGTATGGTAACCCAAATCAAAAACTACCATAGATATACAAAAATTAGAGAGAAAGGAGCCCATACATAACACTAAAGAAAATCATCAAACTGCAAAGGAAGAAACTAAAAGAGAAAGAAAAGAGAGAAGAATTACAGAAACAACCAGAAAGCAAGAAACAAAATATCAATAAGTACATAGCTATCAATAACCCCTTTAAATGTCAAAGGACTAAATGCTGCAATCAAAAGGCTGACTGGATAAAAAAAAAAAAAAACAAGACGCATCTATAAGCTACTTATAAGAGACTCAACTCAGAGCTAAATACATATGCAACAATCTCATCTACAATCACATGAAAAAGAATAAAATACCTAAGAATAAATTTAACCAAGGAAGTGAAAGACCTGTACTCTGAAAACTATAAGACATTGATGAATACATACAAATAAATGGACAGATATACCATGTTCATGGATTGGAAGAATTAATGTTAAAATAACTGTACTACCCAAAGCAATCTACAGATTGAATGCAATCCCTAGCAAAATACTCATGACATTTTTCTCAGAACTAGAACAAAGAATTCTAAAACGTGTATGGAACCACAAAAGACCCCTAGCAGCCAAAGCAATCTTGAGAAAAAAAGAACTAGAGTTATCACACTCCCTGACTTCTATTTTACAAAGCTACAGTAATCAAAACAGTATGCTACTGACACAAAAACAGGTATAAATCAATGGAACAGAATAGAGAGCTCAGAAATAAATCATACACATATGGTCAATTAATCTATGACAAAGGAGGCAAGAAGGTATACAATGGTGAAACAACAGTCTCTTTAATAAGCCATGTTGGGAAAACTGGACACCTCCACCTAAAAGAATGAAATTTTTGTATATCATGTGTGTATATTACATCATATACAAGAATAAACTCAAAATGGATTAAAGACCTAAATGCAAGACCAGAAACCATAAAACTCCTAGAAGAAAACATAAGCAGTACACTCTTTGACTTTGAATTTAGCAATATTTTTAATGGATCTGTCTCCTCAGGCAAGGGTATAAAAAGCAAAAATAAAGAAATGGGACTCATTCAAACAAAATCTTCCGCACAATGAAGGAAACCATCAAGAAAACAAAAAGGCAACCAACTGAATGGGAGAAGATATTTGCAAATATGTTTGTTAAGGGGTTAATATCCAAAATATAAAATGAACTCAGATGACTCAATATTAAAAAAACAAACAAGCAAACAAAACAAAAACTTGATTTTATTTTTTTCCCTTTTTTTTAAATTTAATTTTTATTTTAAAATTAAAAAAAAAATTTTATTGGGGTATAGCTGTTTTACAATGTTGTGTTAGTTTCTACTGTACAGAGAAGTGGAGTTCCCTGTGCTATACAGCAGGTTCTCATTAGTTATCTATTTTATACATATTAGTGTACATATGTCAATCCCACTCTCCCAATTCATCCCACCCCCCCTTTTCACCCCTTGGTGCCCACACGTTTCTTCTCTACTTCTGTGTCTCAATTTCTGCATTGCAAATAGGTTCATCTGTACCATTTTTCTAGATTCCACATATATGCCTTAATATATGATATTTGTTTTTCTCTTTCTGACTTACTTCACTCTGTATGACAGTCTCTACTGGTCAGAATGGCCATCATCAAAAAATCTACAAATAATAAATGCTGGAGAGGGTGTGAAGAAAAGGGAATCCTCTTGCACTGTTGGTGGGAATGTAAATTGATACAGCCACTGTGGAGAACAGTGTAGAGGTTCCTTAAAAAACTAAAACTGGAATTACCATATGACCCAGCGATCCCACTACTGGGTATATACCCAGAAAAACCATAACTCAAAAAGACACATGCACCCCAATGCTCACTGTGGCATCATTTACAATAGCCAGGTCATGGGAGCAACCTAAATGTCCACTGACAGACGAATGGACAAAGAAGATGTGGTACATATATACAATGGAATATTAATGAGCCATAAAAAGGAACGAAATGGGGTCATTTATAGAGACGTAGATGGACAACTTGATTTTGAAATGGACAGAGAGCCTGAATAGGCATCTTTCAAAAGACACACAGATGGCCAACAGGCACATGAAAAGATGTTCAACATCACTAATCAGGGAAATGAAAATCAAAATCACAATGAGATATCACCTCACACCTGTCAGAATGGCTGTAGTCAAAAAGGCAACAAATGGCAAGTGTTTACAAGGATGCGGAGAAAAGGGAACCCTGGCACACTATTGGAGGGAATGTAAATTGTTACAGTCACTATGGGAAACTATATGGAGGTTTCTCAATTAAAAATAGAACTACTTTGATCCAGGATATATATCTGAAGGATATAATAACAGTGTCTTGAAGAGGCAGGTGTACCCCCATGTTCATCGCAGCATTACTCACAATAGCCTAGATATGGAAATGACCTAAGTGTCGAGCAATAGATTAATGTATTAAAAGAAATGTAGTGTGGAATAATATTCAGCCATAAAAAATAAGGAAATCTTGCCATTTGCGACAACATGTAGGAACCTGGAGGACATTATGCTAATTGAAATAAGTCAGACAAGAGAAAGAGAAATACTATATAATCTCACATGTGAAATGTAAAAAAGTCAAACTCCTCAAAGCAGAGAGTAGATTGGTGGTTGCCAGTGGGTGCTAGGTGAGGAAAATGGGAAGATGTAGGTTAAGGGTACAAATTTTCAGCTATAAAATGAAAAAAATCTGGGGATCTAATGTACTGCATTACTGTAGTTAACAATAATGTTATTATATACTTAAAAGTTGCTAAGATAGTAAATCTTAAATGTTCTCAGTATGTGAAGTGGTGGATGTGTTAACTAACCTTATTGTGGTCATCATTTCACAATACATACTTAGAGCAAATCATTACGTTGTACATCTTAAACTAAAGAATTATATGTTGGTTATATCGATAAACCTGGGGGAAATTTTTTTAAAGATTAAATCATGCTCTTCCTCCTGTCTTAAGAATATGTGCATTTACCTTTGTTCAAGAGTTTGTTTCTTTCTCCTTAGGGTTCCAATGGATTGTGCTGGGTGTTGGGCAATTTTCAGGGGTTCGTTAAATGCTTTCATTAAAAGGAACTGAATGGTTGTAACAGTAACTGAATGAATTGTGAAGGTAGAGAGGATTTTTACCAGAAGACAGTAAAGAGAAGTTAGCCAGCAAAAAGAACTAGTCTAACTTCCTGTCCCTATGTTAAGTATGGTCTTATAAAATAAGAATTTAAGAAGGTTGCCCAAGGTGTATGTTGATCACAGAGAAATCCCAGTGGGTACAGGAAAGATTTGTAATGTGGTATAGGAATGGGAAGTCAAATCAGGAGAGAGAAGCATCAGGCATTATGTACAGGAGAGTCCTAGAAATGACAGATTACAGAGTGGACTGAAGTGTGACAGGGGCTCCAATGCTGCTTGCATATAATAAGATGGGAAGGACTGCATAGAGTAGTGACATGTTTTCCATCTCCCTGGAACAAGTATTTCAAGAAATTTAATGATGGGACTTCCCTGGTGGCGCAGTGGTTAAGAATGCACCTGCCAATGCAGGGGACACGGGTTCGAGCCCTGGTCCAGCAAGATCCCACATGCTGTGGAGCGACTAAGCCCATGCGCTACAACTACTGAGCCTGTGCTCTAGAGCCTGCAAGCCACAACTACTGAAGCCCACGCACCTAGAGCCTGTACTCTGCAACGAGAACCCACCGCAATGAGAAGCCCACACACCGCAACAAAGAGTAGCCCCCACTCGACACAACTAGAGAAACCCCGCACGCAGCAACAAAGACCCAATGCAGCCAAAAATAGATAAATAAATTAAAAAAAAAAAAAAAGAATTCGCCTGCCAATGCAGGGGGCACAGGTTCGAGCCCTGGTCCAGGGAGATCCCACATGCCGTGGAGCAACTAAGCCCGTGCACCACAGCTACTGAGCCCAGGCACCACAACTACTGAAGCCCATGCGCCTAGAGCCCGTTCTACACACGTGAAGCCACTGCAATGAGAAGCCCGCGCACCACAATGAAGAGTAGCCCCTGCTCGCCGCAACTAGAGAGAGCCCGCATGCAGCAACAAAGACCCAACACAGCCAAAAATAATAAATAAATAAATAAATTTTTTAAGAAAAAGAAATTTAGTGCTAACATATAAAATACAGATTGCCTCCTACCTTGCAATTTCGTGTGCAGCATTCCCCCGAACCACATATTTTATTTTTTTTCTTTCTACATGTTCTAGGATCACAGCAGGCTGGATGTGTACAATTCTGGAAACAAATGCTTTGTTACTCAGTCATGCATGATTAGGTACAATCAAATAAAACTACAATACAGAATTTATTTACGAAGTATGAGCATTTCTTAAAAACCAGTTTCTGTAATTCCACTCTTTACATGAGACTTATTGAAATCAACATCTCAGCCAGTAGGTTGTAAAAGAAATGTGTCATTTCACTACATTCCATATAATCTGAACAATATTAACATACTACTGTGGAGCCAAAAACTTAGAGGAAATAGTTATTAGATTTCTTGTTAGCTACCATTCTCTTCTAAATTTTTCCTATATTCTTGCTTTCATAATAAATCTATTTACACACTGCCAGCAGGCAGACTCTCAGCTTCTGTCTGAAATGGCAAACCCCCAAACTTCTGCCCCCAGAAAAGTGGTCCCAGAAGCCAGTCTGGTCTGTCCAGATTTCACTGGGATGCTGGCCCCATACGTACTTGTATTTTACAAGATTCAGTGCCTTCAATCAACTTTTCCAGTCTTCAGTAGCAAGTTTGTTTTAAACTCTGTAATTTACCAATATTAGAAGTTTGAGTTTCCTGGTGTTGTGTTTTTTCTTACTGGTATTTTTTTTGTTTGTTTTTGTTTTTGTTTGCAGTACGCAGGCCTCTCACCGTTGTGGCCTCTCCCGTTGCGGAGCACAGGCTCCGGACGCGCAGGCCCAGCGGCCACGGCTCACGGGCCCAGCCCCTCCGTGGCATGCGGGATCCTCCCGGACCGGGGCACGAACCCGTGTCCCCTACATCAGCAGGTGGACTCTCAACCACTGCGCCACCAGGGAAGCCCCTTACTGGTATTTTTAATTGGTATTTTCAATGAACAGCTTCACCACAGGCAGCAATATTATACTTTTAAAAGGCTATTTATTTCATCTATTGACTCGTGTATTCATGTACTCAAAGTTTAAATATTCCTTTGTTAGCTTTTTTTCTTACTGTATCTCTTAATCAAATGTTTGGTTATTCTAGTTTGGGTTTTTTTTTTCTTTTTCAATACAACTCCATTTGTAAGGGCAGACTTTCTTGAGAATAGAATGCTCTGGCTATTTCAAAATGGTTCCTTTTCCCCTCCCTCTGTCAGAAGCATTAGACTTCTCTCCAGTATTCACTGTGACAAACAGTTCAAGTTTCTGCAGGTACAACTCATAAAAGTGTGGGGACCTTCCTATGATCGGGTTCCCCTGGAGTTTTAAACTATCAGAGTTCTACACACTGAGACTCCAGAAATTTGTCAATTCCAGTTCAGGTTTTCCTACCCAGATACTGGTTCCCAAAAGGTTTTAGCTTGTGGGTTGCTACTCTATTAAGTTGTGATTCTCTGCATCCACCTGTTGGTTTTTCCAATTTGTGGGGCAGTGGTTTGCTCTGTGACCTCACATCTCTGATGGATGCAAGAAGAGCTATTTCTTTTCCAAGTTGGTTAGCTTTTTACTTGTAAGGACTAAGTGGTGACTTCTAAACTTCTCACATGTCAGACCAGAAACCATAATTGTATTTCAATGTATTTGAATAAAAGTCCTTTGAATTGGCTTTTGAATCTCCCATTTCAGAGTCTATCATTTTATTTTTCTTAACAGAGCCTAAAAGAAGAAGTTTCTAAATTTGATTAAGTACAACTTACATATTTTTCTTTAAAACCTCATTCTTATTTGCCTTATCTAAGAAAGTTCTGCCTATCACAGAGTCAAAAAGACTGTCTCCTGTGTTTTACTCTAAGAGCTTTAGGATTTTCGCTTTTATATTTAGGTCTTTGATCCATTTCAAGTTAGTTTTTGTGTATGGTGAGATGTCAAAGTTTTCTTTTTATGTACGTGGGTATCTAGCTCATACAATACCTTTGTTGGAAAGGTTTTCTTCACCCATTTAACTGCCTTAACATCTCTGATTGGCAGAGAATCAACTGACCTTATAAATATTTTATATTTGGATTCTCTATACTGTTTCATTAAGGGATATATTTATGCTTTGGCCAATACCACATTATACTGATTATTTCTGCTTTATAGAAAATTTTGAAATTTACAGAAAATTAGTGCATGTGCTCCACCTTTGTTCTTTTTAATTGCTTTGTCTATTCTAGGTCCTTTGCATTTCCATATATATTATAGTATCAGCTTGTCAATTTCCACAGAACGATGGTGGGGTTGGGATTGGGATTGTGTGGAGTGTTGATGTAGAGCTGACATCTTGGCAATATTGTGTCTTCCAATCCATGAAAGTGGGATATGTCTCCCTCTCGATCTTCTTTCATTTCTCTGAGCAATGTGAGTTTTCATTGTACAGGTCTTGCACGTATTCTGTTAAATTTATCTCTATTTCATGTTTTTGAAACAATGTATATGGAATTGTACATTTTAGTTCATTTTACATTTGTTCATTGTTTATACATAGAACTCCATGGAATTTGGGTTCACGTGCATTCATTAATTAGCTTTAGCAGACTTCGGGGGTAGATTGTTTAGGATTCTCCAATCACGTGGCCAAGTTGAATTTGATTAGACAGTTTTAATCTTCCTTTCCACTCACTGTTTCTTTTTCGTGCCTTACTGCAGTTTCACTGTGTGTTTCTTTGTGTTTCTTTATCTTCCCTTACTGCAATGGCAGGAGCATCCACTGCAGTGTTGAAGGGAAACATAACCTGTCCATACAAAACTTTTTTTCCGTATAATAGCAAACGATGCATTTTGCTATATAGTCTATCGTCTTTAGATGTTCTTGTCTTTTTGTTACTGCTTGTAGTTAAAGGCATATTTCTGCAACTCCTTATACACTCTTTGTGGTCACTAATTATAAGATTAGAGCTGATGCATACACTAAAGAATTTAGGAAGACAATATCTGAAGACAAATATTAACTAAAGGATGTTTGCTCCCCACTTCAAAAAATGGCAAAATTAGGAAACTTAAAGGCTTCCATCTTCCCCAAAGAGGTATTTTTCAAAATTTTTCTTCTAAAAGACAAGGTCTTCTTTTCCACCTCGTACTCACATATACAGGAAGCAAAAAATATTTTTGAAAAAATTTCCACTAACCTGTAAAGTGCCGCAATCACATTCTTCACCCGATTCCAACTTTCCATTGCCACACGTCTGCCTCTGTTTGTAAACTGGCTCAACAGGAAGGATTTTATGAAGACATTCAAGGCCAGAATGTGCAGCAAAATATTTAAAGTCATCCAAGCTACAAGTGCTAAAATCCTTTATACCCTCAGATAGCCTAAAATATTAAAAAAAAAGGGTATGACAAAAATTATTGCTGTATAACTCTACATTTCTCCTAATGTATGATGTTTTCAAGAGAGATTTAAAGAGCATTATTCTCATGGATAACAATAAGCACACGTTTAAAAATATAAAAGTATTTAAAAAATACTAACATTTTTAACACACTTTTTAAATTTCACCAAGAAAATTCTTGTAATGAAAAAAAAATTCCAAAATCTTTTGCCATTCATCCTGTTTTAAAGAAGACCAATTATTTACCTGTCCTAAAATCTTTATTAATTGTTTAAACATAGGAACTGTGTTACTCTTTATTTACCTTCTTAGTGCCAAACAACTGAATTTAAAATTTTTGGCCTAGGTATTTAATATACTTTTTATTTATTTAATATCATTTTTGTATTTTTTCTGTAAATATCAATATGAACATGTCTGTATTATCTTTAAAAGTATATTTTAGAACTTTTGCTCTCTGTAATTAGGCATTTTTCAAACAAGAATCTGTTGTTTGATTTATACCATGGGAGGGACAAGAGGAATACCTGTCCTAATGGAGTGAGAAAGTTGTTAGTAGTCTGCTAATATATCAGCATCCAACTAAAACCCTAGAAAGAATACAATTTAAGAGTAAAGACTATGCCCTAGACCAGTAGCTGACAAACTTATCTGTGAAGGGCCACACAGTAAATATTATAGGCTTATATGCCATATGCTCTGTTGTAGCTACTCAACTCTGCCACTGTAGTGCAAAAGCAGCCATGAAGAACACATAAAACAGTAAGCCTACAAAATGAATTTACAAAACAGGCAGGCAGCCAAATTTAGCCTATAGATCATTGTTGGCTGACCTCTGCCCTATACTAAAATCTACTCTGTATCAGTCCTAACAGTTAGAGCCTAAACTCAAGCCCTGACAACATCCCCAGAGGAAACCAAGTTTGGAAGTTCAGGCCTGCCATTTTAGAGGGGTTTGGAAATGCCTTGAGTTTTCTATAGACTCATGTTAATGAAGTATAAAACCAAGCACATAAAATTTAAAATGATTACCCAATAACTGAATTGCCTGGTAGAAAAAGAATCAATGCTTTTCAGAGGAAGGTAATGAGAATCTAGGCTTTCTATTGTACTATCAAACAATATCCAATATGCCACTACTAATAATAATCATACAAAGAAATAAGAAAATGTAAACCATAGTCAATAAAAAAGCAGTCAATAGTAAGCAACACTGAGATGGCCCAGGTGTTAGATTTGGCACACAAATACTTGAAAGGAACCATTATAAATATATTCAATTAATTAATTAAATAATTCAGAGAAATTACAGCCTTACAGAGTGAACACTCAAAAGAGAGTGCATATCATCCAATTTACCTAATGTTCTAGAGCCAGTAAAACCAATTGTAGTGATAGAAATCAGATCAGCTGTTGACTGGGGCAGGGTGGAAGGTAAAAAGGACAGCCAAGGATCACAAAAGAACTTTCTGTGGAAATGGAAATGTTGCATAGCCTGATTGACACTGGTTCAGTAATTTGTATATATTTATCAGTCATAAACTTGTACACTTAAAGTTTAAAGTGTATGAATTTTATTGTAGACAAATCGTACCTCAAAAGTTGATTTTTTATAGTGTATATAAATACAACACTCAAAAAGATGATGAAAGAATATTCCTTTGAGAAACAATTTCACACAGAGAAGAAGTAATTTAGTTATTATCTACTTTGTGCCTTCACAGATATTTGGGATAACATAGATTCAGTCATCACAGGACAAAATGAAATAATAAGAATACTGAGCTAAAAGGTCATTATTGGAAACATTTACCAAGCACTCTTCTAGGCAACTGGTGTGTAGTGAAACGTAGACCAAGTGCCTGCTAGGGGCAAAAAGTATAAACATCAGGAAATAGGTATATGAAATAAGTCAGATAGTTATTGGAATGATGAAGAAAAATAAAACAACACAATTTACAGGGAATAAAAGACACTGTTTTAGAAGAGAAGACATTTATTTAAAAAAAAAAAAAACTATAGCTAAGATTGGTAACAAGGCAAGGGTACCCACTCTCACCAGGTCGATTCACATTGGGCTGAATTTATTTCAAGTGCAATTAAGCAAGAAAAAGGAATTACACAAAAATAGATGGAGAGGAAAACATAAAGCTGTTCTTATTCATGGACAACAAGATATTGTTTACAGAAAATCTTAAGTAATCAACAAATAAAATCTCCTGGAATTTCTGTTGAGTTTAGGAAGTTTGCAGCACACAAAGTCAACATACAAAAATTATATTTCTATGTACTAGCAATGAGCACTCTGAAAATGAAATTAAGAAAACAGTTCTTTTCAAAATAGCAAAAAAGAATAAAATGTTTAAGAATAAATATAACAAAACAAGTACAAGACATGTAAACTGTAAAATACCATACATTGCTGGGGAAAATTAAAGACCTAAATAAATGAAGACATATACCAGATTCAAGAATTAAAAGACTCAGTATTGTTAAGATGGTAACTCTCCCAAAATTGACTATTTATAATACCCAAGATATGGAAGCAACCCAAATGCCCATCCACAGATGAATGGATGAAAAAGATATGGTATAGAATATTACTCAGCCATAAAAATGAATGAAATTCTTCCATTTGCAGCAACAAGGATGGATGTAGAGACTATCATACTAAATGAAGTAAGTCAAACAGAGAAAGACAAATACTGTATGGTATTTGTCATACTAAGTGAAGTCAGTCAAATAGGGAAAGACAAATACCATATGGTATCGCTTATATGTGGTAACTAAAAAATAGTACAAAAGAACACATATGCAAAACAGAAGTAGACTCACAGATATAGAAAACAAACAAGGGGTTACCAAAGGGGAGAGGGAGGAGGGGAGGAGCAAGTTAGGAGTAGGGCATTAAGAGATATAAACTAGTATGTATAAAACAGATAAGCAACAAGGATACAGTAAATATATAGCACAGGGAATTATAGCCATTATCTTGTAATAACTTATAATGGAATATAATCTGTAAATATACTGAATCACTATGCTGTATACCTGGAACTACCATAATGTTGTAAATAAACTATACTTCAATTTTTAAAACTCTCAACAGTTTTCATAAAAATTGGAAATTTGATAATAAAATATATATGAAACTACAAAGGACCTAGAATAAACAAAACAATTTGGGAAAAGATGAAAAAACTTGGGGATTTGTACTACCTGATTTCAAAATTGTTTTTAAAGTATTATCAGTGATACTAAAATTTTAAAAAAGCCTTTTTCTTCAGTAGTCTCTCTCTCAGTGGGGCATAGTTTTACTTATTTGTGACTTGATGTCTTTCTAAATTTAAAAAAGATACATTTTTAACTTGAATTGTACTGTTCATCCTTATATTGTATAATGCCAGTATCAAGGCACTTAACTTTAAATAGAATCACTAAAATCACACAATTCATATGGCTTGTCCCCAGAGGGCACCTTCAATCTAGCCAGCAGAGAAAAATACAAGCCAGACTCTGGAAGGTAGGAAGGAGGAAGAGAACGTCCCCAGGCATGGAGAGGCCTGAGGGAGTGCTGGGTCTTATTTTGGCGTGTGTTCCATCTGCACTTGAAAAGAATGCGCATCCTAGTGTAGGATATAGTGTTCTATAATTGTCAATTAATTCAGTTTGGTTATAGAAATGTAAAGTCCCTAACCAAAAAACAATTTTTAAGTATACTGTGTGTTTAATAAAGAAAATGATCTTACACAGCTTTTGGTGACATTGCGCAAACATCTCCTGAACAATGGCAGATCTCAGTATTATCATAACTCATTCCCATGTTAAGGCCAAGCAACTGCACAATACTGAGAGCATATGACTCCAAGGATAAACCCTCTGAATACTAAATATAAGGAAAAGAAAAGAAAAATAGTTAGCTAAGAATCTTATTCAGTTATAAAAAGTTACTATAATCAAAAATTCATACATAAAACTCATTTTTTAAACATCTTTATTGCAGTATAATTGCTTTACAATGGTGTGTTAGTTTCTAATTTATAACAAAGTGAATCAGTTATACATATATATATGTTCCCATATCTCTTTCCTCTTGCATCTCCCTCCCTCCCACCCTCCCTATCCCACCCCTCTAGGTGGTCACAAAGCACGGAGCTGATCTCCCTGTGCTATGTGGCTGCTTCCCACAGGATTAAAGACACAGACCTACTAGAGAATGGACTTGTGGATATGGGGAGGGGGAAGGGTAAGCTGTGACAAAGTGACAGAGTGGCATGGACATATATACACTACCAAACATAAAACTCATTTTTAAAATTCATTAATGCAGCCAAGATACTTAACGTAGACACAATTGTACTAGTTATGTAAGTATTATTAAACACGGATGGATGAGTAACACTACAGTTTAATTTCAAGATACTATTACATAATGACAATACCAGCTATCTTAGCAAATCTAATAGAGTTTAAACACCACACTATATCGCTTCTTTGAATTATTTTAAACAAGATGCTTTTAATCTTTTATTTTAATAATCAATCCTACATTCTCTTTGTAGTATACAGTCTCTAAAATGGGTCCCTGCCTCCTGGTATTTATGATCCCGTGTATCCCCACTCCATTGAGTGTAGGCTGGACTTACTGACTTGCTTCTAATTAACTGAATATAGCAGAAATGATGGGTCATCATTTCCAAGATAAGTTATTAAAAGACTGACTTCTTGGATTCTATGTCTCTCTCTCTCTCATTCGCTCTGGGGGAAGGTAGCTACTTTGTCATGAAGTAGGCCTGTGGAGAGGTCCTCGTGAGTGAGCTTGGAAACTTTTTCTGAGGTCTTCCAATAGTCACATGACTGAGCTTGGAAGCAAATCCCCTCTGTGTTGAACCTTGAGATAATTACAGCCCTAGCTGACATCTTGTTTTCACCAACTAAGCTGCTCCTAGATTCCTGACCCACAGAACTGTGTTGTTTTCATGTGCTAAGGTTTGGTACAATCAGTTACATAGCAATAGATAACTAATACACCCTCAACAGGTATTGCTGTTTTCCTTTGAAACATTTCTATTATCTGCACAGAAGTTTATAGCAGTTTTATTCATAACTGCCACAACTTGCAAGCATCCATGATGTCCTTCAGCAGGTGAACAGATAAACTGTGGCATGTTTCAGACAATAGAATATTATTCAGCACTAAAAAGAAATGAGCTACAAGGTCATGAAAAGACACCGAGGAAATTTAAATGCATGTTACTAAGCGAGAGAAGCCAACCTGCAGAGACTATATACTATATGACTCCAACTATATGACATCCTGGAAAAAAAGTTATGGAGACAAAAGATCCACGGCTGCAGGTGGGGAGGGGAGAAATTAATTGGCAGAGAGCACAGAGGATTTTTAAGGCAGTGAAAATACTGTGTATGATACCATAATGATGGGCACATATCATTATTTGACCAAATCCGTAGAAAGTACAACACCAACATTGAACCCTAAGGCAAATTATGAACTTTGGGTGATTTTTAATGGGTCAATGTACGTTTATCAATTGCAATAAGTATAACCCTCGGTGAGTGATGGTGATAACGAAGAAGGTTATGCAAGTGTAGGGGCAAGGGATACATTGATAATCTATGCACCTTCTTCTCAATGGTGCTGTGAACCTAAAACTGCTCTAAAAATAGTAGTTTTTAAAAAGTTGTTGGTACTTGATGGACCAAGAGCAAGATGGCATTGTGAGGGAGCGGCAAGTAAAGCACAGTTCAGGGGAGAAGATTAACTGACCCATGAAGATGTTTCTAAGTTTCCATTCCGCATATTGCCCTGGGTTGCTTGTTGTTCAACCACAGCCACTGAGAGGTAGAAAACAACAATCAGCTGACGCATCAGACACTTCAGTCCACCTTCAGAGCGTAGAGAGCAATTTTGTTTACTGGAAGACTGCTTGAACTCAAGCAATCCCTCCTTCCTGCACCCCAGCTTTTGATCAAAAGCAGTTCTTAGGACCAAACAGAAGCCCTTGCCAGGACACACTTTATTCCCTTCATAGTTACAGACAATATTAATAGTAACCAAGGAACACATTTCGTTTCTCAGAAGACACAATGCCACTCTATTGGAAAAGGCATTCAATATAACTTTCATTGTCCCCAACAGGTCTCAGATAGCTGGTTCAATTGAGAGACATAACGGTTTCCTTAAATAATTCCTTTTCAAATCCAACAAATGGACCCTTAAATGGGTGTCTATATTGGCCAAGCTATTAATGTCTCTTAATTCAAGGACCCTTGTCTGACACACACTTCACACAAACTTTAAAACATTTTTCCCTTTTCCTTCCCTATATTTAAAGGGGCTTATGTCTGGCCTCCATGTATATGAAGACTCACTGTATAGGAGCCCCTTTAACTATGTCTCCCCTACTGCTGTAAATATTTTATCTTGCCCCACCCCATAAGGGTTGGAGACCAGATCCAGGTACATACCATCCTGAGGTCTATTAACCATAGATTTCCTCCTGGTCCAGGCAGCTGCTAATTTGACATGAGACCCATTTGAGCCTAAACTTCCACCACCACAAAAACAAATGAAAAACAAAAACAAAACCTCTCAAGTGCAGCTGTACAACATTCTGTTGACTGTTCATCTCATTACCATTGATCTGAGTGTTTTTATTGGTTTGCAATCTGGAGGCCCAAATCCTCCAAGTAAGCCATTATTTCAGCCAGACGTGGCAAATGCTGAGGCCCACATGCCACTGAGTTTGGATAATACAAACCTTACAACCAAAAGACTTCACCAGCTTGCCTGTCAACAACCAAACCAACAACTGAGGCAAAAGGCCCATACTGGCTGGCCAAATTAGGGTGCCTGCCTCCAGCATAATTATGGAGCCCTAAACACGGGTATAAATATTTTAAATGGCAAACAACCTGACCTCCTATTAACCACATACACCAAAATCAGGTCATAAAATCTAAAACCTATTTATAACAGAACTCTTCTCATCACCTAATAAGGCAAAATCCTAGACTGTTGGACACTTTTAGATCCAGCCACAGCTAACTTGGGCTGTGCCAGTCAGGTTCTGCACAGACGTCAATATCACTTCTGCTCGCTGTGCACCCAGAAGCCCCTCGAGTTAACAGATATTTATAAATTGAAGTCACAGGCCCAACATTGCCTTCAAATTACACAAGTACTTCAGCACCATTTTAATACCACAGAGCCACAAAAATAAAACCTGCGTTCATTCAAGTGGGGATCAGCTTAAAAAGGATATCCTAGCACCACACCCCAAACAACATTGCCCTGGCCCAGGAACTCGCTGCTAGAGATGTTACCACCTCAGATGACATCACTCCAGCTTAAGACCTGCCTCTTGGAGATGACTCTGCATCCTGCACGGAGACAACTTCCCCTCAGACACTAAAACTTCCACCCCAGGCAGGCTCATGCACTGCCTCTCCCAAGGCACAAATTGCACACAAGAAATGTACTGGTTTTCTTACTTCGATATTAGGGACTCTATTGTGTTTCCTGAGCAGCTGTCTGTGTAGCCCATGACAAGGGTATACTTTTTTGTCCTCTATCAAACCATATATCCCTACACTCCATGTCTCTCTGTGCCATTCTAAACACTGGTGGAGATTATTGCTTTCCCTAGGAGTCACCTGCCTTGTATCATGAACCCCTGGACCCTAGGGAGAGGAGCACTCACTCCCCAGTCCCTTCTCCTACTACTCCCACCCTGCATCTCTGACCATGACTACAACCACCTCTTCCCTTTGGGTACATACAAATACCATCAATCTTTATATATACTTTACCAAACTAATCAGCTGATACTCTCCAACACCATAAACTGCCTGACTTGCCACTTTTACCCCAAAATACACCAGGGTATTATTGTCAAGAAACACACATATAGAATTTTTAACACAATTTACAACTGCACAAAGATGCTCTTAGAGACTCCAGAAATTTCAGATCTATTTCCTTGGCTAATGTTATACAAATGGGAAATTTAGTTATGAGCTGGTCTACAAGAATTCCTTATACGTCTACTTCTGTTTCTCCTTTTTACTCTCATAATAAAATGTTCTCTACGCTGTTTAGCTAAACTTATGCTCTACTCTCTAAAAGCGTCTTATTACGCCAAAGGTTTGATCATATCTCAAACCACAACAAGACTAACTTTATTAACATCACCATTTGCTGTATTCCGAAGCTTTCATATCTAGGGCCTTACCAACCTAGAGGACTGCCCTTCTTAGGGTTATCCAATTACTTCAGATAGTAGACAACTCACCTTTCATATGCAAACCAATCAATCCAGAGCCCATATACCCTACCACCTGACAGTCTGATAAAGTCTGCTTTATCAGACTCACATACACCAGGCCACTATCCACCTGCCAAAATCACACCAGAGCTAGGTACCAGACAACTAAGGACAGCCTCTATGCATCATGGACTGCTGAAACTAGCCAACCCTAGACCTGCTTACCCTGTCTCTCCTGTTTCTTCCCAAAAAAACCACAATAGAGGCTCTTGCCCACATTTGCCCCCATCTCCTATGCTTCCTGACCAAACCTGGTGCTTCCTTATGTGGCCTCCACATGGCATGGCATATTTCTTATTTCTAGGGAACTGTATGATAAATTTCTTCCTGAATGACAGTCATTTTCATGTCTGCATGTATTTCCATACCTGATGAAAACATATCCCAGGTAACCTTAAAAAAATCTTTCAATCTAGATTAGTTTCTCCTACTTTAGTTAAGTTAGTTTACTCTAGTCAATTCAAACTAGATTACAACAAAATTAGTTGTAAATGTATACTGTAAACTCTAGGGTAACTGCTTAAAGATTTTTAATGTAATTGATGTTCTAGAAAGGAGAGAAAATGGAATAATATAAAACCACAGAAGGCAATTAAAACCACAGAAGGCAGAAAAAACAAAAAGGAGTGTGGAAGATTTCAAGAAGAAACAAGAAACAAGGATAATGAATAGTAAACAGACAAAATTCAACATCCATTTATGATTTTTAAAAACTCTCAGGTGTGGAGGAAACATACCTCAACATAATAAAGGCCATATACGACAAGCCCACAGCTAACATCACACTCAATGGTAAAAAGCAGAAAAGCTATTCCTCCAAGGTCAGGAATAAGACAAGAATCTGAGCTATCACCACTTTTATACAACTCCTAGCCAGAGCAATTAGGCAAGAAAAAATAAATAAAAGAGATCCAAACTAGGAAAAAAGAAGAAAACTGTCACCATTGGCAGATAACGATATTATACAGAGAAAAATCCTAAAACTACACACACACACAAAAACCTGTTATAACTAATATATGAATTCAGTAGAGTTTCTAGACCCACAATCAATACAAAGAAGTCTGTTGTGTTTCTGGACATTAATAATGCACTATCAGTAAGAGAAATTAAGGAAGCATTCCCATGTACAATTGTATTAAAAAGAACAAAATACCGAGGAATAAATTTAACCAAGGATATGAAAAAATTGTACACTGAAAACTAGAAGATGGTGATGAAAGAAATTGCGGAAGACACAAATAAATGGAAAGATATTCCACACTCACGGACTGGAAGAATTAATATTGTTAAAATGTCCATTTTACCCATAGCCATCTACAGATTCAGTGCACTCCCTTTCAAAATTCCAATGGCAATTTTCACAAACATAATACAAACATCCTAAAATTTGAATGGAAGCACAAAGGACCCCAAATAGCTGAAGCAATCTTGAGAAATAAGAGTAAAGCTGGAGGTATCATGCTCCTTGATTTCAAATTATACTACAAAGCTGTAGTAATCAAAACAGTATTAAATTCTATATTTATGGTGATAGACGTTAACTAGAATTTTTGTGGTGATCATTTTGCAATATATACAAATACCAAATCACTCTGTTTTACACCTGAAACTAATATAATGTATGTCAATTATACCTGAATTAAAAAAATTTTTTTAAACAATATGGTACTGGCACAAAGGCAGACACATAGATCAATGGAACAAAATATAGAACCCAGAAATAAACCCACACTTACACGGTCAACTGATCCATGCCAAAGGAGGCAGTAATATAAAATGGGAAAAAGACAGTCTCTTCAATAAATGGTGGTGGGAAAAACTGGACAGCCACATGCAAAAGAATGAAACTGGACCACTATCTCACACCATACACAATAATTAACTCAAAATGTATTAGAGACTTGAATGCAAGACCTGAAACCATAAAACTCCTAGAAGAAAACATAGGCAATAAGCCCCTTGATATTAATTTTGGTGATGAATTTTTAGATCTGACTCCAAAGCAAAGTCAACAGAAGCAAAAATAAACAAGTGGGACTACAGCACACTAAAATTCTTCTGCACAGCAAAGGAAACCATCAACAAAATGAAAAGGCAGGCTACTAAGTGGGAGAAGATATTTACAAATCATATCTCTGAAAAGGGGTTAATATGCAAAATACAATACTCATACAACTCAATAGCAAAAAAAAAAAAAATCAGATTAAAAAATGGGCAGATTATCTGAATAAACATTTTTCCAAAGCAAACATATAGATGGCCAACAGCTACATGGAAAGATGCTCAACATCTGGGTATATTCCCAAAGGAAATGAAATCAATATCTTGAAAAGATATCTGCACTCCCATGTTCACTGCAGCATTATTCAAAAGAGCCAATATATGGAAACAACCTAAATGTTCAATCATGCATAAAGAGAAAAAAGACAAAAAAAAAAAGAAAAAAAAGAAGGAAATCCTGTCCTTTGAGACGGCATGGATGAACCTGGAAGACATCATCATTCTTAGTGAAATAAGCCAGATACAGAAAGATAAATATGTATGATCTCACTTACATGTTGAAACTAAAAAAGGCAAATTCATAGAACCAGAGAGTTAGAGTGGTCATTGGCAGTGACCAGAGGATGGGTCAAAGGGTATAAACTTTCATCTTTATAAGATGAATAAGTTTGGGGATATAATATACAGCAATGTGCTTATAATTAATAATACTTATTGTATACTTGAAATCTGGTAAGTGAGTAAATCTTAAGTTTCTCACCAAAAAACAAACGAAAAAATGGTATCTATGTGAGTTGATGTGTGTGTTAACTTGATTGTGGTAATCATTTCAAAACGTATACAAAGATTAAATCTTCACATTTTACATCTTGATAAAAATCATGTCATACAACCTAAATGTATATACTTTTTATTTTTCAGTAAAGCTTGAAAATAAGATATACATAAAATAAATGGAAGACAAAGTAGATTAAAAATGAAAAATTTCACAAAAGCATTGGAATTTATAAACAAAATAAATTAAAAACTGTAGAACTGGAATAAAAGGAATATCTGAAATAGCAGAATAGAGTATTACTGAACAGAATTAAAGATCATAGAAAATACTCAAACTGAAGAACAAAACAAACTGAAAAAAGAATTAAAAAAAAAAAGAACAACAGTGACATATGGTACATCTTTTAAAGGACTAATGTATGTTAATTAGAGCCTAACAAGAAAAGGTAAAGATAATGGGACAAAAATAATATCTGAAGTACAATTATAATGGTTGAGAATTTTCCAACACTAATAAAAGACATCAGGCAATATTTTCAAGAAACCCTACTAACACTAAAGGAGAAATACAAAGAAAAATGAGTCTAGGTCCATGATGTCTCTGCAAGAACTGTCTTATTTCCAGCTCATCCTTGTTCTAGGATGTAGTTCTTCTAATTCTCAGTGAAAAGTGTCACAATGATGCTTAACATTGACTGGCCTTGATCTCCCACTTTTTGCTCCTCTCGACCTTGAGTCTGTCAAAAATAACCTTGGTTTAGCGCCCTCAATCATCTGGTTGAAACAAACAAAAATTCCCTGATGGAAGGTAAGAGCAACTAGACTCTAAATTATTTACATGAATAATTTTTAAACGGCCAAAATGCAATTACAAATAACCATATCCAAAAAGAAAAAAAATACAGCATGAATGAGAATTAACAGGAGTGCCAGAGAGCAGAAAACCAAAAGGGGCTCCACGTATTTAAACTATCAGATACATTATTTAATTTAACTATGCAGTATAAAAAGGCAAAATACAGTATAGCCTATGCCATGGTCTGTTGTAAAAGTAAAACATAAGTATATGCCTATATTTCCATAAGAAACATTGGAGAAATTTCATAAGAATCTGATGAAATGGGATGATGGATGATTATATGAGAGAATAAAACTTTTCAGATTATACTGCAAACCAGAAGACAGTAAAGTGGCATTTGTACTAAAAGAAAAATTTTGGTAGTCTAGGGTTCTATAGTCCAGTGAAAATAATCTGAAAAATAAAGTAAAATAAAGACATTGTCAAATAAATGAAAGCTAAGAGAATTCAATGTCTGTAGATCTAATACTACAAAAAAAATCATTAAGTAAATTCCTCAGAATGAAGGGACATGATTCCAGATGGAAATCTGGATCTGCACAAAGATTGCAAAATGCTACAAACGGCAAATGAGTAAAAGAAATATACAATACTATTATTTCTTTCCCTAATTCCTTCAAAAAGCATTTGACAATATAAAGGGGGAAAAATCATAATTGTATTACAGGGATTATGTATATGTAGTAGTAAATATATGGAAATTCAACAAAAAAAGGAAAGGTGTAAAATGGAATTATAGTACTGTAGAACCCTTACATTTAGTGATATAAGAGCACATCCAATAGACAGTCATATGGTAAAGACATCTATTTTACTAGGACTAAAAGGGAGAAGGTAGGAAAGGAAGATCAAAGGAGAAAAACAGAAGCAACAAATGGGACACAAATAACAAGATGGTAGCCCTATACCCAAACTTAATAATTATATTAAATGTGAATGGGCTAAATATTCCAATTGAAAGCAAAGGTTGTCAGGATGGATTTGACAAAACAAATGTAACAATAAAAACAGATGCACTGATTATAGAAGAGGCACTCTAAGTATAAAGTGGTAAATGGTAGTGGTAGTTAGAAGTAAAAAGGTGGAAAATATTTATATACCATGCAAGCATCATAAAGTTGATGATGTTGTACTGATGTTACATTTCACAATGAAAAAAAAGAGTCAATGTATCAAGAATATGTAGCCATCCTAAATATTTATACACTTAAAATTAAAGCTTCCAAGTATGAATCAGAAATTGATAGAACTAATTGGAAAAACAGGTAAATCCACATTAATTAGAGCCTTTAACACTAATATCTCACTAGTTGAGAGAACAAGTTGACAAAAGTCAGAAACACTGTCAACCAACTAGACATACTAAATATTTCTAGAATACTATACCTAACAACTGCAGGATGAATACACATTTTTCTCAAGCACAGTTGAAAAAATAGGCCAACATACACTATATGCTAGGGCATAAAGCAAGTCTGAATAAATGAAAAAGGATTAAAGTAGTACAAAGTATATTCTCTGACAAGTGAATTAAAGTATGAAAAGTCAGCAAAAAGATAATGCACAAATATTTAGAAATTTAGCAACACACATGTAAATCTCATAAGCCAAATGAGAAATGAAAGGGAAATAAGAAAGTACTTTGAACAATTAGAAAGCATCAAAATATCCAGAATACAGCTAATTTTACACAAAAAAGAATTCATAGCTTTAAATCTCTATAGTTTCTAAAGATTTAAAATAAATCTATAATCTAAATTTCTGTTTTTAAAAGCCAGGAAAAAAAACATTATAAATCCAAACAGATTAGAAGAAAGAAATTAATAAAGAGAAAGAGTCAATTAAGTAGAAAACAAACATCAGAAAGAATCAACAAAGTCATAATTTGGTCCTTTGAAAAAATTAAAGAGTTGATAAACCTCCAGGAAACCAATCTAAAAGTAGGATGAGGAAGAGGAGAAATATCACTACAGATCCAACCACAGAATAAGAGAATGCTAGGAGCAATGTATACCGATCAAGTTGATTACACAGATGAAATACACATATCCCTTGAAAAACATAACTCACGAGCACTTACACAGGAATATATAAACAAATTGAATATACCCATAACCGTGCAATAAATTGATTTCTAAATTTAAAAATTTCCCACAAAGCAAGCTCCTTTCCTACACTGTTTCACTGGTGAGTTCAGGAGCAACACAAGGATGTCCTTTCTCATCATTTCTATTAAACACTGCCCTGGAAGTCCAAACAAGGTAAATAAAGAATGCGAAAGAAGCAGTAAAACTGTTCACAGACATGAGGGCGTTTAATGAAAACCTAAAGGAATATGCCCCCCAGAAAGATAGTGATGTCATCAAAATGGAGACATCCCTGACTTCAGTCCCCCTCACAAGAAGACCAACTAACAACTATCCTTAAATAAGACACCACTGTGAAAATCCCAGAACCTGGGGGTGAGGCTGAAGCATGTCCCTGGAGCACAGACTAAGAAAGACCACATTAGAAGGGTAAGAGGAGCATGAGAAAGAAAAGAGGAATGGCTCCACTCTGACTACATTGCCTTCCCCAGGCACTGCACCAAGAGGGCCCCCCAGACCTACAAATCCTCCAATGAGGAAACAAGAGCCCAAGCTGGAAATCCAGCTCCCACAGCATTGTGGAACACTTCCTAGGAGATTCAATGAGGTCGAACCTCACAGGATCACTGGGGGAATCTGTGGGGCTTGACCACTGGTAATTAGCTAGAGATGGGAGAAGAGGGGGGACAGGTGTATAGCAACCAGTGCACAGATCTTGGCAGATCACAGTTCTGCTTGCAGCAGTGCCTGAGCAGAGATCCCAGCCAGTGGCTCTGCCCATCTTTAGAGCTGAGCCAGTGGCCCTGTCTAGCCAGGGAGCTTGGTTGGCAGTTCTGCCTAATTTGAGTGCCCAGGCAATAAGCCAAACCATACCAGCCCTGGACCCCATCCTATAGCCATGCTTGAGCAGAGAGCCAAGTCAGCCGTCCTGCCAACAGTTAAGTATAGCCTATGGCCCTGTATAATAAGAGAGCCTGAACAATGACCAAAGATATCCTTGAAGCCCAGCCCATGGTATCAGCTAGCAGCAAAGCAGAGCCTAATGGCCAGCTCCAGCCTATTGTCTTGCCTGACTGCTGAGCAAAGCCTGCAGATTCAACCAGGCAGGGAGCCTAGCTAGTGACTCTGCCCAATTGTGGAACATAGCCTACAGGCCCACCCAATGCAGAAGCCTAGACAAGGACCCTGCTCTGATGCGCAGTGCAGTCTCTAGAGGCTGCACTCTGGAAGCCCCTCCTGACAAGAGTGCCTGCCCAGGGACCTTGTCCAACAGCACAGCACAGCCAGAGACCTACCTGATCATGAGGTCTAACCTGGGGCCCTGCAAACTTAGGGGTATAGCTTGGGCCTCACCTAATTTCAGAGCACAGCCTAAGGCCTTGTCAACCACAAAGCCCTGCCTAGAGCTCTACAAAGTACTGCCAGTGGCACGATCCAATCACTGAGCAGACACTTACAACTCATCAGACCAGGAATGATTGTGGAGCCCAGCCATGGCCCTATCCAATGGCAGAGTCCAAACAGTGGCACCACCTTAAAAGGAAACACAGCCTATGACCTCGTCTGACCAGATGTGATTGCAGAGCACAGTTAGTGAAGGCCCACCTGACCATGCAGCAGAGCCAGCAGCCCAACCTAATCAGAGAGCACACCCAGTAGACCTGCTTGAATGCAGAGCCCAGCCAGCAGGCTCACTCAGCCACAGTGTCTAGCCAGTGACAAGTCTGCTGACCACAGAGCACAAGTAGTGCCCTCACCCAAATAGAGAGCCCCGCATAGTAGCAAGCCCCGCATATCCATGACACTACCAGCTGACCCATACGATAACCCATGTGGTGAAGGTCTATGCCTGCTGAAGTGTATCTGTAAAGTGTGGAAGAGGAGAGTGCTTGCTAAAGTGCACAGATACCAACGCAAGGAATCAAGGATCATGAAGAATCAGGAAAACATGACACCACAAAGGAAACTAATAAAGCTCCAATAATTGAACCTAGTGGAAAGGAGATGGATAAAATGTCTGAAAGAATTTAGAATAATCCTCAAAGAATTTCAGTGAACTACAAGAACTGACAACTACACAAAATTAGGAAAACAATGCACGAACAACATGAGCAGTTCAACAAAGACATAAATCCATCCAAAAATAATCAAAGAGAAATCCTAGAGCTGAAGTATATGATGACAGAAATGAAGAATTCAACAAAGAGCTTCAACATCAGACTAAACTAAGCAGAGAAAAGAATCAAAGAACTGGAGGATAGGTCATCTGAAATTATCTGGTCAGAGGAGCAAAAGGAGAAAAGAATGAAAAAGGATGAAGAAACCCTACAGGTTTTATGGGACATGATCAAAATAAATAATATATGTATTACGGGAATCCAGGGATAGAAGTCTATTTAAAGCAATAATGGCTAAAAACTCCCCAAACATTGGGAGAGAAACAGACATCTAGATTCACGAGGCCCAAAAGGACCAAATATGTTGAATCCAAAAAGGGTTACACCAAGGCACATCATGATAAAATTGTCAGAAGAAAGCAGCAAACAAAAAGCAACTTGTCACATGAAAAGGGAATCTCCATAACTGGATTTCTCAGCAAAAACTTCGTAAGTCCACAGAGAGTGGGATGATATATTCAAAACACTGAAAGAAAAGATGACTGTTAACCAAGATACTACACCAGCCAAAGCTGTCCTTAAGAAATTTAAGATTTTCTCAAAAACCAAAGCTGAGGGATTTCATCACCACTAGACCTGTCTCACAAGAAACGCAAAGAGGAATTCTTCAAGCAGAAATAAAAGGATGCTAAGTAACATCATAAAAACATACAAATGTATAAAACTCAGTGGTAATGGTAAATATAGAGTCAAAGTATTCTCTAATATGGTAATGGAAATACATAATTCACTTACAACTCTCATTTAAAAGTTTACAAACATGTTAAAAATAACCATAACTAAAACAATTTATTATTGTATACACAATATAAAAAAGATGTAAATTTTAACACCAATAAACTTAAAATGCGATTGCGGGAAAGTAAAAGAATAAAGTTTCTGCTTGCTATTAAAGTTAAGTTGTTATCAGCTGAATATAAGATGCTATCAATGTATTTTATGTAAGCCTCATGGTAACCAAAAAGGGAAAATCTGTAGTGGGTACACAAAATATTATGAAAAAGAGGTCAAGCCATACCACTACAAAAACTCATCAAGTCACAAAGGAAGACAGCAAGAGCAGAAACAAGAAATAGGCAAAACAGTCAGAAAACAATTAACAAAATGGCAATAGTAAGCTCTTACCAATCAATAATTACTTTAAGCATAAATGGATTAAATTCTCCAATCAAAAGACACGTAATGGCTAAATGGATTTTTGAAAATCCAATGATATGCTGCCCACAAGAAACTCACTTAGCTTTAAGAATATATACATAAAGTGAAGAGATGGAACAAATATTCAAGGAAATGGTAAGCAGAAGAATGGAGGGAGAGCTATACTTATAATACACAAAATAGACTTTAAGCTAAATATGGCCAAAATAGACAAAGAAGGTCACTATATAATGGTAAAGGTATCAATTCATCAAGGAGATTTTAAAATTGTAATTATTTATGCACCCAATATCATAGCACCTAAATATATTAAGCAAATACAAAAAACTAAAAGGGGTAACAAACAGTAATACAATAACTGTCAGGGATTTTAATACCTCACTTTCTATGGTAGACAGATCATCCAGACAGAAAATCATGAAGGAAACAGTGGGCTGGAACAACACTATACACCACATCGACCTAAGAGACATATATATGGAACATTCAATCTGGCAGCAGAATGCACATTCTTCTCAATTGCACAGAGAATATTTTCTAGATTAGATCACATGTTAGGCCACAAAACAAGAGTATCAAAATTATATCAAGTATCTTTTATGAACACAATGGAAATGAACTAGAAATTAATAGCAGGAAGAAAGCTTGAAAACTTACAAATACATGGAAACTGAGCAACACACTCCAAATAACAAATTGATAAAAAAAAAAAAGAGGAAAGGAGAATTTTTTTTTAAATCTTGAGACAAATGCAAATGGAAAGACAATATATCAACACTTAAGGGATGCAGCAAAAGCAATTATAGGAGGGATGTTAATAGCAATAAATGCATACATCAAGAAAAAATAAAGATCTCTAGAGAGTCAAGATGGTAGAGGAGCAGTAGGACGTGGGATTCGTCTCTCCCTGCAAATGCATCAAGAATACATCTACCAATGGAACAATTCTCACAGAGCACTGGCTGCACACTAGCAGAGGACCTCGGACACCTAAAAAGACAAGAAAGATCCCCGTGTAACCGGGTAGGACAAAAGAAAGAAGGGAAAAGGAAGAGGAGAGGAAGCAGGATGGGACCTGAACCCCTGTGAGGGGAGCTGAAGGAGAGGAGAGGTTCTCACATCCAAGGGAAGCCCCTCAGCAGGGACATCATTGGGACAGAAGGGGAGCTTCGGGGGCTACTGGAGGAGAGTGCAGCAACCAGTCTGTGGCAGGCAGGACAGAGTGAGACCTACACAGATGGTCCATGCCACAGCCCTGCGCATGCCAGCCTGAGACATGTGTCCGCTGGTGCAGATGGGGGATAGGTGCTGGAACACAGGGTTTGGAGAGCAGACCGGGGGAGGGCACTGCTCCGGCTGTGAGTAAATAGCCTGAGCGGTGGGAATGAGGAAGTCTGCAACCAGTAATTCTTGTGGAGAAAACACCAACGGCTGTGGAAGCGAAGCGCCATTGTTGAGTGACTCACAAGGGGCAGGGCCGCCATTGCAGCCTCACTACCCACGTGCTGGCCCTGACTCCCCAGGCACTAGGAAGGGCCCCTGCCAGGGCCAGCTCTCTCACACCTGCGGCCGCTGGCTCCCCCGCACATCCCATCGCTGCTGGCCCCGTCCCTGCAGGGACCCCACAAGGGCTCCTGCGACCCCAGCTGCTGCCACCTCCATGCCCCCTTCTCACTGGGGTGAACTCGTGTGCTCCAGGGCAGTCTCAGGAGCAGACCCCTGTGGGTGGCCCACACATAGAGGTGGGCTGAAACCACAGCTGTACCCCAGGGGTTGTGCAACTAAGGAAGAAAAGCTGAAATCTCTCCTTGCAGCTGAGCAAACTGCAAGTTGACTCTCCTGTGACCAGCTTTGCAAACTCAGTACCTACAGAACATCTGAATGGACGAGCACTCCTGCAGTCAAGACGGGTCCAGCTTTAGCAGCTGTAGGCTTTGTGGGCACGTACACGTGGGGGGCTGGGGCAGGCCAGAATCTGACCTGTCCCCGTAGCACCCACAGCAGGTCCAGATCCATGATTACTGCAGTCCTGGGGCCTGACTTCAGTGGATCTACTCGGGTGGCCTGGTGAAAACAACGTCCGAGAGACACCAGGGCCAACTGCCGGCTCACCCACAGTTAGGGTGGGGCCGAGAGCAGTGCCCGCAACAGTGTGACTCGTGAGCTCGCACAGCGGGTGAACGGTGACACAACAGATCACACCCGCAGGTGAACAGCTCCAGAGGAGGAATACTCAGTGGCTTCCCTCCCAGCGGGAGTGCTGCAAACGCGCCTACCTCACATCATGGATCAGAAACACAGCCAAGAAGCAGATCTGGGGGCTCTACTCCAACAGCTAGGGAGCAGACCCTGCCCTACCAGGGCAGTGGCAACCACAGAGCAAAGGGGAGGCCCTGCACAATATCCAGTGCAGGCTCTGGTCACCACAACACCAGTCACACCTCCTGTAAAGGGGAACATGGCCAGCATACACTGAGGAAAGAGATGGAAGACATCTATATGAAAAACAACCCTCGCACCAAAAAATATTAAATCCACACAGGCTACACAGGGACGTTCCCATGTAAAATAGCCCTCCAACACAGTCTGAGGGTCTGGCATCGGGTGGAAGAACCACCAGAGCCTCTAGCCTTGAAGGCCAGCAGGGCTTGAGTGCAGGAGCCCCACAGGGCTGGGGGAAAGAGAGACTCCACTCTTGGAGGGGGCACACAAGGTCTCAAGTGCACTGGGACCCAGCACAAAGCAGTACCTCCACAGGAATCTGGGCTACATCTACCTAGGGGTCTTGGAGGGTCTCCTAGGGAGGCAAGGTCGACTATAGTTCACTGTGAGGGCAAGGACACAGGTAGTGGAAGCCCCAGGGAATACTGACTGGAGTGAGCTCTCTCAGAAGTCCACATTTCAGCAACAAGACCCGGCCCCATCCAACAAATTGCAGGCTCCAGTGCTGGAAAGCCTCAGGCCAAACAACTATCAAGATAGGAACACAGCTCCACCCATCAGAAGACAGTCTGCCCAAAGTTGTACTGAGCTCACAGCCACCTCAAAACACACCCCTTAACATGGCCCTGCCCGTCAGAGAAACAAGACCCAGCTCCACCCACCAGAGGGCAGGCAACAGTCCCTCCCACCAGGAAGCCTGCAAAAGCCCCTGGACCAATCTCACCCAACAGGGTGCAGACACCAGAAGCAACAGAAACTAGGGTCCTGCAGCCTGTGGAAAGGAGACCACAGAGAAACTTAGACAAATTACCAGTGGCATTTTTCACAGAACTAGAACAAGAAATTTTACAATTTATATGGAAACACAAAAGACCCTGAATAGCCAAAGCAATCTTGACAAAGAAAAATGGAGCTGGAGGAATCAGCCTCCCTGATTTCAGACTATACAAAAAAAGCTATAGTAATGATACTGCTACAAAAACAGAAATATAGATCAATGGAACTGGATAGAAAGTCCACAGATAAACCCATGCACCTATGGTCACCTAACCTATGACAAAGGAGGCAAAAATATACAATGGAGAAAAGACAGTCTCTTCAATAAGTGGTGCTGGGAAAACTGGACAGCTACATGTAAAAGAATGAAATTAGAACACTCCCTAACATCATACACAAAAATAAAATGGGTTAAAGACCTAAATGTAAGGACAAATACTATAAAACTCTTGGAGGAAATCATAAGCAGAACACACTCTGACACAAATCGCAGCAAGATCTTTTTTGATCCACTTCCTGGCGTAATGAAAATAAAAACAAAAGTACACATATGGGACCTAATTAAACTTAAAAGCTTTTAAACAGCAAAGGAAACCATATACAAAACTAAATGACAATGCACAGAATGAGAGAAAATATTTGCAAATGAAGCAACTGAGAAGGGATTAATCTCCAAAATATACAAACAGCTCAGGCAGCTCAATATCAAAAAAACAAACAACACAATCAAAAAATTGGCAGAAGATCTAAGTAGACAGTTCTCCAAAGAAGATATACAGGCACAACAGGCACATGAGGAGACGCTCAACGTTGCAAATTATTAGAGAAATGCAAATCAAAACTGCAAAGAGGTATCACTTCACACCAGTCAGAATGGCCATCATTAAAAAGTCTACAAGCAGTAAATGCAGGAGAGAGTTTGGAGAAAAGGGAACCCTCCTACATTGTTGGCGGGAATACAAATTGGTAAAACCACTAAGGAGAAGAGTATGGAAGTTCCTTAAAAAAAAAAAGAGAGAGAGCTACCCAGCAATCCCAATCCTAGGTATCTATCCAGAGAAAACCATAATTCGAAAAGATACACGCACTGTGATGTTCATTGCAACACTATTTACAATAGCCAGGACGTGGAAACAACCTAAATGTCCACCGACAGAGGAACGGATAAAGAACATTTGGTACGTATATACAACGAAATACTACTCAGCCATAAAAAGGATGAAATAATGCCATTTGTAGTGACATGGATGGACCTAGAGATTGTCATACTAAGTGAAGTAAGTCAGACAGAGAAAGACAAATATCATATGATATCGCTTATATGTGGAATCTAAAAAAATGGTAAAAATTAACTTGTTTATAAAACAGAAAGAGAGTCACAGATGTAGAAAAGAAACTTATGGTTACCAAGCAGGAAACGGGGGTGTGACAAACTGGGAATATGTGCTTGGCATATACACACTACTATATATAGAATATATAACTAATAAGAACCTACTGTATAACACAGGGAACTCTACTCAGTACTCTGTAATGACCTATATGGGAATAGAATCTAAAAAAGAGTGGATATATGTATACGTGTAGCTGATTCACATTGCTGTACAGCAGAAACACAAGACTGTAAATCAACTATACTCCAATAAAAATTAATTTTTAAAAAAAGAGAAAGATCTTGAATAACCTAATTCTACTGTTCAAGGAAGTAGAAGAAAGAACAAATCAAGCCCAGAATTAGCAAAAGCAAAACCATAGTAAAGATTAGCACAGAAATAACTGAGATAGAGAATAGGAAATCAATTTTAAAAATTTTAAATTAACAATTTTTTCTTTGAAAAGATAAACAAAATTGACAAAACTTTAGCTAAAGAGAACTCAAGTAAATAAAATTATAAATGCAAGAGGAGAATTACAGCTTATAATACAAAATTACAAGTAATCATAAGAAACTACTATGATCAAACACCAACAAACTGGATAACCCAGAAGAAATGGGTAACTTCTTAGAAACATACAATCTACCAATACTGAATCCTGTATAACTCGAAAATCTGAACAGACCACTAATGAGTTGAATCAGTAAGCAAACGCCCCCCAAAAAAAGAAAAGCCCAGGACCAGACTGTTTCACTGGTTAATTCTACCAAACATTTAATGAATAATTAATGCTAATCCTTCTCAAAATCTTCCAAAAAATTGAAGATGACATAACACCCCCAAACTCATTTTAAGAGTCTATTACTACCCTAATACCAGAGCCAGATAAGGACACTACAAGGAAAGAAAACTATAGGCCAATATCCTTAATGAATACAAATGCAAAAATTATCAACAAACTACTAGCAAACCAAATTCAAGCATGTTAAAAGGATCATATACCAAGGTCAAGTGGGATGCATCCCAGCAATGCAAAAATGGTTCAACATATAAAAATAAATGAATATGAGGCACCACATGAATAGAATGAAAGAAGAGAATCATATGATCATCTCAACAGATGCCAAAAAAGCATCTGACAAATTTCAACATTCCTTCATGATAAACATTGGGAATAGAAGGAATGTACCTCAACATAATAAAGATCATATACAACAAACCTATGGCTAACATCATACTCAAAGGTGAAAGGTAAATCTTTTCCTCTAAGATAAAGATCAAGACAAGGGTGCCCACTCTCACCATTCTTATTCAACATAGTTAGCCAGAGCAACCAGGAAAGAAAAGGGTATAAAAGGCAACCAAATCAGAAAGGAAGAAGTAAAATTATTTCTGTTTGCTGATGACATAATCTTTTATGGAGAAAATCCTAAAGACTTCACAAAAAAACTATTAGAATAAACAAATTCAATAAAGTTTCACAATACAATACCAACGTACAAACTGATATATTGTGTTTTGATATATTAACAATGAATTAACAGAATATAACGAAATAAATCAATCCCATTTACAACAGCAATAAAACAACAAAATGATTTGCACAAAGAAAACTATAAGACTGTGATGAAAGAAAGTGAAAAAGAGGGAATTATCTGGTGGTCCAGTGGTTAGGACTCTGTGCTTCCACTACAGGGGGCCTGGGTTCAATCCCTGGTCAGGAAACTAAGATCCCATGAGCCGTGAGGGAAAGAAAGAAAGAAAGAAAATAAGGAAGGAAGGAAAGGAGAAAGAAAGAAAAGAAAGAAAGAAAGGAAGGAAGGAAGGAAGGAAGGAAGGAAGGAAGGAAGGAAGGGAAAAGGACACAAATAAATGGAAAGATATCCCACGGACTGGAAAAATTAATATTGTTAAAATATGCATATTACCCAAAGCCATCTATAGATTCAATGCAATCCCTCTCAAAATTCTAATGACATTTTTTCATAAAAATACAGAAAACAATCTTAAAATTTGTATGAAACCACAAAAGACTCCAAGTGGCCAAAGCAATCCTGAGAAAGAAAAACAAAGCTGGAAGCATCGCAGTTCCTGTTTTCAACCTATATTAAAAGGCTATAGTAATCAAAAAGTATGGTCCTGGCATAAAAGCAAGTGTCGGGAAAACTGGATATTCACAAGTAAATAATGAACCGGACCCTTGTATTACACTCTTCACAAAATTTAACTCAACATGGGCTAAACACCTATAGGTAAGAAGTGAAATCATAAAATTCTTGGAAGAAAACAGTGAAAAATCTTCTTGACATTGGTCTTGGCAATGATTTTATAACTATGACAACAAAACCACAAACAAAGGCAAAAATAAACAAGTGGGACTACAGCAATATAAGGGTTCTGCACAGCAAAAGAACTGATCAAAATGAAAAGGCAACTACAGAATGGGAGAAAATATTTACAAACTATATATATGATAAGAGGTTAATATCCAAAGTATATTAAGAAGTCATATAACTCACTAGCAAGAACTAAATTATCTTATTAAGAAATGGTCAGAGGACCTATTTCTCCAAAGAGGATATTCAAGTGGCCAACAGGTACATGAAAAGATGCTCAACATCACTAATCATCAGAGAAATGCAAATCAAAACCACAAGTGAGATCACCTCACACCTGTTAGAATGGCTATCATCAAAAAGATAAGAGATAACAAATGCTGGCAAGGATGTGGAGAGACTGGAACCCATGTGCACTGTTGGTGGGAATGTAAATCAGTACAACCACTATAGAAAACAGTGTGGAGTTTCCTGAAAAAAATTAAATATAGAACTATCATATGAATCAGCAATTCCACTTCTAAGTATATATCTGAGGAAATGAAATCACTGTCTCAAATAGGTCTTTGCACCCCATGTTCACTGCAGATTATTCACAACAGCCAAGATATGGAAACAACCTAAGTGTCCACTGACTAATGAGCAGATAAATTGTGAGATGTGTGTGTTTAATAATCATGTATATATGAATATTATTCAGTCATAAAAAAAAGAAGGAAATCCTGTCATTTGACACAACGTGGATGAAGTCAGAGGGCATTACTCTAAGTGAAATAAGTCAGACAGAGAAAGACAAATACTACATGATCTCAGTAGGTGGAATCTAAAACAACTGAACTCATAGAAACAGAGAACAGATTGGTGGTTGCCAGGGCGAGAGTTGGGGGTGGGAATGAGTGAAAGTGGTCAAATGGTACAAATTTCTAACCTGGGGATACAGTGTAACTATAGTTAACAACACTGTATTGAATATTTGAAAGCTGCTAAAAGAGTAGGTCTTCAAGTTTCTCAACACACACACAAACGGTAACCATGTGAGATGACGGATTATCAAATATATACATATATATATAACCTTATTGTGGCAATCATTCTGCAATATATACATATATCAAATCATTACACTGTACACCTTAAACTTACACAATGTTATATATCAGTTGTATCTCAGTAAAACTGGAAAAAAGAGTGGGTCTTGTAAAAAATAATAAACAGAAACCTCAATTAGAGTCGGGCTACCAGAAGGGGAACTCTCACAGCCTGGAGGATAGCAGAACCCAACAGGAAAAAGAAAGACTTCTCTTCTCCTTTCCTGGCAAGGACTCAGCCAATAAAAAGCCATGGACACTTTGTTTACTATAGCTCCCTTCAACTTTCTTTTTCCCCTTTATAAAAGTGTTGTTTCCCTTGCCATGAGAGGATCTGCACCTGGCTAAACATGGTTGCAGACCCCAAATCATAATTCTCTGCTGATTCTGAGTAAACCCATCATTTCTGGAGAAATCTGGCAGTCTATTTGTTTTAGATCAACAATCTCATAATGTAAGTTCAGCAAGGTTACTGGATATTTACAAAAATATATAAAAACTGGCCATATACTGATATACACTAGCAGTGAGAAACTGGAAGATGAACTTAAATGATCAAGACCAGTTGCAATAGCATCAGAGCATATAAAATACCTAAGAATAATTTTAGCAGTATATGTATTAAACCTCCACAGAGAATTTTTAAAAGACCTGAATTAACGGAGAGATAAAGCATGTTGGTGGACTGGAAGATCCAACATTATTAAGATATCAATTCTCCCCTAATTGATTCATAAATTACACACCATCCCAATCAAAACCTAAGTAAGCTTTTGTGTATGTGTAGAACTAGACAACCTGATTCTAAAATCTATAAGAAAATGCAAAGTTATATATAGACATACATAGTATTGACAAAGCGCAAAGTTGCATAGCTTTAACTACCTGATTTCAAAATATTTAACAAAGCTACCATATTCAAGGAATTGATTCTTAACCTAAAAAGAAAATTTTACAATATTATGATTGGTGTCTATCATTTTAAAATTTAATCTTCATACTCTTTGTTGTTGGAATAAACAAAAAATGTATTTTTATATTGATAGTTGTATTTTAATTTTATACTGGCTTTTTATATATTTTTCCTTTACAAATTTTTATTACAAAAATTCCAATCAAACTTAAAGTCTGAAGAATGGCACCAGGAAAACACATACTAACCACTTATATTCAATAATTCCTATCATCTGCTTTATTTTCTTCACACACACATGATCTAAACATTAGTTGTCAGCAAAGAAACATTGTTTTCAGGAGGATTCACAATAGTGACAAAGACCTGGACAATTGCTGACAGTCTTTCCTGAGGCTTTGGCTGAAAGAGGACCAACAGCAAGGACTGAGAATAAAACAAATTCCTAGGGAATATCTGATTCTTCTTTAGCCATGGTGACAACCCCTAGAAATGGTTTTAGATTTATCTAATCAATCAATATGTCTTTTATACTAATGGTAGCAAGTACACACCAGTACAGATTTTAATTCTGTCTAATCTATCAATGACAATTTGAATCACTGTACATGCTACTAAAAGTCAACTAAATATACAAATGGGTCAGTATAAAAATCATAGTGTAGCCTTATTTTTCTGAAACACTGTCAAGTTCGCTCCCCTTGCTACATTTTATATAGCTTGTTGTAAAAAGAACATAACTGGGCTTCCCTGGTGGCGCAGTGGTTGGGAGTCCGCCTGCCGATGCGGGGGGCGCGGGATCGTGCCCCGGTCCGGGAGGATCCCGCCTGCCGCGGAGCGGCTGGGCCCGTGAGCCATGGCCGCTGAGCCTGCGCGTCCGGAGCCTGTGCTCCGCAGCGGGGGAGGCCACAGCAGTGAGAAGCCCGCATACCACAAAAAAAAAAAAAAAAAAAAAAAGAACATAACTGTAGAAAAAGGTCATTCCCACTTTCCAGAAAACAGTAGATTATGAATATTTGATGGCTGTTCCTTCCTACAACAGTCTGCTCCTCACAAACATAATAAAGAATTGAATGCAATAATAAAAGTTACCTTGAAACAATAATACAATGAACGTCACTTAACAAAAAGTACATGAATGTATACCAATTATTAATTTTGAGGAAAATACTGATTTTATTTTTTTGATATTTATTTTTTATTTGATATTTATTTAATATTTTGATATTTATTTTTATTGTTTATTTTTATTTATTTTGAGGAAAATGTTTAATAATTAAAATCACACTGATTATATAATAACTACTGATGCAAGCATACCACTGCTCAAAACAATTAAACAGACTTACAAAGGCCAAATGTTTTTTAAAACAATATGAAATTATGATCAGTTGACTTTAAAAATATTCTGATTTTTAAAGCAAATATATACAGTTTAATTTTTATACTCTTAATTAGTAATAAAAATACTATTAAAGGAAGAATAAACTAAGTAATATATATATATTCTTGCTTTAAAATATTTAGGAAATTTTGAAACATGAAAATAATGAGAGCAAATTTGATAGTAATTACATACCAAAGCAACTCCTCCAGCAAAATTCTTATCACATATTTTTGCAGGATGTGTGGCTCCTATAAAAGTAGGACTTTTCTGGAAGCTAAAAAAATAACAATTTTCCTCATAATTACATTTCAGTGGTATTATTAATGATAATCAGATCAGACACAAGAATGTAGAGATAATAGGTAGTAAAAGTTTACTAGCCAAGAGACATCAAAAAATTGTATCACTCATAATTAACCTCCTTTAGTTATTTCAAAACTTTTATGTAATTTTACTTCTTTCAGGTAATTTTATGTCATTTGATAAAAGATTTTAAGTCTTACCTCACATTAGCTACTTGAGGACAAAGAGGTTAACCTACATTTTCTTCCCATCCCATGGTGTCTACCAAATTTACAGAACTCAGTATACATTAAGTAAATGCTTGTTTTTCATAATTAACATATAAAATCACTTTGGGTTATTTCTTTATACAAATATGAAATACTATACTCACGCAAATAAGTATGCAGTATGATGAGGTTGGGAGAGAAATTCGGTTTTCCATTCTAAAAATTTATATAATATATGATTAGGATGTCTTGTAGTAGAAATTTTGTTTTTGTTTGACCAAATCTCTATGGAAGATATTCTAACAGTCAGTTTTAACTGGGTAAGCATCTAAATGGAGAAAATAAATAAAATTTTAAAAATAAATTTGAACATTATATTAAATTTTTGTAAAGGTATATTTAAGACATTTAATTCAATATTTTTAAAAATTTTTTTTAATTCAATATTTTGAATGTGGAAACTCTTCAACAGCACAGCAAAATACTATATATATCAATACATATTACCTATACTCTTACAGAATATATTTAAAAAGTAGTTTTAAAATACTTACAGTGTTAACAAAGCCAATGATCTGAATAACCTTCTGTGTTACAATTTTTACATCAGAGCCCATGTAATCAAACTGAAAAAGATAAATTATTATTAAAAAATAGTGGATACCATTAATATACCACACAGCCTTTATATCTATAATATGCTATATACTAAACTAGCCAGAGGGCTACATTCCAACTGAAATCCAGGAAATGCATATTTACATTTGTATGTGTAAATGTATAAATAATAATTTATTTAAATAAATTAATTAAATGTATAACTTTATCTATATGAGATAAATAAAAATATTTGATAACATTTAAAATATTTAAATGTTTAATGCACTTGTAGCATTATTTATAAAAATTGAATCATAAATTTTTTAAATGTTATTTCAAAATATACTTATTTCTAAAATAATACATATAATCACAAACCAAAAAATATATGCATAAAGAGGGAAAAATCTTTAATAAAAGGTTGACTGTTGAAGTGATCATGGATACTGTGTTAGGTTACATCCTCTGATATCACCACATTAACTCATGTTACTCATGCTTCTTAATTCCAATAAGCTCTTTCTATTTCTAACTGCTTAAAAATGCCAGGACAATATTAAAAAACAATGGTGATATCAGGAATGTGAGCTTTGCTCCTGAGTTTTCACTGGAAAATCTCAAATATTTCACCATTAAGTGGTGTTCAGTTTAAGATGAGTATTCTAGATCATGTTGAGAAACACCTACTTATAAATCTTCCTACTTATAAAACTTTTGTTAAAAATGAAGTTGAATTTTTATCCAAAGCCTTTTTGAAGCATACCCAAAATGATAATGACTTTTGTCTTTTGACCTACTGATGGAATACATTTCATTAATACTTTACTTAATATTAAACCATCATTATACTGTTTGATCAAAACATTACATTCTATTAATATACTATCAAAATTAATATAATATTTTGTTTAGAAGTTTGTAGATTTCAGAACGATGGGCCTGTTGGTCATATGTGCATGCATGCATCCTTTGTCATAACTGAGCAAATGAGTGTTGCTTACTAAATATTAAAGCACTACCTAAAATTAAGTTGCTTGTTTTTTCTACATCCTAGAATTGTATTAGCTTATGAATTATATCTTCCTGAAACATTTTTTAAAACTCTCCTTTAAAACTATCTATACTTAACACTGACAACTGACCCATTCAAATTCTTTTTATTTCCAGTTTTTTGAAATATAATTGACATATAAGATTGCGTTAACTTTAAAGTGTACAATGAGATGATTTCATTTAAATTCTTATCTCCAATGGAGAAATCATGAAATTTGCATTTGTTTGTTTGTTTTAATCTCCCCCAAGGACACAGTTACACCATCTTAACCCTTTTCACACCATAACTTGTTTTCTTCCTTTTTGCTTAATTACACTTTCTACCTACTTATTTGCCTTTTCAACAGTTTGTGAATTTATTTATCCATTTTAATGTTTCCGTTTATCATCAACTTAACAAATATCAAGTATTTTTCCTTATTTTTCTAATATCAACTTATTTGAAGAATATGAATTTCCTCTCTGCTTAGTTTTTATACTATCCTCTGCAACAGGTATTATCTGTATTTACCAATATTCAGTTCTCTTCTAATTCAGGAACCCTTCTTTTAAAGGTAGGCATGGGCAGGTGATTCACTTTGGCCAATGCAATGAGGGCAAAAGTGATGCATGCCATTCCTGAGAAGTATTTCCTTATTGTAGCTCACGTCTCTCTGGTCTGCACTTCTATCGGTTTGGCAATTGGAAAAGAAACTATCAATCTAGAAGTGCCAAAAAATCTAAGCATTCTCTAGTGCTGAGCCAACACATGGAAGACTGCTGCCCTGGAGAGTCAGCCAGGAGCATGGTTGGCATTGATTGAATCAATGAAACTTAAACTGTGTTTAGCCACTAAGATTTGGGGAGTGTTTCTTATGAGAGCATAACCTAGCCTCTTCTGATTAATACACATCCACCTAATTTTTAAAACACTATATACAATTCATTAATTTCTAAATAGCTAAAGACTATAGTTTTCCTTTTCTGCCTTGAAAAATTACTCATAATTGTATTTAATTTTTTAATTTTATTATTTTTGCCTTATCTCTTTTTATTTTTTTTTTAATATACTGTGATAAAGCTCTGGCAAAATGTTTTTTTTAAATAAATTTATTTATTTTCTTTTTGGCTGCGTTGGGTCTTCGCTGCTGTGCATGGGCTTTCTCTGGTTGCGGCGAGCAGGGGCTACTCTTTGTTGCGGTGTGTGGGCTTCTCATTGCAGTGGCCTCTCTTGTTGTGGAGCACAGGCTCTAGGTGCACGGGCTTCAGTAGTTGTGGCACGTGGGCTCAGTAGTTGTGGCTTGCAGGCTCTAGAGCGCAGGCTTGGTAGTTGTGGCACACGTGCTTAGTTGCTCTGTGGTATGTGGGATCTTCCCGGGTCAGGGCTCAAACCCATGTCCCCTGCATTGGCAGGTGGATTCTTAACCACTGCGCCACTAGGGAAGCCCCTGGCAAATTGGTTTCTGCTTTTACAAAACTATTGGTGTTTTCCTTGTGACCTATAGATGACTACATTTGCATGTATTTTCTATATATATCTATAGACATTTGAATGTATGTGGTACCCATTCATAAGATACAAAGGTCAATAAGTGTTTAGTAAAACAAGCTGATAAATAATTTGATCTTTATATGTTAACACTTATTTTCTATCTGTTAAAGGCTAACAGAAATGATTGAATGTACTCCAGTATAGTTTTGGTTTCTGTTAAATTCTTCTGATCACTTCCAAAGGTTTTCTTTTTATACTTTCAACATAATTCACTTAGCACTAAATGCTTATTATTAGAAATTCATCTTTAACTTGAACTGTAACATTCAATATAAAATACTTCTTTAATTCTTCTATCTACATTTTTTTTACCCTGAACTTTACCTATTAGTAATATCATCCTGATTTTCTTTTTTGTTTTGTTTTGTTTTTTTTGCGGTATGCGGGCCTCTCACTGTTGTGGCCCCTCCCGTTGTGGAGCACAGGCTCCAGACGCGCAGGCTCAGCGGCCATGGCTCACGGGCCCAGCCACTCCGCGGCATGTGGGATCTTCCCGGACCAGGGCACGAACCCGCATCCCCTGCATCGGCAGGTGGACTCTCAACCACTGTGCCACCAGGGAAGCCCCTGATTTTCTTTTTTTATGGTAAATCTTGCACATTTTTGCTGGTCTTTTAAGAAATGTTTTATACCTAACAGTGTCATTTTATGTTAAGCTGTGTCATAAATGTCATCTAATTTGAGATCCTTTGCACATTTTAATGGGAATATTTAATCCATTCCATTATTGTAATCAATGAAGCTGACTTACAGTTTTCTATTTTTCCTATTCATGTCTTCATGGTATTTCCTTTTGATTTTTGCTATGTTATAAGAGAACATTTGGAGGGGGGAGGTTCTATATTTCAAGGTTATATCTTCAGGATTTTATATTCAGATATGTTTAAACATTGTGCAACAAGTTTCTCCATTTTTATCAACTGGACTCATCTATATAAAAAGGCCTTAACCCCTTATGAGGTGAAAATCAAAAATTTTGAGGATTCATCAGGGTTCAACTCTTTTTTCCAAAATGCATATTAACTCTTACTAGGACGAGGCTGAATATGGTTATATAAATAAGGCACTACTACATCCTGCCAACTGACTGAATGCATACACTGCCTTTCTCTTTCTTTCTGACTTAGTGATAAAGTTGGTATATATAATTGTTTTGAAGTGTGTGTTTTTTAGTGCTACCCAACTCTTAAATTTTTAGATCAAATTTATTGAGGTATAATATATATACAATTAAATTCCCCCATTTTAAGGATTCATTAATTTTGAAAAATAGCACTTACTTTATATTCTGAAAAAATTCAACCTTCAGAAAATATAAAATTCAAAGACATGGAAAACCACCAAACCAAAATGCCAGACAGAAATACAAGAAAAAAGAAACAATGGAGATACAGAGCAGCCAGAAAACAAAAGCAGCATTATGAAGACCTCATTTATCAATAATCTCCCTAAATGTAAATGGACTGAATTTACCAACCAAAAGACACAGAGTGGCTGAATGGATTAAGAAACAAGACCCAATAATATGCTGCTTCCAGAAGATACATCTTAGCTCTGAAGACAAACACAGGCTCAAAGTGAAGGGATGGAAGAGGACACTCCAATGGCAGCCAAAAGAAAATGAGTGTAGCCATACACATAACAGACAAAATAGACTTCAAACCAAAAAGAGTAACAAGAGACAAAAATGGACAGTATATAATGATAAAAGGAACAATTCATCAAGAACACATAACAGTTATTTAATATGTATGTACCAAACATAGGAGAACCAAAATATATAAAGCAATTATTAACAGACCTAAAGGAAACAGTGGCCTTAAATGAAACATTAGACAAGATGGATTTGATAGATTTGTACAGAACATTCCATCTAAATGCATCAGAATACACATTCTTCTCAAGTGCACATGGAACTTTCTCAAGGACAGACCATATGTTGAGAAACAAAACAAGTCTCAATAAATGTAAGAAAATTAAAATCATATCAAGCATCTATCCCAACCACAATGTTATGAAACAAGAAATCAACTACAAGAAGAAAGCTCTGAAAATCACAAATGTGTGTAGACTAAACACCATTCTTTGAACAACTATTGGATCAAAGAAAAAATCAAAGGAGAAGTCAAAAATTACCTGAAGACAAATGAAAATGCCACATATCAAAATCTGTGGGATGCGGTACTAAAAGGAAAGTTTATATCAACACCAGATTACCTCAAGAAATTAAGAAAAATCTCAAAGAACCAACCTAACGCATATCTAAAGCAACTAGAAAAAGAAGAAAAAGTGAAGCAAAAAGTCAGTAGACAAAAAAGGAATTAATAAAGATCAGAGCAAAAATAAATGAAAGAGACTAATAAAACAATAGAGAAGATAGATGAAACTAAGAGCTGGTTCTTGGAAAAAAAGAAAAACCTTTAGCTAGACTAAGAAAAAAGAGAGAAACTCAGAGAAAATCAGAAACAAAAGAAGAGAAGTTACAACAGATACCTTAGAAATACAAGGATTATGAGAGAATACAATGAACTGCTATATGCCAAGAACTTTAACAACATACAAGTGGATAAATTCTCAGAATTATACAACATTTCAAGACTGAACCATGAAGAAATAGAAAATCTGAATAAACTAATCACTAGTAAGGAGATTGAATCAGTAACTTTAAAAATCTCCCAAAAAACAAAAGTCCATGGTGAAATGGCCACATAGGTGAATTCTACCAGTCAAAGAAGCTTTAGTATCAATCTTTTCAAACTGTTCCCAAAAAATTAAGGAGGAAGAAATGCTTCTTAACTTATTTTATAAGGCCAACCTTACCCTTTTACCAAAATTAGAGAAGTACAACACACAAAAAAGTACATTAAAGCCTAATATCTCTGATGAACATAGATGCAAAAATCCTCAACAAAACATTAGTAAACCAAATACAACAATACGTTAAAAGGATCATACACCATGATTAAGTGAGATTTATTCCAGGGACACAAAAATGGTTCAACATCCAGAAACCAATTAGCATGATACACCACATTAACAAACTGAAGAATAAAAACCATATGATCATTTCGATAGATGCAGAAAAAGCTTCTGACAACATTTAACATCCGTATGATAAAAACTATCAGTAAAATGTATATAATAAAGGCCGTATATGACAAACCCACAGCAAACACTATATTCAATGCTGAAGAATAGAATGCTATCCCTCCAGGATCGAGAACAAGACAAAGATGCCCACTATCACACTCTTATTCAACACAGTTTGCGGAAGAGCAATCAGGCAAGAAAAAGAAATAAAAGGCATCCAAATCAGAAAGAAGAAGTAAAACTGACCTATTTGCAGATGGCATAATTTTACGTATAGAAAATCTGAAAGACCCCACCAAAACCTGTTATAACTATTCAATAAAGTTGCAAGGTACACAATCATTATACAGGAATCTATAGTCTTTATATGCAGTAACAATGAACTAGCAGAAAGAGAAATTAAGAAAACAGCCACATTTACTTACTTAAAAAAAAGAGAAGATACAGATTTGAAAGGCTCCCATGGCCCTCATGGAGTATGATGGATGGATGAGTCCAGCAGTCTCAATGAGTTACTCATCAGGAAAAGGAAGCCTCTCCTCCCAGATTCTTGTGTGCACTGGGACTGAGAGAAAAAGCGGTGACTTCATAAGAGCCTGAGCAAGACCTACCTGCTGGTCTTGGAGCATTTCCTGGGGAGGTGGGGGATGGCTTTGGCTCACTTCAGTGACATGGACACTGGTGAGAGAGGTACCTGGGAGTACTCATTGGGGTGAGCTCTCCTGGAAGCGGCCATTTGACAGCAAGACCTGGCCCCACCCAATGGCCTGTAGGCTCAAGTGCTGGGATGCCTCAGGCCCAACAACCAACAGAGCAGAAACACAGCCCACCCATCAGCAAACAGGCTTCCTAAAGTAGTGTTGAGCCCAAAGCTGCTCTAAACACACCCCTTGACATGTCCATGCCCACCAGAGGGAAAAGACCCAGCTCCACACACCTGCAGGCAGGAACCAGGCCCTCCCACAAGGAAGCCTGCACAAGCCTCTTAGAACAGCCTCACCCACCAGGGAGTAGACCCCAGAAGGAAGCGGAACTACAATCCTGTAGGCTCTGGAACAGAGACCACAAACACATAAAGTCAGACAAAATGGGATGGCAGAGGAATATGTTCCAGACAAAGGAACAAGATAAAACCCCAGAAAAACAACTAAGTGAAGTGGAGATAGGCAATCTACCTGAAAAAATAATTCAGAGTAATGATAGTAAAGATGATACAAGATTTCAAAAAAGAATGGAGGCACAGAATGAGAAGATACAAGAAATGTTTAAGAAAGATCAAGAAGATCTAAAGAAGAGAGTTGAACAATACAATAATTGAAAAGAAAAATACACTAGAAGGAATCAATAGCAAGATAAAAGACGCAGAAGAACAGATAAGTGAGCTGGAAGACAGAATGGTGGAAATCACTGCCACAAAACAGAATAAAGAAAAAAAGAATGAAAAGAAATGAGGACAGTCTAAGAGACCTCTGGGACAACATTAAACAAACCAGCATTCGCATTATAGGGGTCCCAGAAGGAGAAAAGAGAGAAAGGTCCTGAGAAAATATTCAAAGAGATAAGAGCCAAAAACTTCCCTAATATGGAAAAGAAGTCACCCAAGTCCAGGAAGGGCAGAGCGTCCCATACAGGACAAAACCAAGGAGGAACATGCTGAGACACATATTAATCAAACTGACAAAAATTAAAGACAAAGAGAAAATCTTAAAAGCAGCAAAGGAAAAGCAACAAAAAACATACAAAGGAATCACCATAAAATTATCAACTGATTTTTCAGCAGAAACTCTGCAGGCCAGAAGGGCATAGCACAATGTATTTAAAGTGATGAAAGGGAAAAACCTATAACCAAGAATACTCTACCCAGCAAGGCTCTCATTCAGACTTGACAGAGAAATCAACAGCTTTACAGACAAGCAAAAGAATTCAGCACCACCAAACCAGTTTTACAACAAATGCTAAAGGAAAAACTCTAGGCGGAAAAGAAAAGGCAACAACTAGAAAAAAGAAAACAAATGGGAAAGCTCACCTGTAAAGGCAAACATGTAGCATAGTCAAGATATCATCCACACAAAAATATGATATCCAAACAAGCAATCATGAGAAGAGGAGAATACAAATTCAGGATATTGGAAATGCATTTGAAATTAAGTCAACCAACTTAAAACAAACTTTTATATATACAGACCACTGTATCAAAACCTCATGGAAACCATAAACCAAAAAACTACATTAGATATACACACAAAAAATAAAAAGGAATCCAAACACAACACTAAACATAGTCATCAAATCACAAGAAAAGAGAACAAAACAGAAAAGGAAGAAAAACAGCTTACAAAAAAATCCAAAACAATTTTTAAAATGGCAATAAAAACATACATATTGGTAATTATCTTAAATGTAAATGAATTAAATGCTCCAACCAAAAGACATAGACTGGCTGAACAGATACAAAAACAAGACTCATGTATATGCTGTTTACAAGAGACTCACTTCAGATCTAGAAACCTGTACAGAATGAAAGTGAGGGGATGGAGAAAGGTACTCCATGCAGATGGAAATCAAAAGGAAGCTGCAATAGCAATACTCATATCAGACAAAATAGACTTTAAAATAAAGACTGTTACAGGAGACAAAGAGGGACACTACATAATGATCAAGGGATCAATCCAAGAGAAAGATATAACAATTGTACATATATATATGTGCACACAACACAGGAGCACCTCAATATATAAGGCAAATGTTAAAAGATATAAAAGGAGAAATTGATAGTAACACAATAATAGTGGGGGACTTTAACACCCCAGTTAAATCAATGGAGAGATCATCCAGACACAAAAATAAATGAGGAAACACAGCCCTTAAGTGACACATTAGATCAGGTGGACTTAATTGATATCTATACAGTGTTCCATCGAAAAGCAGCAAATACACATTCTTCTCAAGTGCACATGGAACATTCTTGAGGACAGGTCACATCTTGGGCCATAAGGCAAGCCTCAGTAAATTTAAGAAAACTGAAATCATATCAAACATCTTTTCTGAATACAACACTATGAGATTAGAAATCAACTACAAGAAAAAAACTGCAAAAACCACAAACACGTGGAGGCTAAACAATATGTTACTAGACAACCAATGGTTCGTTGAAGAAATCAAAGATGAAATCAAAAAATACCTAGAGACAAATGAAAACGAAAACACGATGATCCAAAACCTATGGGACAGAGCAAAAGCAGTTCTAAGAGACATATTTATAGCAATACTATCTTACCTCAGGGAACAAGAAAAATCTCAAATAAACAACCTAACTTTATACCTAAAGCAACTAGAGAAAGAAGAACAAACAAAACCCAAAGTTAATAGGAGGAAAGAAATCACAAAGATCAAGGCAGAAATAAATGAAATAGAAACAAAGAAAACAATAAAAGATCAATGAAATTAAAAGCTGGTTCTTTGAAAAGATAAACAAAATTGATAAAGCTTTAGCCATACTCATGAGGAAAAAAAGGAGAGGGCTCAAATCAATAAAATTAGAAATGAAAAAGGAGAAGTTACAAATGACAACACAGAAATACAAAGGATCATAACAGACTACTAAAAGAAAGTATATATCACTATAATGGACAAGGTACCACCTTCTAAGACTGAAGCAGGAAGAAATAGAAAACATGAACAGACGAATCACAAGTACCAAAATTGAAACTGTAATTTAAAAACTCCCAACAGACAAAAGTCCAGGACTAGATGGCTTCACAGGAGAATTCTATCAAACATTTAGAGAAGAGTTAACACCTATCCTTCTGAAAATATTCCCAAAAAATTACAAAGGGATGAACACTCTGAAACTCATTCCATGAGGCCATCATCACCAAAATCAGACAAAGATACCACAAAAAAAGAAAATTACAGGCCAATATCACTGATGAACATAGATGTAAAAATCCTCAACAAAACACTAGCAAACCAAATCCAACAATACATTAAAAAGATCATACACCATGGTCAAGTGGGATTTATCTCGGGGATGTAAGGATTCTTCAATATCCACAAATCAATGTTATACACCACATCAACAAAGTGAAAATAAAAAACATATGATCATCTCAATAGAGGCAGAGAAAGCTTTTGACAAAATTCAACACCAATTTATGATTAAAAACCCTCCAGAAAGTGGGCATAGAGGGAACATACCTCAACATAATAAAGGCCATATGTGACAGATCCACAGCAAACACAATTCTCAACAGTGAAAAACTGAAAGCATTTCCTTTAAGACCAGGAACAAGGCAAGGATGTCCACTCTTGCCATTTATATTCAACATAGTTGCTAGCCATGGGAATCAGAGAAGAAAAAGAAACGAAAAGGAATCATAACTGGAAAAGAAGAAGTAAAACTGTCACTGTTTCCAGATGACATGATACTATACATAGAATATCCTAATGATGCTAACAGAATACTAATACAGCTCATCAATGAATGTGGTAAAGTTGCAGGATAAAAAACTAATACACAGAAATCTACTGCATTTCCATACACTAACAACAAAAGATCAGAAAGAGAAGCTAAGGAAACAATCCCATTTACCATCTCATTAAAAAGAAAATACCTAGGTATAAAACTACCTAAAAAGGCAAAAGACCTGTAGTCTGAAAACTATAAGATGCTGAAGAAAGAAATCAAAGATGACACAAACAGATGGAATCATATACCATGTTCTTGGATTGGAAGAATCAATATTGTCAAAATGACTATACTACCCAAGGCAATCTACATATTTAATGCAATCTCTATCAAATTACCAATGGCATTTTCGGCATATCTAGAACAAAAAATCTTAAAATGTGTATGGAAACACAAAAAACCCTGAATAGTCAAATCAATACTGAGAAACAAAAATGGAGCTAGAGGAATCAGGCACCCTGACTTCATACTATGCTACAAAGCTATACTAATCAAAAGAGTATGGTACTGGCACAAAAATAGAAACATTGATCAATGGAACAGGATAGAAAGCCCAGAAATAAACCCACACACCTATGGTCAATTAATTTACAACAAAGAAGGCAAGAATACACAATGGAGAAAAGACAGCCTCTTCAATAAGTGGTGCTGGGAAACGTGGACAGCCACGTGTAAAAGAATGAAATAAGAACACTCTCTAACACCATACAGCAAAATAAACTCAAAATGGATTAAAGACCTAAAATGTAAGAGGAAAACACAGGCAGAACACTCTTTGACATAAATGGCAGCAAGATCTTTTTTGATCCACTTCCTAGAGTAATGAAAATAAAAACAAAAATAAACAACTGGGACCTAATTAAACTTAAAAGCTTTTGTGTAGCAAAGGAAACTATCAACAAAATGAAGACAGCCCACAGAATGGGAGGAAATTTTTGCAAATGATGTGACCGACAAGAGATTAATCTCCAAAATATACAAACACTTCACACAGCTCAATATCAAAACAATAAACAACACAATCAAAAATGGGCAGAAGATCTAAATAGACATTTCTCCAAAGAAGACATACAGATGGCCAAAAGGTACATGAAAAGATGGTCAACATCGCTAATTATTAGAGAAATGTAAATCAAAACTACAATGAGGTATCACCTCACACCGGTCAGAATGGCCATCATCAAAAGGTCTACAAACAATAAATGCTGAAGAGGGTGTAGAGAAAAGGGAACCCTCCTACATCGCTGGTGGGAATGTAAATTGGTGCAGCCACTATGGAGAACATATGGAGGTTCCTTAAAAAACTAAAAAGAGAGCTAACATATGATCCAGCAATCCCACTCCTGGGCGTATATATCCAGAGAAAACCATAATTCAAAAAGATACATGCACCACAATGTTCACTGCAGCACTATTTACAATTGTCAAGACATGGAAGCAACCTAAATGTCCATCAACAGATAAATGGATAAAGATGATGTGGTACATATATACAATGCAATATTACTCAGCCATAAAAAGAATGAAATAATGCCCTTTGCAGCAACATGGATAGATGAAGAAATTGTTATTCTAAGTGAAGTCAGACAGAGAAACACAAATATATGATAACACACATATGTGGAATCTAAAAAAAATGGTACCAATGAACTTATTTAGAAAACAGAACCAGAATCATAGACTTAGAAAACAAACTTATGGTTACCAAAAGGGAAAGGTAGGGAGGGATAAATTAGGAGTTTGGAATTAACATACACACACTACTATATATAAAGTAGATAATCAACAAGGACCTACTGTATAGCACAGGGAGTTATATTCAGTATCTTGTAATAACCTATATATAGGAAAAGAATCTGGAAACGAACAGATATATGTATATGTATAACTGAATCACTTGGCTGTACACCTGAAACTAACACAACATTGTAAATTAACTATACTTCAGTATAAAATAAAAAAAAATTTAAACAGAAGATACAAATAACTAAAATTAGAAATGAAATGAGGACATTACAACTGATACCACAAAAATAAAAAGGATTATAAGAGACTACTATGAATAATTATATGCTAACTAATTGGATAACATAAAAAACATAAATTCCTAGAAATCTAACCTACCAAGACTGAAATATACAAAAATATTAAAGATATTACTAGATCAATAATGAGTAAGTAATGAAAATGAATCAGTAATCAAAAACCACATAATAAAGTAAAATCCTGGACCAGGTAGATTCACTAAAAAATTCTATCAAACATTTAAAAAAGAAAGATCCCAAAGAAATATTTACACATTCATGTTCCTTGCATCATTATTCACAATAGCCAAAAGGTGAAGAAACTTAAAGGTCCATTAACAGGTGACTGGATAAAGAAAATATTGTATAGGTACACAGTGGGATATTATGCAGCCTTAAAAAAGAAGGGCATGCTGTCACATGCTACAACATGGATAAAACTTTAGGACATTATGCTAAGAAAACATAATACTCTGTACTCCTTCATTAGAAAACAATTCAACAAATAGGTGATTTCACACTGGTGGGCTATTTCAAGGAAAGGCACTAGGAGAACTTCTTTTGCAAGCTCCCTACTGGGCTTCACCAAGGTCGCAGTTAATCCTCATACCTGCCACTGGTAACCACATAGCAACGTATATTTTGTTTAAACGAAGTTGTTCAGGGGCTTCCCTGGTGGCACAGTGGTTGAGAGTCGGCCTGCTGATGCAGGGGACACGGGTTCGTGCCCCGGTCTGGGAGGATCCCGCATGCCGCGGAGTGGCTGGGCCCGTGAGCCATGGCCGCTGAGCCTGTGCATCCGGAGTCTGTGCTCCGTGACAGGAGAGGCCACGGCAGTGAGAGGCCCGCGAACCGCAAAAAAAAAAAAAAAAAAAGTTGTTGAAACCTTTTAAACTGTATTTCTATGCCTTTGAAATCTTAGTAAAGAACATTTTCTGTGTGAGGAAAAACAGGTGGTTAAAAAGTAATCCTGTAAAACGGAAAAAAAAAGAGAAGAGAAAAGAAAGAAGACTACAAAGGTTTTAAGATACTGTATCAATAAAAGGCCACCAGATTAGATAAAAAGGGTCTGAGATTGATAAAAGTCCAAAAACATCTCTGGGCTACCAACCAAATAAATAAATGGTTATTGGTTTAGGCCACTAAATTTTGGAGTGGTATGCTACACAGTAAGAGATAACTTACACTTATCTTAAAGTCTACTTTGATATTAATCTAGCTAAACAGGATTTTAGAATATTTTTATGGTATATTTTTTATAATCTTTTACTTTCATGACATATTTTTGACGTCAGTTGTAAGCAGAGCGAGTATGTACGTGTGTGTGTCTTACATCACACTCTGTCTTTGCTTTTAATTAAACTTTATCTTTGGATTTTAACTGCTGTACTTAGTCCCCCTGCATCTAATATAATTACTTACATATCTGAGTTGAAATATTTTATCTTAATTAGCTTTTAATTTGTTCCACATTTATGAAACAAAAGTTTAATGTACGTTTTTCTTTCCCTTTATTGCTTTCCTTTTGTTGATTATGCTTAAAATTCTGCTTTCCTACTTCTAATTGCCTTGTAATTTTGTAAGAATGTGATTTTAGTGTATGTGTTGACTTTGTACTGGGTCAGCTTAGCCACACTAAAAAACCTATCAACTCTTTAATGAGTCATACACTTCAATTTTTGTCACCTCTGCCAAGAGTTAGCTCAGCTTCCCTGCCTCATATTCACCTCTTCAGAACCAATGACTTCCTTATGGGAAAAAATATCTTTATTTTATAACTTATATCTTAAAATTTTAATATCTCAAAATTTTTTGGGTCTAATCTATGAGTTTTTGTTTTGCTAACCCTTGTACATGGTGGCTAAGTCTCTTATGGATTTTGAGCTCATATATGGCTGATATGAATCTGCAGGAATCCTGCTTGAAGTTGCATTCCTCCAGAGAGAAATACTACTTGCTTCCATCAGCTGCCCTCAGATCTACCAACCTGGGACAAATGTAGCCTCATAGCTTAGAATCTACTAATTGCCCATGCTGTATAAATTCAAAACCCAAACCTATACAAGACCTGAAGTACAGTCATGCATCCTCAATATGAGAATTTTGTTCATTTTCTGTCATTTCATTTACCTTGAACTTAGGAGAACAAAACATAACTTGTTTCCCTAGAACTTAGCTAGAACAAAACATATAACTTGCTTTCTCCCTTTGCTTAGAAGGAGTGGCATATTTGTTTTGTAGACTACCCTTCCAATTAGGCTGAGGCAATTAGATATTATTGTATGTAGGGGCAGGGTTTGGAGGAGTTCTAATCTATGCTTCCATTGAGGATGTAGTCCTTTTGAAAACAAGAAAAATAGCTGGCAAGCTTCAGAAAATGATAGTTCACTTTACAAAAGCAGTTAGAGAGCCCAGAATACAAAATAAATGAATTAACAAAAACTTGGTGTATTCATAATTTTTAAGCATTCATTGCAAAAGCAAAATAAACTTTTATCAAAAAATGGTTTTAAAATTTTTATTATATCCTTGAAATCAGATTAAAGACGATTGTTAAATCATTTAAAAATAACAATGCAAAAAAAAGAACCTACCAGATTTTTATCCACAACAATATACATATCAAGATATTGGGGAAATAACTTGAAATAGCCAGGTGTCTGAAAAACATACAACATGAGTCTTGAGAAATTTCCAAAAATTTGCCTTCTATTGAAATTATTTTCAGAGATAAACTGAGAGACGAGTTGATACTGATTAAATATTAAGGTGATTTTCAACTACAAAATTTATGTACTATTCAGAAAATTCCAGTCCAAAGCATGCTGTGATTAATAAGAATTTTCAATGAGACTCCAAGCTATACAAGAACCCAGGTATATTTCGATTTTTGCAGTAGCTGAAATTAGAAATATTAAGTTTCCTTTCCTTAGCCTTGTGATAATTTTTCATAGTAATCTTCCATGTGCGCAGATTTTCTGCCACCAATTATTAGAAACTACTTTTGACAAACAATGTAGTTTAGAAAAATCTTACTAAAGTTTACAGTCATAGGCAGTTCACTAGAGCCAGGAAAGTTATTTATGGCAGCCTACAGGTCTCTGTGGAGGAAGAATTCATCAGTTTGCTTTACATGTACCTTATGTAAGCCACTGATATTATTCATTTCTGAATTCTCACATTAACAAAGACTCATTTAGAAATCTAGATCACATATTATTTTCACCTAAATTACCAGAATAATTGAGGAAAAGGAATAATTTACATTAATTATCCAAATGCCCACACAAGAAAATTAGTTTTTTGCTTTATTTAATCTTATATTCACATATGTTTCCAAGGTTAATTACCTAAGTTTTTGCTAAACTTTCATCTAATAACAAGCATAACAAAGAACTTAATTTCTTTCTCCATCCATTTGAAAAGTCATGTAGAGCCATCATGAAAAAGTAAAACAAATTTAAAATTTGCATATCACCAAATTTTGCTCTGAAAGTATTTTTCATTTCATAAAATTATACTGAAAACTTTAAAATTAAACAGTCCACACTTACTTCTGAACTTTTTCTGACTTGATACTGTGAGCTATCATAGATGTAAGTGTCATTTTCCCATAACAGAGGAATATTAGTTATATCATTTTTTTCTTCATGAATCATGTGCATGAATCCTGATACAGCTTCCATTGGTTCAATTCCATATGAGATGTTTTTAAACTGCAATATTCCCCTGAATGTTAAAATAATCAAAACAAATCTGATATGATTCTACTGAAACTATGAGAAATGTTGATGTTGGCCAAAAATTTTTTTACATTTAAAGTCACTTTATTTTTCTACTTATCTCTTTATGCTTTGAGGTGTTGCTCCAGAACTGGACCAGTAATAACACAGGATATGAATGGCTTTTTATTACAAATATTCTAATAAAAGTATTTTGATTATCTTAAAGAAAGAAGGTCAGTGGCACGCATCCATGTGCTAAAGGGGTTAAGACCTCTACCTAGGGTGTTGATTTTCTAAGCCAACCTTTAGGAGCCATAGACACTCTTTTCCTTGGTCTTAGGTCCCTTTCTTCTCTTTGAAATCTCTACCTCTCCTCTGACACTTCATGTCTTAAATCATTTATCTGTGTGGCTGAGTTAAAGGTGCTATGCGCCTAAGAATGACTATGAGCAGAGCCAAAGTACCTGTCAGACTCAGGCATTCCACACTGTCAACCATTCTAGGAAATTAAGACACGAGTTAAAACATAAAGAATTTGGGAAAACTAGATTAGTATGGAGAGACCCAATCAGCACCTCCCACACTCAAGATTGCTCAAAGCCTCAAGCAGCATATCCTGTTAGAATCAACAAGTAGCCTCCCATCTGGAATGGATGCTGCCAGGGTGACACACTTTATTTTATCAGTAATTCTGGTTCACGCCTTTGGGAATTGAAATAACAAAGGTGACTGTAAAACTAGAAAAGATACATAAAGGATCAACTTATAGACTAGCAAGATCTAGTACTGGCAAATGGAATGCCTTTAAACAGGCTACAACCTGAGTCCTGAACAAATGTTGAGTGATACAAGAGAATTTGGAAAACCTGCAACATATCCATGATAATTGCAATCCATCTGAAAAAAATACACAGAGAAAAACAAATGGATAAGTTCTTTTTGAAATGGACATCCCAGATATCTCACTTATACTTTTTACTTTCACTACCTTAGTACTTTAATATGAGTGGCCATTACCCAATGAAGTTGTGCCAGGTAGAAATAAGAACTAGTCCACATTATTCGATTTCAGTGAATGTGTAAAATAATATTCTAAACTTTCATAATATTTGTATTTTTAAAGAAAATCCAGAATAAGAAATCTGTAACAAAATACCTAAGTCTTACCTGAGCTAACAAAGGCTGAAAATGTTGGGTGTCATCTTTGTCATAAGAATAAACAACAGAAGCTGAAGATAAAAATGATCTAGGAAGAAATCCCCAAAACATGGTCAAATTGTGAACAGAAGACATAGAAAAATTATTCTTCATAATACAAATTTTCCTTTTGAGGGAGAAATTTAAAGTAGTGCATTATCTTGGCATATCCTATTGCCCCAATGCTTGTCATTTACAATAAATTAGGGGCAGAGGGAGGCATTTTAATTATAGTGACACATAATACTAAAATGCATGATAATGAACGGCCTAAATTGCTAGAAATATCAAATAGCGAAATAACATAGGTCTCAATTTCCAACAAAGAACTTTCAATTCTCTGTCATTATTGCTCATTAATTCCAGATTTTAAACTTGAATCTCAAAATTAAAATGTAGGGTTAGGACAGAATTTTGAAAGATTTTTTAGCATCACTACAAATTCATATTCACTAAGCTTAACTAAGTACCAATTCTTCCCAATAACCTGGGTCTGAATTTTCTTTCATTCTCCTCAGTAATTATTCAGAAACTTGACACCGCTCCTGTCAATCATCTCAATAACTTCCATGTCACCTCATCAGATCACCTGTACCCATCCTCACTCCTTATATTTATTCCCAGAGAATGACTACTTCTTTTGCTCAAAGCAAACGCTTGTGCTATGCATCCTATTCTGCACCATGTATTGAAGATACATACTTTATTGGTACTGTAATTTCAAACTCTTCCTCTCTACTGGTTTTTATCTTAACACTATTGAAAAGTTTATTGTCAAGTCATTATCATCCTAAATAACTCTCCCTTGGCCCTGTGTCCTCCTCTAGCTATTCCCTACATATTTTCAATTCTCAACAGATTTTACCAAAAGAGTGGTCTACACACAGTTTCTTTGCTTTGTCAATTCTTACTCACCCTGAACTGCTCTGGAAAAGATTCATAACCACCAGAATGTCAAATCCAAGAGACAGTTTTAAAATTATCATTGCACTGGACTTCTAGCATTATTTTGAAAACTGTGACCACTCACTCTAATCACTTAATTTACATCACACATCACTCTTCTGCTTCTCTTCCTACCTCCCTGACCCTTCTAGCTTGATCTCTTTCGGTAGAACCGTAAAGAGAAATATTGGTCTTTCCCAAGATTCCGTCTTTAGCCTCAGTATATTTGTAAGCACTCTGTAAGCTCTCATTTAAAAAAAATTACACCAAACTATTGATTACTGCTAAATCTATATCCCTATTGCCAATCTCTCCTTAGAGATTCAAATTTCTACATTCATATACCTAAGGGAAAAAAAACCCACTTGAATATCTTATAAGCAATGCAAACCAAACTCACCCCTTCCTCACATAAATATCTCCTTCATTAATATCCCTCATTTTATTACACTATAACCTACCAATTTTCTTAAGCAACAACTAAATTATCCAAGATTCCTCACTGTTTCCCAATCATTCTACCAAATCTATCCTCAAGGTTTACTGAATTTTTCTTTCCAGCGCTATGATCATTGTTCAAGCCACTATCATCACTCACCCAAACTATTATATAATCATACGATTAGACACCTTACCTCCACTTTTACCCCCTCAGAAACAGCCTATAAAGACTCAACGGACCTATATAAGTACATGCTTAAAAACATTTTGGCTTCTAATACCCTTATCATGGCATTCTAGATCTTCTACAGTCCGGCTCCTGCCTACTTTTCCAAAATGTTTTACTTCTATCCTCAATAAACATGTCCTTCAGTCATTCACACTACTTTTTGCACACCACAAAAATCCAGTCTGTCTCACACCTGCACATGATTTCCTTGAAACAGAATGTCCCCCAACACTACCTCACTTCTTCACAGAGCTAACTATCTTCGCTCAAGTCATCTCTTTCCAAAAAGCCTTCTCTGATTTCCAAAGAATACTATCTACACATTTATCTTAATAATGCATTATAGAACAGTTCTCCATTTCTCTATTGATGTGTTTGAATATATCTTTCTATATTATAAATTATTTACCTGTGCCCATGTTTTATTGCCTTTTGTACGCCTATGACTTTACCCAATAACTGATATACAATAGGTATCAAATGTACATATGTATCAAATATACATTTGAATTGAAATAATCCTATTTGTAATTATTTTTAAAAATCAAGAAACCAAAAAATTAAAATTTGAAAAGATAAAATACTTACTGCTTTTTGAGATGGATAAAATATGGTTTTCCTTCTATTGTAATGATATAAGCAACCTGTATATGAGCATCCAAAAAAATTTCAATAACACGTGTAAATAATATATGCAAAAAATGTTTTCTTCAAGTTATGCTCTTAAAACTGACAAAATTAGGAACAATATATAACTATCATATGTGCTTCCCTTCCCATGTGGATGTTGGAATCTTCAGGATTCTGAATTGAATTGCCTCCTATTCACCGTTACTCACATATCTGAGGGACAAGCTTGCTGATAATTACCTTTTGGCTTAGACACACACCACCAATTCACCATGCCCAAGGCAAATGCCAAGATGCCCACCTCACTTGAGAGAAACCTTTGCTTGCTTACTCCCAGATCTCCTGGGAAGTAAATTTTCCTGCTCATTGGAAGAGACACTCCTAAAAGATAGAACTACAAGAAACCTACTACATCTCTAGCAAGATAACACGATAAGTACCATTGCACTTTGTTTATCGAATGCAAACAATGAAATTCCTCTGGAATAGAAGGTAGGAGAGGATAGAGGAAGGGCAGAGACATGTCTAGAGAACCCTCTAGAAGATAACAGAAAATATAAGATTCATTAAATTATTTATTTGGTTGATTTAAAAAACTTATTTTAGCAAGAGAAGTAGCCATTTAAAAGTTTTCAGTTCTTTAACTTTCTATTAGAAAAGAGCAAGATTCATTGCAGCAGATAAATGTTCTGAGAAGAATCTTTTGAATGGCACTCTACAAAGTCTAAGTGGACTCTTGAGGGGACCTGAAAATTGCACCCTCTAAAAATGCCTTCTTATTAAATAAATATGATGAAAAAATAAAGGAGAATATGATAGCACCAATAAAGTTTTAAATCCACATGTCTTACAAAGCAAAACAACAACAAAACTAGGATGCAATTAACAAGAAATGTACAAAACTGACAGGAGAGAAAAACTCAAAAAAGACATCATCCAGAGCTTCTACAACTTTTCATACACAGCATCCAACTGTTTGGAATTGTGTCCCCCTCCATCCAAATTTACATGTGAATTCCTAACCTCAGTCCCTCAGAATGTGACCTTATTCAGAGACAGGGCCTTAACAGAGGTAATCAAGTTCAGGAGAGGTCATTAGTGTGGGCCCTAATCCAATGTGAGCAGTATCCTTGTAAAAAAAAGTAAATCTGGACACAGACATACACAACAGGAGAATCCCACATGAAGATTCATACGAAGACATCTATCTATAAGCTAACAATAGAGGCCTGGAGCAGAACCACCCCTCAAAGTCCCTAAAAGAACCAACCCTGCGAACACCTTGATCTTGGACTTCTAGCCTCCAAAACTATGAGACAGTAAGTTTCTGTTGTTTAAGCCACATTGTTCATGTTTCTTTGTTATGGAAGCTCTAGTAAATGAATACACCATTTTTTCCATTAAAAAATTACAACAAATGCTAAAGAACGAGATCAAATTTTTAAAAATACAAATAAAAAATAGAGAATAATAACAAAGCCACAGTAATATCTATAAAATAACCATGATTAAAATGAGAAGATGGAGAATTTCAGTAGAAGTATAGAATCTTTAATAAAGGAATTAAAATCAGAAAGACATTTCTGATTTTATAGAAGAAAAAATCAATATCTATTATTAAAAATTCAATAAAAGGGTATAAGAGAATATTAGACATAGCAGGGGATAAGATTGGTGACAGGAATATAGGTCAATAGAAAATATCCAGATTGCAACACAGAGAGAAAAATATGAAAAAGAAAACAAGAGAAATGTGACCAATGAAAAATGTCTAACACTCATGTAATTATAGTCCAAAAAAATATGATAAAGATAAGACTAGGAAAGAAATGACATTTTAAAAATTCATGGCTGATATTTTCAAAGCTTATGAAAGGTATCAACCCACAGGCTCAAAATATTCTATTATTCCAAATCAGGATGAACACAAAGAAAGTAAACCTAGGCATGTCATGCTCAAACATTTAAAACAAAAGACAAAGAGAACATACTCAAAAATCAGTAAGAGAAAAATGACCCATTACTTTCAAAATAATTCTTAATAAATTATGTGTGGATGGATCTAGAGACTGTCATATAGAGTGAAGTTAAGTCAGAAAGAGAAAAACAAATTTTGTATATTAATGCATATATGTGGAATCTAGAAAAATGGTACAGATGAACCAGTTTGCAAGGCAGAAATAGAGACAGATGTAGAGAACATACGTATGGACACCAAGGGGGGAAAGTGGCGGGGGGCGGGTGGTGGTGGGATGAACTGGGAGACTGGGATTGACATATATATACCAATATATATAAAATGGATAACTAATAAGAACCTCCTGTATAAAAAATAAATTAAATAAAATTTAAAAAATAAATAAATAATGTGTAACTCTACGACTGAAACAATGGACACCAGAAGGCAATGGAATGACACCTTTAAAGTTTTGAAAGAAAAGTAGGAGTACGTATACTAACTTATATTAAGACTTCTAATAAAGCTACGGTAATTAAGGCAGTGGAATATGGGTCAAAATAGGAAGAACAGTCCAATGGCACAGATGATAAAAGGGTCAAGCCAACAAGAAGATATAACAATTGTAAATGTATATGCACTCAGCACAGGAGCACCTAAATGCATAAAGCAAATACTAACAAACACAAAAGGAAGAATTGAGAGTAACACAATAACAGTAAGGTTTTTAACACTCCACTTACATCAGCGGACAAATAATACAGACACAAAATTAATAAGGAAACACTGGCCTTAAATGACACATTACAAAATGCACTTCAGAGATACTTACAGAACATTATATCCAAAAGCAAAAGAATACACGCTCTTTTCAAATGCACTTGAAACATTCTCCAGAATAGATCACATATTATGCTAAAAACAAGTCTCAGTGAATTTGAGAAAATTGAAATCACATCAAGCATTTCTTTTCCCAACCACAGAGGTATGAGACTAGAAATCAAAACTAGAAAAAAACTGCAAAAAACATAAACACGTAGAGTCTGAACAATATGCTACTAAACAACTGATGTGTCACTGCGGAAATCAAATAGGAAATCAAAAAATACCTGGAGACAAATGAAAATGGAAACAAAGTGATCCAAATTCTATGGAATGCAGCAAAAGCAGTTCTAAGAGGGAAGTTTCTAGTGATACAAGCCTATCTCAGGAAACAAAATCTCAAATAAGCAACCTAACCTTACACCTAAAGGAACTACAAAAAGAAGAACAAACAAAACTCAAAGTTAGTATGAGGAAAGATAATGAAAAGATCAGAGCAGAAATAGATGACATAGAGACTTTAAAAAAAAAATGAAACTAAGAGCTGGTGCTTTGAAAAGATAAATAAAATCAATAAAACTTTAGCCGCACTCATCAAGAAAAATGAGGGCCCATATAAAATCAGAAATAAAAAGGAAGTTATAACAAACACACCAGAGCTACAAAAAATCATGAGAGTACTGTGAACAATTATGCACCAATAAAATGGACAATCCAGAAGAAATGGATAAATTCTTATAAATGTACAATCTACCAAGACTAAATCAAGAAGAAATACAAAATATGAACAGAATTGTAATGAACTGAATCAGTAATTTAAATAAACTCCCAACAAACAAAAGTCCAGGACCAGATAGCTTCACAGATGAATCCTACCAAACATTAAAAGAAGAGTTAACACTTGTCCTTCTCAAACTATTCCCAAAAATTAAAGAGGAAGGAACACTCCCTAACTTATTCTATGAAGCCAACATCAGCCTGATACCAAAACCAGACAAAGACATCACACACACAAAAAAATTATAGGATAACATCACTGATGAACATAGAGGCAAAAATCCTCAATAAAATATTAGCAAACCAAATTAAACAATATATTCAAAGGACCATACACCATGATCAAATTGGATTTATGTCAAAGACACAAGGATATTTCAATATCTACAAATCAAATATTGTGATACACCACATCAACAAATTCAAGAGTAAAAATCATATGATCATCTCAATAGATGCAGAAAAAGCTTTTGACAAAACTCAACATCATTTATGATACCTCAACATAATAAAGTCCATATCAGACAAGCCCACAGCTAACATACTCAATGGTGAAAAACTGAAAGCTTTTCCTCTAAGACTAGGAAAAAAACAAGGATCCTCACTCTCATCATTTTTATTCAACATGGTACTGGAAAGCCTAGCCAGAGTAATCAGATAAAAAATAAATAAAAGAAAATCAAATTGAAATGCTAGAACTACAACAGTCACTGTTTCATACAACATGATACTATATATAGAATATCGTCAAGAGGCCACCAAAAAACTATTAGAACTAACAAATGAATTCAGTAAAGTTGCAGGATACAAAACTGATACACAGAAATCTGTTGCATTCTATACACTGACAATAAACTATCAGAAATAAAAATTAAGAAAACAATCCAATTTACAATTGCATCAAAAAGAATAAATACCTAGGAATAAATCTAACCAAGGAGGTAAAAGACCTGTACTCAGAAAACCATAAGACACTGATGAGAGAAATTGAAGATGACACAAACAGATGGAAAGATACACTGTGTTCATGGATTCCAGGAATTAATATTGTTAAAATGACCATACTACCCAAGGCAATCTACAGATTCAGTGCAATCCCTATCAAACTACCAATGGCATGTGGCTAGAAGAGCCATACTCAAATAACTAGCTTCTGCAAGTTAGCAAATCAATGACAGCCCAAAGTTTCTGAAAGTCAGCCAATCAGTGACAGCCACAGCTTCTAGATAGGAGTAAGTGCCTCTCTCCTCTGACACTGCACTGATGAGGATTCTGAAAGTGAGAAGGCCAGCAAGTACTCTTCCTGTACTAACTGCACTAACACAGCTGAAAGCCTGACAGCACCTAAACACTCTCACTTCAGAAAGCCCATGGCTCCCTGACACCAGGCTTCCCAAAACCTTACATAACATTAACTCTGGCTTTCTTCAGAAAGACTGTGTTTACAACTGGCCCTTACAGGCAAATTGGAAGTTCCCCATTTTTTAAAATAACATATCAAGTTCAGTTTATAGTTTGTTCACAGGTTCACAATCTTTTCAACAGTTCAGCTCATTTATGATTAGTTATGAGTTTGAACGTGTGAGTTTCACTGACACAGCTGCAAGATTTTCAAATTCAATATTTTCAATTCTTTTTGAAATGTTTTGGAACTACTACCTATATTTTTATATGTGTATATTTAAACCCCAAAATGTCAAAAGGCAAGTGCAAATTTTGTAATGAATTTGCTAACAGTAGAAACTCCTCAACTGAGGAAAAAGTCCTTTTGAAGCTCTTTGTGCAGTTTGCAATTGTTCACTAAACATCAAAAATGGTGGAAAGTCAAATATAAACCAGCACATACTAACAGCTAGGCAAAAAAAATAAATGGTTTCCTCCTACAGTACCAAAGAAGGTCATATAACAAATTTGGGGGATTAAGAAAAATTCAGAGGAAGAAGATGTAAGACTTGTAGCAGGCACTGTACTGGTTTTCCACTCTGTGTATCAGCAGTCCTTCTGCCCAAACGTCTAGCTGAATGCACAACTACCAGAAATACCTTTTGATTCCAAAATTGCAAGCAAATTTTCAAGTGCCAAGTTAAAATCCACTGCCACTATCAAAGAAGTAACACCAGCTGGCCCTATGTTTAACACCTGTGGACCCTCATCCCGTAAATATCTATCTAAATGGGTCCATTTTACCCAAGATGATTTAAAATTACACTGGCCAAAATGAAGAACTTTTGACATTCCCAAATTAGTTTATCTCCACATGCAATTGGGAAAAAAAAAAAAGTGTAACAACTAGGCAAAATGAGTGGGAAGCTTATTTAATTGGTATCTAGAGCCTCTAAACACAACACGGAGAAAATTGTTCCCCTCCAAGCTATGGCTGAAAAGCTGACCCAGACTGTCTCTTAACTTGAAAAATCAGCTCATCTTTCTCACTTTCACTCACTGATCACTTTCAGCTCTTCCCTGACTAACTGAAAGTTGAGGTAAGTAGCTGCGGGCAAATCCGCAGGCCTAGGACTTGGGGGGGGGCCCAGAAAACTCAGTAATCAAGGTAAGTACTATTTCAATGCAATACTTTAAACAATCAAAATTAATGCAAAACTTCCGTGATGGAAAAAAATATCAATACCTTCAAGGAAGACAGGATCTGACCTGGTCTAACCTCATTCAGCCTCATCCTAATCCCAGTTCTTTGCTACTCCCTTAAATTCTGCACCTGAGTCAAGCACTTTGCTTGCCTTTCTCTAGTGCTGGCCCCGGTGGATCCTCCTTAGAATCCTTCATCCTCAACAGAAACACACACACACAGGGTCACACACACAAATACACATCAAAATGCTCCTCCCTGTGAATCTGGCCTGAGTGGTCAGCTGTGCCTCCAAGAGCTGGAGCCCACCTTCAGCTACTAGGGTCTTGATATTAAAAGCAACTTAACACAATTTAAGAAATAAAAATATTTTTTCCCAATTACATTAGTTTCTGGATGTTCTATTGCCTCGGATGTTGAAATCTTTTCAGGAACTGTGGTCTGCAGAAAGGTTTTATGAGGATCTAAAACAAAAAATAAGCAGTTACTGTGATACTTGTAATCTTGCATTATTCATTTCTAAACCCAATTCATTTGCTTCTCTACATTACCAAGTTTTTCTTATAATCTATGCATCTACTTTTCCTTTCTGCTGTCCTTCGGTCATTCTTACCGATAAATTTCTTAAGCCTTGTCAAATCTTAACTTTTTATTCGCTACACACACACACACACACACACACACACACACATAAAGTCAGACTGCTGTAGGTAGAAAAAGGCCACACCTTTCATTTCTGTCCGTTTTACAGACAAGGAAACCACCCCACGGAAATGAAAAGATTTCCCCCGGAGTCTGCCTCTCTGCCTCCTTAGCTGCAGACCTCGAGGCCAAGGGTCGGGAGGCTGTGGGGGGTGAAGGCGAGGGGCGAGGGGAGGGAGGGAGTACTGAGCCTGGATCCTGGACCAACGAGAGCAGCCCCCCGACAGAACAAAACGAGGGGAACGGTCTCTGGACTCACTGCGGCCCCCGTGCAGCCCGCCTAGGCCAGTGAACAGGACCAGCAGGAGGAACATGGCTCCGCTGACTTGGAGCCGCCCTGGCGCAACAGCGACGTCCGTTGCGCTGAGGGCGGAGCGCGGGAGCAAGACGCGCGCCAGCAGGGGGCGCACGGGGAAAACGCCGGAAGGAAAAAGCCGGCGGAGCGCTCGGCGGCCTCGGGCCGCGGCGGGCGCGCGCGCCCAGCGTGCCGCGGATGGGCCGGTAGGGCGTGGGGGAAACTTTCGCTCCCTAGTTAAGGAAGGAAAAGCCGCGCGAGTTCCAGTTCTCAGATGAAGCGGGTGCCTGGTTTTGTTTGCGTCTTTTCCTTAGGCCGGCGGTTTTTGTTTTCGTTTTTGTTTCTGCGGTACGCGGGCCTCTCACTGCTGCGGCCTCTCCCGTTGCGGAGCACAGGCTCCGGACGCGCAGGCTCAGCGGCCATGGCTCACTGGCCCAGCCGCTCCGTGGCATGTGGGATCCTCCCGGACCGGGGCACGAACCCGTGTCGCCTGCATCGGCAGGCGGACTCTCAACCACTGCACCACCAGGGAAGCCCAGGCCGGCGGTTTTTGAAGTAATTTCTAATCCCAGTGAAGAGAAGGAGCAAGGATGAAAATGCTCAAGTTGCTGACAGCAAACAAGGTTCCTCCTAGTACATTACTTACCGCAGGAGGCGGCAAAATGCGTGTATTTGCAAAGACTGGTGCGAACACGGTGGCTTCTCTACATTTCATGGTTGGATATGCCATTGCTAGACAGCCATGGAATGCAGAAGACCCCATATACGATCCTTGTCCGAGTATAGACTCTTCCAAAACATCTTCCTTAGTACCCTAAGTTATTATTGCCACACTCTGTAATCTTGCAGCCCCTAGTTTTTACGTGTTTACCTAGCCCTTTGTACGTTCTGCGTCTATTAGGACCAAGAACAGTTTGATTTCTTGACGTCTGTAGGCGTTCTTTCCTTCGCAGATCCTAGCCCACATCACATTAAATACATTAAAATACAGCCATACTCGATCCTGACTCTAAGTTTGCTTTAACAAATGTTGAAATCATGTCTATAAATTCACTTTGAAACTGCTTGGCAGTCCTGAAAAACCAAGAGAAGTTATTAGCAGAATAGAACAGTAACAATCTTTAAAAAGAATCAAGTGGCAGGAAATAAAGTCACAAGTGTTGGAATAAATAGTAGAATGTATACTTATTGCTTTGTGGATTTGCAGTTTGGAATATCCGATCGACAAACTCTCCCAGGAAGGAACAAGAAAGGATTTTTAAAAATAGAAAATACCAAAATAAAATTAAGAGGTAAGGAGAATAGAAGTAGAACTGTTAATAATAGCATTTTCCAGAAAGAGAAAAATTTAAATAATTAAGAGGAAATATTTAAAGGGATAATGGGGAAAGTTTCTCTTAACTTGAAAAATAAGAGAATGACTTAAGAAAGGACCCAAGTGTTAAAAACTGGGCTTTGGAGGAAAAACAAATCTGAAATTTTAAATGACAGGAAAGATTCTGAAATCTTCCAGAGGAAAAGAACAGAGCACCTATCAAGGGACAAGAGTCAGATTGACATTAACAGCCATACTAGGTGCATGAAATCAGTGGGTTATTAAAGTGTTGACTTCCAAACAGCTAAGGATGGCAGTCACACTAAGCCAGCCTCTTGCATACACTTTTAGAGGAGGGCCAAAGAACTGAGTCAAGTGGGCATCACTGAAGACAGTACTCTTGGAATTTACCTGGACTCTACAGCTAAAATCAGACCACTGAATTGGTCAAATTTCTGTACACTTGAGTTTCTGACAGTTCTGTCACTATTGCAAAACTAATTTCCTCTGTGGATACCGACCAGATTTCTAGTGTACATTAACACTGGACAATGCTGTTGGTGTGCATGCAAAGCCTATAGCCTCTCTGACACATCAAACACCCTGAAAACAAATAAGTGTGTGCTTAAAATGGACACAGATAAAGGATATTGCCTTTGTATGGATCTGGGCTAAAGCAGTGTAAGAATATCTTTAAGAAACTCATGAGTGTGGAGTTAGCTACAAAGTAGCTCTTGCCCAAGGTACCTATTGTTCCTATTGGCACTGCCTGTCACTTGCAGAGAGATTGCAGTGGGTCACTCACTCACCTAATCATTAAGGAAAAAGTATATTTTCACTTGAGCTAATTCTTATTTTTTTGGGGGCAGGTATAGTTGTTTCCCAACGTTGTGCTAGTTTCTACTGTACACCGAAGTGGAGTTCCCTGTGCTATACAGCAGGTTCTCATTAATTATCTATTTTATCCATAGTAGTGTATATATGTCAATCCCAATCTCCCAATTCATCCCACTGCCCCCCCTTCCCCCTCTTGGTGTCCATATGTTTATTCTTTACATCTGTGTCTCTATTTCTGCCATTTACAGGCAACTCTGCAGGAGCTACATTATCCTTGATTCCATAGTACATGTTCAGAAAACACGTTTTTGCACCTGCTCTCTAGCTTTCACATGGTATATCCATGTCTGAGGTTGGCAAGGCTGGACCAAGGGTCTAGGCAGCTCAGCTGGGTTCAGGAAACTATTCCACAAGCCAATAAACTGCAGAGGGAGATTTGCAAATGTAGTGGCTGGAAAAGCCACAACGCTTCTCTTCAAATCTTCCTGGAGCTGACCTACTGCAAGTAGTTGTCACTCTGGCTGAAATGTGTTGTATTATAGCCATGCACTAGCCGCTTATATTATTGATTGTGAAATATCCTTTCATCAGGATCCACAGAGCGACATGCAAGAAAATAAAGAAGATATAAATAAGTGGAAATATCCCATTTTCGTGAATTGGAAGATTTATTACTGTTAAGATCAATACTACCCAAAGCTTTCTACCAGCTAAATGCAGTTATTATCCCAATGGCATTTTTTGCAGAAATTAAAAAACCCATCCTAAAGTTCATTCGGAATCTCAAGAAGCCCAAATACCCAAAACAATCAAAGAAAAACATGCAGGTATCACACAAGTTATTTCTGCTCAGTCAAGCTTTCAGTAGTCTATTTTTCAAAGAGAACAACCTGTAGTACAAGACTGTTTAGAGAAGGCCCAATTTAAACATCTCTATGGATGAGAATGAAAATAATATGTACAGTACAAATTTAGTCACCTGCCATCAAAAGAAAGTATTTGAGTTGGCAAAAATGATCCCAAACCACGTGATTTGGCATCTGAAGACACCTTCTAACAAAAAACTGTAACCTCCTAATGATAACATTTCTGGATACAAAGAGAACTACATAGAGAACTACATAAAGCTTTCTGTAATGGTGGGACTTGGTAGGCACAGGCAAGACAGGAGAAAAAGTGTCTCTCAAAAGCCAAATGCTAACTTTCACCCAGTACTCAAAGTTTCTCTCAACTTTGAAGTAAAGTTATGTAGTCAGAATTTTCCCTTCTAGGTTAAAGTTTTTCTCTCAGCTTCTTGGGAAACGTCGGCTAGGTATCCAAACAGTTTTTAGATCACACTTGTGGTGGGCCTATTTCATGAAATTTAAATTAATTTTTCCTTGAGCAACCAAATAGGAGAAGCACCATTCCTGCCTCCAAATCTCTTCTAGACTTCAGGTGAAAACAGAAAAAAAGAAAAAAGAAATGACCCCCAAACCCTGGAAAAGTTCAGTAAGCCCAGAATTATGGAGGATATTCCAATATAATTTATCAAGGAGAACATATAAACCACTGTACGTGAGCTTCAATATTGGAATAGGAGCAAATTTCCTGTTGGCATATTTGGCCAAAGAAGACACAGAGAAGCTAGAAGAGCACAGGGATTTAATTGAATTTTTTGTGTTTAACAATTCCCTGAACCAAAAACCCAAGAAAGTACTGTTACATCCGATTGGCTAAAAGAAAGCCTCAATTAAAAATCACCTTGTAATTAAGTGGTAGTGTTCCCAATTATAGGATTCACAGAGGCCATCGGTGCTGTAACCTAATATGGCCAGGTTAAGGACTATGGAACTCAACTGATTCAATCATTTGAAAGAGTATTGTGTGAAATATCACATCCTGCGCATTCACACAGATGCACGTAACTGTTCAATTGGATATTCCAGAACTTCTCCAAAGAAGTTAAAATTAAAACCAAATATGATGACTCAGTTAAGGATTGTGAAGAAGCTACTTCCATAATACCTTAGTTAAATACTCAGATCCTATAAGCAGACTTTTCTGTCACTGTTTAATTACAGAGAGAAATAATTAGAAAACTGGTAGAGATGTAACAGGCCAAGATTCAAAAAGCCTACCTTAGACTTTCATCTTTTAAATATATACTTGGACAGATTCTTACAGAAAGCATTTCTGGGGTTAGAGAGACCAGCCGAAAACAGAATAGAAAGGATCCTGATCCTTTTTCCAGCCTGCTCACAAGCATCCCAAAAGCCCATGAAGCCCTTGCTTGAACTTTTGAAAAGAAGGCAAGATCTTGGATATGATGAAGTTATAAAGCTTACTAGATCTCCAGCGATCTGAAAACAATAAGCAAATCCTTCTACAATACTTATTACATTTAAGAAATTATCACGGCAGTCTTTGCCAATTGAAAAGAACGCAGTCCTCCTCAGAGTGAATATTACAAATGTGCCAAGCTCCAAGATAAATTCTTCGTCACTGAAATTAAGGAAAATGGATTGACAATAATTTTCTCCTCTTCCTTAAAAACTGGTTAGTGTATTTACATATACGTTTGGTGGTTTCATTTCAAAACAAAATTGGATACCTAAGCTTCTGCACCCATTTCCAATGTGGGAAGGGGGGAAGTTTACCCACACCAGCAAGCAATTCTCTGACACCCGCTGCGTGTGCTACTATTCAACTCAATTCTAACACTGTTTATGTGGAGATAGTGCCAGACCCCACAGATGAAGGGTTCAACCCCAGAAGACTGCCCCCTCCCCTCACACTTCAGATACCAATCCCAAATCCACGTTGTCACCTGTGCTTCTGACAAACCAGCTGTCAACTGCAGGTTCCCACAATGCCCTCCTTGAGTTTGCTACAGTGGCTCACAGAACTCAGAGATAACACATTACTTATTAGATTACCTATTTATTATGAAAGGACTTAACTCAGGAACAGCCAGCTAGAAAAGATGAATAGGGCAAGGTATGGGAAAAAGTCAAAAGCCATCTTGCCTTCTCCAAGTGCACCACTCTCATTGTATCTCCATTGTATCTGGTGTTCACCAACCCAGAAGCTCTCTGAACCCCATCCTTTTGGGTTATTATGGAGGCTTCATTACATAAGCATAATTGATTAAATCATTGGTCACTGGTGATTCAACTCAATCTTCAGCTCCTCTCCCCTCCCTGAAGGTGTGGGGGGCGGGTGGTATACATTCATTCAATCACATCTTCTTTATCCATTCATCCATTGATTGACACAATTTGTTTCCATATCTTGCCTATTGTGAATAATGCTGCAATGAACATGGGAGGGCAGATATTTTTTCCAGATCCTGTTTCCCTTTTATATGGGAATATACCCAGAGGTAGACGGATGGATCATATGGTAGTTCTATTTTTAATATTCTGAAGAAACTTAATACCATTTTCCATAGTGGCTGTACCAATTTACACTCTAACCAACAGTGCGCAAGTGTTTCCTTTTCTCCACATCTGTGCCAACACTTATCTCTTCTCTTTTTGATAATAGCCAATCTAACAGGTGTGAAGTCTCACTTTAGCTTCAATTTGCGTTCCCTGATTTGCATTCGCTGATGATTAGCTATGTTAAGCATCTTTTCATATAGCTGTTGGCCATTTGGATGTCTTCTGAAAAATGTCTCTTCAGGTCTTTGGCCAATTTTTTAGTTGAGTTGTTTTTTTTGATATTGAGTTGTATGAGCTGTTTGTATATTTTGGATATTAACCCCTTATTAGTCATATCATTTGCAAATATTTTCTCCCATTCAGTAGGCTGTCTTTTCATTTTGTTGATGGTTTCCTTTGCCGTGCAAAAGATTTAAGTTTAATTAGGTCCCATTTGTTTCTTTTTGCTTTTATTTCCTTTGCTTAAGGAGACAGACCCCAAAAAATATTGCTATGATTGATGTCAAGAGTGATCTGCCTATGTTTTTCTCTAGGAGTTTTATGGTTTCTGTTCTTATATTTAGATCTTTACTCCACTTTGAGGGTCGCTTTTTTTTTTTTTGTAGTATATGGTGTAGAGAATGTTCTAATTTCATTCTTTTACATGTAGCTGTCTAGTTTTCCCAGCACCGCTTATTGTCTTTTCTCCATTGTATATTCTTGCCTCATTTGTTGTAGATTAATTGACCATAGTTGTGTGAGTTTATTTCTGGGCTTTCTATCCTGTTCCATTGAACTATATTTCCGTTTTTGTGCCAGTACCATACTGTTTTGATTACTGTAGCTTTGTAATATAGTGTGAAGTCAGGGAGCCAGATTCTTGCAGCTCTGTTCTTTGTTCTCAAGATTACTTTGGCTGCTGGGGTCTTGGGTGTTTCCCTACAAATTTTTAAATTATTTGTTCTAGTTCTGTGAAAAATACCATTGGTGTTTTGATAGTCATTGCACTGAATCTGTAGACTGATTGGTTAGTATGGTCATTTTAACAGCATTAATTCTTCCAATCCATGAACATAGTGTATCTTTCCATATGTTTGTGTTGTCTTCAGTTTCTTTCATCAGTGTCTTATAGTTTTCTGAGTACAGGTCTTTTACATCCTTAGGTAGATTTCTTCTAGGTATTTTATTCTTTTTGATGCAATGGTAAATGGGATTGTTTCCTTAATTTCTCTTTATGATAGATCATTGTTGGTATACAGAAATGCAACAGATTTCTGTATATTAATTTTATATCCTGTGACTTTACTTAATTCATTGATGAGCTATAGTGGTTTTCTGGTGGTGTTTTCTGGGTTTTCTATGTATAGTATCATGTCATCTGCAAACAGTGACAGTTTTACCTCTTCCTTTCCAATTTGGATTCCTTTTATTTCTTTTTCTCTTCTGATTGCTGTGGCTAAAACTTCCAATACCACATTGAATAAAAGTGGCAAGAGTGGGCATCCTTGTTTTGTTCCTGATCTTAGAGGAAATGCTTTCAGCTTTTCACAGTATGTTGTTAGCTGTGGGTTTGTCATAAATGACCTTTATTATGTTGAGGTATGTTCCCTCTATGCTTTTTGGAGAGTTTTTATTGTAAATGAATGTTGCATTTTGTCAAAAGCTTATTCTGCATCTCTTGTAATGATCATACAGTTTTTATTCTTTGATTTAATAATGTGGTGTATCACATTGATTGAATTGCGAATATTGAAAAATCCTTGCATCACTGCACTGGGATAAATCCCACTTGATCACAGTGTATGATTCTTTTAATATATTGTTGGATTTGGTTTGCTAATATTTTGTTGAGAATTTCTGAATCTATCTTCATCAGTGATATTGACTTATAATTTTCTTTTTTGTGATATCATTGTCTGGTTTGGTATCAGGGTGATGGAAGCCTCAAAGAATGAGTTTGGGACTGTTCCTTCCTCTGTAATTTTTTGGAATAGTTTCAGAAAGGTAGGTGTTAACTCTTCTCTAAATATTTGGCAGAATTCACCTGTGAAACCAACTGGTCCTGGAATTTTGTTTGTTGGGAGTTTTTAAATTACAGATTCAATTTTATTACTGGCAATTGATCTGTTCATATTTTCTATTTCTTCCTGGTTCAGTCTTGGGAGAGTGTACACTTCCTGACCTTGGAGAAATGGCCTTCTGAGGAGATGTCCTCTTTGTCCCAGAAGCACACTTCCTTCTCGTCACCCAAGCTCTAGGGGCTCTCCCCTATGTGGGCTGCGTGGGTCCTTCTGTTGTGGCAGGCTGATTATGTGGGTGGTCTGTTTGGCTTTGTTGGCCCCTGGTCCAGTTGGTTGTCAGGCCCTGCCTTGTGCAGAGGCTGTTAGCTGCTGGTTGGTGTGGACAGGTCACAAGGCAGCTGACTGCAGAACCACAGAGGGCCCCAGGGCTAGTGCTGGCTCACTGGTGGGTGAAGCCAGGTCCTGTAGTTAGTGCCAGTCTACTGGCAGGTAGAGCCAGATCCTGGAGTCTGGTTGCAGGGCCCAGGGATCCCAGAGCAAGTGTCAGATTCCTTGGGGTGGGGTCGGGGGTGTTGTTCCTGACACAGTTCAGTGTGGGGTCTGGAGTGTCCTGAAGCTTGTGTTGGCCTGCTAGTGGGCAGGGCTGGGGCCCAGCTAGTCCCAGGGCAGGGTCTGGCCTGCTTTTGGAGGGCTGGATCCCCCGTCTGTGGGACTGTGGTTTTCTTGCATCTAGTATCTGCCCTCTGGTGGGTGAGGCTGGTCCAAAGGCTAGAACAGGTTCCCTGCAGGGCGGGACCAGGGTCCAGGGGTTTCTGGGACTGGTACCTGCCCACTGGTTCGTGGAGCTGTGTCCAGGGCCCTCTGGTAGGAAGGGCTGTGTCTAGAGGGAGCTGTGGGCTCAGGAGATCTTAAGGCAGCCTGTCTGCTGATGGGTAGAGCTATGCTCCCTCCCCCAATTAGTTGCTTGGCCTGAGGGATCCCAGCACTGGTGTCTACAGGCTGTCGGGTGGGCCAGATCTTGGCATTAATGAGGTAGAGGGAGGATTCAACAATGGCACCTGCCAGCACCAGCATCCATGCGGTAGAAGGAGCCCCTGAGAATGGCTGCCTCCCGTGTCTATGTCCCCAGGATGAGCTGCAGCTGCCCGCTTCCTCTCTAGGAGACTCTCCAAGACCAGCAGGTAGGTTTGGCCCAGGCTTCTATCAAATTACTTCTTTTGCCCTAGGTCCTGGTGCACAAAAGATTTTGTGTGAGACTTTTAAGCCTTTTTTTAAAAAAATAAATTTATTTATTTATCTATTTATTTATTTTTGGCTGCGTTGGGTCTTCATTGCTGCATGTGGGCTTTCTCTAGTTGCAGAGAGCAGGGGCCACTCTTCGTTGCGGTGTGCAGGCTCTCACAACAGTGGCTTCTCTTGTTACGGATCACGGGCTCTTAGGCATGTAGGCATCAGTAGTTGTGGCATGTGGGCTCAGTAGTTGTAGCACACGGGCTTAGCTGCTCTGTGGCATGTGGGATCTTCCCAGACCAGGACTCGAACCCATGTCCCCTGCATTGGCAAGCAGATTCTTAACTACTGCACCACCAGGGAAGTCCCTTTTTTAAAAAATTTATTATGGGAAACATTAGTTCATTGGTAAAGGATTTTATTTCACCATAAAAAGGCAAACTGGAATAAACACCATCTCTCTTAAGGCAGACATTACAGCTATTTTTTAAGTATTTCTGAGTTTCACTTGGAGAAGCCAACGATTATAAAATTTAACAAGTTTGCAGCCTTAAATAGAGAGTGAAGTCCTGTGAGACTCCCAAAATTAATCCCTGCTGGCTTTCAAAGCTAAATGCTCTGGGGGCTCATCTTCCTGATGCTGGACCCCTGGGCTAGCAAGCCTGAAGTTGGGCTCAGAACTCTCATTCCTGTGGGAGAAACTCTGCAATATAATTGTTCTCCAGTTTGTGAGTCACCCACCCAGGGGTACGGGACTTGACTATATCATGAGTCCACTCCTTCTACCTGTCTTGTTGTGGTTCATTCTTCATGTCTTTAGTTGTAGAAGATCTTTTCCGGTAGGTCCTGGTCTTTTTCATCGATGGTTATTCTGCAGATAGTTGTGATTTTGGTGTGCTCGTGAGAGGAGGTGAAAGAACTCAGGGTCTTTCTACTCTGCCATCTTATAATATTTTTAAAATATTGTATTTTGTTTTTGAGTTGTTTGAATTCTTTATACATTTTGAATATTAACCCCTTAATCAGGTATATGATTTGCTAACATTTCCTCCCATTCCCTAAGTTATCTTTTTATTTCATTGATTGTTTCTTTTGCTGTACGGAAGCTTTTTAGTTTGATGCAGTCCCACTTATTTTTGTGTCATAACCAAAAAATTGTTGCCAAGACCAATGTCAAGGAGATTTTCCCCTATGTTTTCTCCTGGGAGGTTTATAGTTTTAGGTCTTATATTTAATCCTTTAATCCATTTCATGTTAATTTTTATGAGTGGTATAAGACAAGAGACCAATTTCATTGTTCTGCATATGGTTATCCAGTTTTCCCAAAACCATTGATTGAAAAGACTATTCTTTCCCTATTGAGTATTCTTGGCTCCTTTGTCAAATATTAGTGGACCATATGTACAAAGATTTATTTCTGAGCTCTAGATCTGTTCCATTGGTCTGTGTCTACTCTTATGCCTGTACTACACTGTTTGATTACTATAGCTTTGTCATATAGCTTGAAATCAGGAAGTGTGATATCTCCAGGTTTGTTCTTCTTTCTAGGGATTGCTTTGGTTACTTGTGGTCTTTTGTGGTTCCATACAAATTTTAGTTTTTTTCTGTTCCTATGAAAAATGCCATTGGAATTTTGATAGAGATTGCATTGAATCTATAGATAGCTTTGGGTAGTATGGACATTTTAACAATGTTAATTCTTCCAATCCATAGACATGGGATATCTTTCCATTTATTCATGTCTTCTTCAATTGCTTTCATCAAAGTCTTACAGTTTTCTTTGTGCAGATCTTTCACTTCCCTTAGTAAATTTATTCCTAATTATTTTATTGTTTTAATGCATTGTGAATGAGATTGTTTACTTTTTTCTCAGCTATGTCATTTTTAGTATGTAGAAATGCAACTGATTTCTGTATGTTGATTTTATATCTTGCAACTTTGTTGGATTTGTTGATCAGTTCTTTGGTTGAGTCTTTAGAATTTTCTTGTATAAGGGCATATCTACAAATAAAGACAATTTTACTTCTTCCTTTCTGATTTGGATGCCTTTTATTACTTCATATTTCCTGATTGTTCTAGCTAGGACTTCCAGTACTTAAGAGTGGTGAGAGTGGACACCTTTGTCTTGTTCCTGATCACAGAGGAAAACTTTCAACCTTTCACTGTTGAGTATATTAGCTGTAGTCTTGTCATATATGGCTTTATTATGATGAGGTATGGTCCTTCTGTATACCCAATTTGTTGGCTATTACTGAAAAGATAAAGAGAACAAGTATCATCCAGTATGTGTGTGGAGACATTGGAACTGTGGTACACTGTGGGAGAGAATATAAACTGGTACAGCCATTATGGAAAACAATATGGCAGTTCCTCAGAATTAAAAATAGAACACTATATGATCCAGCAATCCTACCTCTGGGCATATATCAGAAGTAAATGAAACCAGTATCTCAAAGACATATCTGCACACCCATGTTCTTTGCAGCATTGTTCACAATAGCCAAGATATGGAAACAACCTGTGTCCATAAAGGATGAATGGATAAAGAAAATGTGATATAATTACTCAGCCATGAAAAACATGGAAATCCTGTTATTTGTGACAACATGGATGAACCTAGAGGACATTTGCTCAGTGAGATAAGACACAGAAAGATAAATACTGTATAATCTCACTTATATGTGAAACCTAAAATATATAGAAGCAGAAAGTAGACTGGTGGTTACCAGGGTTGGAGGGTGTGGGAAATGGGGAAATGTTGGTCAAGAGGTACAAAGTTGCAGTTATGCTGGAGGAGTAAATCTAGAAATCTAATATACAACATGATGACCAAAGTTAGTAATTCTATAATAAAGACTGGAAATTTGCTTAGAGACTAGATTTCAGGTGCTCTCACCACCCAAAAAAGATTGGTACCTATGTGAGGAGATGGATATGTTAGTTAGCTTGACTGCAGTAATAGTCAAGTGTATATGTATATCAAATCATCATGTTGTATATCTTAAATATATACAATTTTTATTTTAAAAAAAGAAAATATAAAGCAGGAAATTCTGGAAGCAAGAGAAAGGCTGAGATCCAAAATTTGAGAATAAACTCATCTAAATCCCTGGCTGACCACTAAACTAGGTCTGTATGCAAAAGACCCCAGGAAGCCTGGCAAAAAAAGCAAACAGAAGGATAGGGGTTGAAGATGGTTATTTTAAGACTTTAGTCTGCCATCTTCTCAGTCTGTGGGCTTTCCGAATAAAGTCATATTCCTTGCCTCAAAAAACAAAACAAAACAAAAAAAGGCAAACAAAAAAGAAGAAAGATGGCGGTCTACTCTTAAAAAGGGCAGAACTGCTCTTGGTGGGATGTGTGAGTGTTCTGCACTTTTGACTCAATTTACTCCCCAGCCTTCACACAGGCTCAGGCGGCAGAAAGTAGGAGCTTTCTGGCTTGAGGTTTCAAAGGCCAAAACTTGGGCTTCCCTGGTGGCGCAGTGGTTGAGAGTCCGCCTGCCGATGCAGGGGACGCGGGTTCGTGCCCCGATTTGGGAAGATCCCACATGCCGCGGAGCGGCTGGACCCGTGAGCCATGGCCACTGAGCCTGCGCGTCCGGAGCCTGTGCTCCGCAAGGGGAGAGGCCACAACAGTGAGAGGCCCGCGTACCACAAAAAACAAACAAAAAAAACCCAAAGGTCAAAACTTGGGGCTGTCAAAGAAACTGGAAATTAAAGGAGAAGGGAACTCTGAAAGCTATGGATCTGCAGACAGCTTAAAGCCCTCATATACATGATGTCATGTATATGAAATACTGTGAAAGGCAAGACTATATTGACAGAAAGAGATCATTGGTTGCCTTGGGACTAAAGGTGGAGGAAGGACTGACTGCAAACAAAAACAAGGGAATTTCTGTGGAGTGATGGAAACATGCTATTTATTGGATGTAGTGGTGATCACATGACAGAATAATTAGCCAACATACATCCATCTGTACATAAAAAATACTCCAGAGAAACTCTTGCAAAGAACTATCAGGAACATGAACAAGGCTGTCAGCAGTATCATCTGTGATAGTGGGAGCTGTAAGCAACTTACTTATTAATCACTAAAGAAAATGGAGAAAAATTCTAATAGATGTACAATATGAAATACTGTGTAGCAGTTTGAATGAAATATTTTATAAATATATATTTATAAATATTATAAATAATGCATTTTATATTAATATGTATATACCCACGTGAATTAAATATTACAAACATTAGTATTGATTGAAAATAGTAAAAAAGAATGCATCAAATATATAGGACATTATCATGATAAAAACACATACCAAACAACACATATCCAAGAGCATGTATCAAGCACATTAAAATGGGAGTATTTGATTTGGTAGATCAGAACTTTAAAATAACTGTTATAAACATGTTACAGCATGCGAAGAACAAAATAGACAAAAAGGATTTAAAATCAATAATTTCAACAGAAGAAGGGAAACTAAAAGAAGAACCAAATGGAAATTCTAAGACTTAAAAAAATCATTGGATGAGGTTACAGAAGATTGGACACAGCAGAAGGAATCAGTGAGCTTGAGATAGGGCATCAGAAATTATCCAAACTGAATTAAAATAGGAAAAATCATTTAAAAAACAAAACAGAACTTCAAAGAATTATGAGACAGTATCTAATAAGGAAAATGTGTAACTGGAGTTCCCTAAGGGAAAAAAGAGAATGGGTCAAAAGAAAGATATGAAGACATACTTAATGGCTGAGAATTTTCCAAAATTGCTGAAAGACATTAAGTAATAGATCCAAGAAGTTACTTGAATATAAGTTAGGGTAAATTCAAAGAAAAACACCTTAAGCATATCATGATCAAACTTCCAAAAACCAAAGACATGGAAAAATATCTTAGGAGTGCCTGGGTGTGTGAGGAGACACATTACAATCCAGTATACCAAAAAGAATAATAACTGAATTCTCATCAAAAATAATGAAACCCAGAAGATAAGAGATTAAATACTGCTGAAAGGGAAAAAATGGCAATTTAGAATTCTGTGTGCAATAATTGTATCTCACTGAAAAGAAAATAAAAAAACTTTTCAAGCAGAAAAAAAAAAGATGAAAGAAATTGTCACCATCAGAAGCACACTGCAATACTAGAGAAGGTTATCCAAGCTGAGGGAAGTGATCCCATATGAAAGCACAGATTATAAGAAGAAATGAAGAGCAACAGAAAGGGTAAACATGTGGGTAAATATAAAAAGCCATATAAAAATTTTGAAAACACTATTGACTGCTTCAGGTGAAAAAAACCCAGCAATGTATACATGGAATTTATAAAATATGTAGAATTAAATGTAGTAGCACCAAGGGCAGGAGGAGGTAACAGGAACCATGCTGTTGTAAAGTTCTTTTGTTGTTTGTTAAGTAGGAAAATACTAATTCAAGGTAGACTGTGATGAATTAAGGATACACATTGTAACCTCTGGAAGAGCTACCAAAAATGGTTAATATAAAAAAGGACAGCTAAAAACCATAGAAAAGAAAAAGTAGTTTATTGCTCAATTAACCTAAAAGAAAAACAGAGGGGAAAAAAAACCCCAAAAGAACAAAGAAATGTGGGACAAATAGAGAACATGTAACAAAATGATAGACTTTTTAAAACCAACAGTATCAGAAATTATATTAAATGTAAATCATTTTAACACTCCAATTTAAAAAACACTGGCCATAAAAAGAAACGAAATTGAGTTATTTGTAGTGAGGTGGATGGACCTAGAGACTGTCATACAGAGTGAAGTCAGTCAGAAAGAGAAAAACAAATACCATACATATATATGGAATCTAAAAAAAAAAAAAGGTTCTGAAGAACCTAGGGGCAGGACAGGAATAAAGACACAGACGTAGAGAATGGACTTGAGGACATGGGGAGGGGGAAGTGTATGCTGGGACGAAGTGAGAGTATGGCATGGACATATATACACTACCAAATTAATTAAAACTAAATGAAATAAACCCCTTTAAAAATACAACTTGTGAAAAAATATCACAAGAATGGAAAATCTAAGTAGTTCTTTATCTGTTAAAGAAATTGAATCCATAATTTAAAATCTTCCGACAAAGAAAACTCTAGCTTCATTGATGAATTTGGCCAAATATTTAATTGAAAAACTGAGCAATTTTATACACTCTTTGAGAAAATGGAAAATGAGAGATATTTTTCCCAACTCGATTTATCAATCTTCATACCAAACTCTGATAAGGGATTAATCTTTGCCCCTGAGACCCAAGCCCAAGCTCTCTGGGTCCTTCTGCCTTCTGGGATTCACCCTGCAGGTCACCCAGCCGAGGGGCAAGAGAAAGGTGGTAAACAGAGGGAGAGGCCTGGAAGGTAAAGCACAGTCCCCAGAAGGAGCACAGCTTCCCTGAGAAGCCCTGGTTCTGTGGTTGTGGGGAGGGTGAGGTGGTCAAATGACTGCATTAACTGAGATCTGCATGCAGCCAGCCAAGTCCAGTGAGAAGGACCCGGAGAAGGAACACAGTCCGTGCCCAGACCCTTTCCTGAGTGAGAGCAGTTGATGCAGATCCCCAGCATCTGGGGCCCCAGGCAGTAAATCCGAGTGGGTGGTGGAGAGAGCTGTGGAGAAGAGCTCAGGGAGTCAGTGGGAGTTGTGACTGACTATCTGCAGTCAAGGGCCCTGAAATGGCAAAACTGCGCCTCGGGGGTGGAGAAGGAAATAAAAACAGACGCTCCTGCAGATTGGTCCATCTTGGTTTATTGCTTCCTTCAGTTGTGACCAGGGGAGAAAAGGCTGCATTTTCATTTCTCAGTGAGATCCCCAGTAATATCCATTGCCTTCTGAAGGAATTATTAGTTACTGTGGAAGAGAACAAAGACACATGTGCTTAGGTACTTAGGTGTAACAAATAAATTACCTTCCACTGCAGAACATACAGTTGGCATACTGCCAAGTGAAAAATTCATATGGAAAAAGAAAAAGAATTCTAGAAGAATTTTTACAATTTTGCTTGTGAAATTATTTAGCTGTGAGTAACTTATTTACTATCAATTGTGATTTTTGGGAAACCATCGTATTTAATCAGAAGTACTTGCAAATGAGAAAATCTAATATTTTTTTCACATGCAATGAAATGTTCTTGAATATAACAAGTCAAATCTTTGTACGTTTTTAGAAATTTAAATACATATCAATTTTACTTTTTCCATACCTTGGAGCCAGTCATTTTTAAATTGTTTCATATGGTAAACAGTGTTTTGGTTTGGGCACTTGGAAACTCATAGGCCTTAACCATTTTGGCTACAGTGCCTACTGGATAAAGTGGCTTGATTATGAATTCATTTAAAAGACTAATTTACATATCATATATCTTATTAGAGTCAACTCTAATTCCATTCTGTCCACAAGAGCAAGTTCCCAACAAACTTAAGAGAATTTTACTAAACTGAGGAAAAAAGACTAAAAGTCTTTAAAAACTGATTTAAATACTCATTAATAACAAGATTAGTAAAGATTAAAACATTATTTTTGGTGCAGTACTTTATGAATTCATCTAACCAATAAATATTTAGGAATTAGTTGTGGATTATAAATTTCATTTTAATTTAAAGCAAGTTATTTTAAGAGATATTTCCTAATGTACTTGCCTACTGTTAAGTGTTTCACTGCTTTTCTGTGACTTGGAACTAAATAAATAAGGAAATAATGCTTTTATCATGATATAATACAGTCTGACAAAGATATATTTTTATGGCGGTTTCTTCCTCTTTCCCTTCAAAATTGTGGTAATAAAGAAGTATCTGCCACATTTCTATTTTTATACTCATTATTACCAGAAGCCAAAATCAAATTCTAAAGCCTCTTTTCCATTTTTATATCCACAGATTTCTTATTTCTGATCCCCCAACCAAAAGAATGAAAAAGAATACATTGAAGACAAACTAATTGAGTTTAATTGACAAAGAAGATAATATAGGTAGTAAGATTAGGGAGAGAATTCAGTGCTAAGAGTGGCATAATTTTACCCCTCCTATCCTTTCCCTACCTCTGCTATTTTGTATCTTCAAAACTTATACTAGATTTTTCCTACTATTTTGACCATGAAACTCCCCTATTTAATATAGTTAGTTCTCCCCAAACCAATAAAGGGATTTATATATATAGATTTGTGAGTCTACTGGATACATAACCTGTCGTATTTCTGGCTTTAAAATTTTTTTTGTCGTGGTAGTGTTTACCCAAGGAGTTGGTTCTACCAACACCTCCCACTGGCTTTCAAAATTTTTAAAACAGGGAAAAAAGGAAAATATAATGGGGGCTATAACAGTACAGCAGAGCAACTACATCTGCCTAGCTTATTAAATTTAAAAGAAATAATAATCCAAGAATGCTTTTTCTGGTATATGCTAAACACAAGCTAGACTTGTGGGTTAACACTCCAGATTACACTCTTCAAATGCAATATATATTGTCCCACGGATGATGACTATCCCTCAATCTTGAACACCACTTCTAGAAGAGGATGACTGTGCAAATGACATACTCTATAATGAGAGAGAATGTGAGGGGACAACTGGAGTAGTTATAACGTCAATTATGTGTGTATATGAAGTTCAAGATGGATGTGATGTTCATTCACTAAGCAAGTATTTATTGAGCATTTACTCTGCTAGGTGCTAACTACAAATTAGTTCGCAAAATACACGTGGCCATTATCCTCAAGCAATTTCAGAGTGTATTGGCAAAGTAATGCTTTATTTAGGTAAGCAGAAGTTTGGAAGTATTAGAGTGTTTGAGCACTATATCACAAATCCCCTGGTAATGGTGACAGAGTGGAGGCAATAAAGAAAATCGGCTTTTTTCTTCATACTTTGTTTGGAGAAAATAATATCTATAAAAAGGTAATTATGTTAGGAAACATACAAAAACAACAATTAAAGGATAGAGAAATGCCAATAGCCTCCCAAATGGAGGGGGTGACTTCATCAGGGACGACAGAAACTATATAATGTGGTGCGGTGTAGCCTGAAAACTTAACCTGTGGGTATGAAGGATATTCTGGAATATCAGTGGATTGAATGTAACTAAAAGAAGACACTTTAAGGAAAAACGCCAGGCAGGACAAGAAAACTAAAACTCTACAAGGGAGAAAAGAAGATTAGCAAATCAGTATATATTAGATGACTTCAGAAGGATCACAAGACCACATGGGAAACTGAAAACTCAGAGAACCCTTATTAACACAATTGAGGGCTGTTGGACTGAGATGGGGAATGTGGAAAACGTAGAATTTTAGTGTGTTTATGATAACTGTCTCTTAGATAAACTCCTCCTGATTGGGGTAATAATTCACTCAATTGTTCATATTGAGTTTGTGAGTATAAATATAATCTAAACAAAAAAGTAATATTTCTCTTTGTATTTCATCATAAAACATTCAAAAATGCTCTATGAGTTAGTTTCACAAAATAATTATAAATATCTTGTCTCTCATTAGACAACTAGTTTTTCCCTAGGCATCAAAAGAGGAGGCAATCAATAAAAATTTAATAAACTGAAGAAAAGACTGAGTTAATTAATACTCATTCCCAGAATGGAAAATATTAATAAGTTGTTTTTAGTGTAGTACTTTATCAATTGTGGCTGCTCAAAAAATATTAAACAATCTTTTGTTCATTCTTATTTTCAACATATACTTATAAGAAACATTTCTTATGTCACTTACCTGCTGGTATTTGTTTGGCCACTACTTTCCGAACTTGATCTAAATAAAAATAAAAATGTCTGAAAGTTAATACTAAGAAACCTGCCTACTTTAAGAATGAAGATCAAGCCATTTCATACCAAAACTAACTCTTTTAACACCTGGGGCAGGAAAATAAGTAGCAATCTTATTTACCCAACACCAAGTGCAACACATAGTGCAAAATTTAAATCCTCCAGTGGGGAAACGTATCAAGACAGCAGAGATGCATTTGTTTCTTTATCACCTCTAAGCACAGTATATAAGTTTGATTCTGCCTAAATTTGGCCTTCCAGCTACAAGTTAGCTTTTTATTTGTTGACAAGTAAATTGCCACATTTTGCAAATTAACATTCACATTTACTTCTGGGCAAACTATCAGACTTAACTGACAGAATAAGTTCCCCTTTCTATTCCACAAGGAAAGTTTCCCGTTTCTACTCTGCAGAAAAGCTGAAGATAATAGCGCAAAAATTTAATACCGAACTGAGATTGACAGCCAGAAAAGGCTCTTTGTCTGTCAGTAAAAAATGAAGAAACTAGAAATTCAGAGAGAAAACAGGAGCAAAATCTGAATGACTACAAGGGACTCTGAATTACTTGTACCCTAAGGGATATGATTTTAATAACCCTAGCTTGGTAGGAGTTTAGGGTACAGATATTTAAATGTTAGAAAGCTAGAGTGAAGCCCAAGCCTGGTAGTCTTGAATGGAGTTAACAAAAGGTATGGCCACTGGGAATGCAATAGGCAAATTGTCTCAGCCATGTGGATGGAAAAGGATCACCTAGAGATGCAGGACCCCAGACCTCCACCATCTATAGAGGCAGGACCACAATTCCTCAATTTCATTACCCACAAATTTGAACTAGCAAGCATAGAAAATATTAAAACATTCATGCCCCAAGACAGGGAAAGCTGAAACATTTCCCTCTTCCTAAAGTACGCCTCTACAACTCGGGGTGTGCAGAGTTCCCATGAGAACAATCATTGCCCCTGAGGATGAGCTTACAAGTCTAAATTACAAACAACTGTGTGTTAAGTGCCCACAGGCACAGCACAGCAGAACAAAAAATTCACATATTGAGATAGATGGATAATATAAAAAACCTTTAATAGAAACATTTAGAATCTCCACAGAGATTCAGGCAGAAGTAAGGCAAGAAAAGGATAGCTGTTAAGAGAAGGAGTGATTTGGAAACTAATATGAGGAAATCAGTGGCAGAGAGAGACATGAAAAAGCATAGCATATGAACAGCCCGGTTAACAACTATGGAGGATAAAGTGAGAAGACTCTCCCAAATATAGTCATTTCAGATGCAGAAAAGATAAAGAATGGAAAAGAGGTGATAATTAAAGAAATGACTGATTGTTTTCCCAGAATTAATGACCTGAATGCTGGTATCTAAATACTATATGGAATCCAGAGCAGCGTAAATAAAAACAAATTCTATCAGAACATATCATAATAAAATAACAAAACGTTCAGGACAAAGAGGAAATCTTAGAAGTCACTTAGAGTAAACACATTAATTGAAAGGGAATAAATAAGTTAATCAGACTGTCAACTGAGGTCTCATCAATGCCAGTAAATGTCACATTACAGCAACACAATACTTTAAAAGAGCTGTGGAAAGTGACTCCCAACCACAAGTCTGTAACCATCTAAGTTGCCTTTCAAAGATGAGTGTGAAAAAGACATGTTCAGACATTTAACATCAAATGCTTATAACCACAGAAACTAACTAAAATTAAAAGCGTTGTACTTCAGGAAGAAAGAAATTGAAATTAAAATGAAAAAAAAAAAAAAAAACGGACTCAGGAATGAATAGTGGGAGTTCCCTGGCAGTCCAGTGGTCGGGACTCAGTGTTTTCACTGCTGTGGCCCAGGTACAGTCCCTGGATGGAGATCTAAGATCCCGCAAGCCACGCAGTGCGGCCAAAAATCTAAAATAAATAAACAAAATAAAATCCAGGGTTAAATACCATTAAAAAAAAAGAATGAATGGTGACCAAAGCAATTGGTAAATATGTTGTTAAGCCCTAGTAAGTATTCATTTAATATAAAATGATAGTAATAATAATAACTGACAAATGGAGGGGGAGTTGTGTAGGTGATCTAATATCCTTCTGTTGTTTAGAAGAAGAATGAAAATATTGAATTTTAGGTATTTAAAAAATTAATTAGACCTAAAGTGGTACTAATATAACATATACTGGGATTCATCCCACCTCCCTGCATTCTTTGACCTCAACAGTCTTTCCCACTGACTTTCTACCAGAAAAAGATTATTCCAAAAATAAATGACCTGAAAACTATAGTGGATGTTATGTTAGTAAAACATAGCAGTAGAGTCAAGTGACATTCTTTAAATATAAATGAATAAAATTATCCTAAAAATGTTTCCCTGGTATATACCAAGCCTGAAGGCTAGAACAGTGGATTAACATTCCAAATTATACTACTCTAGTTGAAATGTGCATTTACCTATGGGTAATTCTATCATCCCTTACCCAATGTAGGTGAATTAATATCCTAGGAGAGATGAATTATGTTGACAAGGTTTCAGGATGAGAGATAATATAATAAGAGAGGGAGAAAAGGGGGCAGTTATAACATTATAGATACATAGATTGTGTGTGTGTGTGTGTGTGTGTGTGTGTATTTGTCTATGTACCTTTGTGTTTGTGGATTTTTTTTTGGTCTGGTTGCCTGTGTGTGGAAAAGATTAAGTAATCATGCATTCATTCAACAAATATTTATTGAGCACTTACCATAAACCAACAACTCTGCTACATGCTGGCTATACAGTGCTATCCTCTACGATAACAGAGTATAATAAGACATACGTCCAAGGTGAGGAAAAAGTAACTGTGTTTCAGGACCATAAGTTAACTCCCTGATACTGAGAGGACATAATAATGAAAATCAATTCTTTTAGTTTGGTGAGAGTAACTTATGACTCCATAAGTGTCAGTAAAAGGAGAAGACCATAATGTCAAAAGAGAGATAAAGGATAAGAAAAGCAGGCATTGTAATGGAAGAGGAAGACCTCTTCTGGAATAAAAGAAATTAAACAACCCTGTTGTGCAGCCTAGACAGCTTACTCTGTAGATTTGGGTGTGTCTGCTAAGTGTACTTTGGAGAGACCTAGGTAGAATAACACCATCCAAAATTGTTGGATGTAGAAAACTAAACAATTATTGTATTATTATACAGACATATCCACCTTTCAGGAAATGGAAGGAGACCTAATTAAAACTACTTGGTAATCCTGAAAGGCTATGGAACACACAGAATTGTTATTCCTTTACAATCTTTTTCTTCAGCAAATTTTTCCTATGTGACCAGGGTAAGCCCTCATTCAGTTGTTCATGAGCATACATATTGGATTTCTAGAGTCTCCAATTAAAGAAGTAAACTTCCCCATTTATGAGTTAGCACCATAAACATTTCACCAATCACTTATTCCTCTGTTTCTCCAGAATAAACTCCCAACATACATTAACAAACTGAAGAAAAGAAGACATTGATTTATTTAGACAAATACTCACTACTTAACTAAGTTGGCAAATACTAAGAGGAATTTTTTTGTGTGTAGTACCTTATCAATTGTTGCTGCTCAATTAATACTTAGCAATTACTTGTTGATTCAATTTGTTCATCTTATTTTTTAACACATACTTATTTTAAGAAATTCTTTCTAATTTACTTACCTGACAGTATCTGTTTGGCTACTACTTTCTGATGTGGACCTAAAATGCAAGTGAAAATAATGCTTCTAAGTTAATACTTTAAAAAAAGTGTGCCTTCATAACAAATGAATGTCAGACCATTTTGTAACCTGTATTAACGCTTTTATACCACTAATTACCACTAATGCATCATTTCAAAAGATTACTAAGTTACAGTATGCAAATAAGTAACATTCTTATTTACCAATATACCATGTCCATAGAGAATATAAATGTCAAGTTCTCAAACAGAGGAGAAGGAAAACAGATTTGTCACTTCCCAGCTCAGAATATATGCTTGATTTTGAATGCCTGATTCTGGCCTTTAGGTTCTAACCTAATGCTTTACCCACTAGTAAACAAATTACTGCAGGAGGTGATTTAAAACCCTCACTGACTTCTAAACAATCAGGCAGACTGGGCTGACAGGGTAATTTCCACCTCCTATTTAACACACAGAGTAATAGTGAAAAAAATAACAAAAAATGCTAATGAAAATTTAAGGGAAGGAAGCCACATTTCTAATGATAGTCTGAAAAAAAAGAGGATATAGAAAGCACGAAAGGTAAATAGGAACTAAAGCTGAATGACCCTAGAGGTCGGGGAATCAGTTAGGGAGTGGAGCCCACCTGGAAAACTGGACCACCTCCTCTAACCTTGGAAGCCATGAAAGGCCATACCACCCACTAAGTGGAGATAGTATTATCATGAGTCTTAGAGATGCTGCAGGGAGATTGCTTCAGAAGTATAGGTGGAAAAGGATCACCTAGAGACACAGGAATCTTAGGTGCTTAAAATGCTTTAGGGATATGGATGGGATAAAACATCAAATACAGAAAGAGGAATCTTAAGCCTTTACTGTACAGGTTCAGGATACTAATTCATGTTTCCTATGAATTCTAGATGTGTAACATCTATGAATTCCATGTGTACCAAACACCTCAAAAGTTTATGACTGGGAGGGGAGTCTGTGGGAGAATGGATACATGTATACGTATGGCTGAGTCGCTTTGCTGTGCACCTGATACTATCACAACATTGTTAATCGGCTATACTCCAACAAAAAATTAAAAGCTTTTAAAAAAAGTTTATGACTTAGGAGGGTAAAACAAAATAATCTTGACAAGGAGGATTCTACAAAGCAGGATATGCAGAATTCTCATGAGACAATCATTGCTGCTTAAGATGGACTTACAATCAAATAAAAAAGCCAGTAAGAGGTAATGTTCACCTCTCGCGGAGTAAACTAATGAATTCATACACTAACAATTATAGGTAACAGGAAAAACTTCAAAAAAAAAGAATGCTTAGGATTTCCATAGAGATCAATAAAGGAACAGAATTCATTAAACAAGTAATGACAGAATGAGACCGGCCAAGATGGCAGAATAAAGATATTGAGCTCACCTTCTCTCATACCAAAATCACAACTATTTGCAGAACAACCATAGATGAAAAAGACCAGAACCTACATGAAAAGATCCACAACTAAAGATATAAAGAAGGAACCATACGAAATGGGTAGGAGTGGCAGAGTCATAATACAGTCAAGACCCATACGTCCTGGATGGGTGATCCACAATAGGAAAATAATTACAATTGAAGGGGTCCTCCCCAAGGTGTCAGGTGCCCCACATCAGGATGCCCAGCCCAGGAGTCCTGTGTTGGGAAGATGAGTGCCCAGAACATTTGCTGAAGGCTAATGGGGCTCACTTTCGGGAGACCAGAGAGCTGTGGAAAATAGACTCCATTCTTAAAGGGCACACACAGAATCTCACACGCTCCAGGACGCAGGGCAGAAGTGGTGAGTTGAATGGAGCCTGCGTCAGACCCACCTGCTGATCTTGGAGAGTCCCCCGGAGAGGCAGGAGGCAACCAGAGTTCACCCTGGTGACACAGACACTGACGGCAGACATTTTGGGGAGCTCATTCTACCTCGTGGACACCAGTACTGGCAAGTACCATTCTGGAATCCTCTTTCTAGCCTATTAGCCCCAGGACTAGTCCCATGCCCGCCCAACATCCTACAGGCACCAGTACTGGGACAGCTCAGGGCAAGGAAATAATTGGGCAGGGACACAGCCTCACCCACTAGCAGACAGGCTGCCTTAAGACTCCCTGAGCCCATGGCTGCCCCTGGTTATGGCCCGGCCCACCAGAGCATGCAGGGCCAGGCCCCGAACAGCAGTGCACAGGCACTAGACCCAGGACCCCCATGGTTCTGCAGCCAGAGACCCTGGGACCCAGCTCAACTCCTAAGTAGGCGGGCACCAGCCCCAGAATCCATAATCCCACCCACTAGAGAGCCTGCTCTAGACTCAGGACCAGGCTCACCCACCAGCAGGTGGACACCAGGCCCAGGACAAGGGCAGCCCCATAGCCTGTTCCCCCCCCCAACTAGAACGCCAATACAAGCTTCAGGACACACTGGGCCCTGCAGCCAGCTGTGTCAGGATCTAGCCCCACCCACCAGTGGTCTGACACCAGCTCTGGGACCCCTGGGCACTGTGGGCAGACCCCAGGATTAGCTTTGTCAGTGGGTCAACAATAGCCCCAGGAACTGGCTTCACTCACGGGGCGGTTAGCAACATCTCCAGGATCTCCTAGACCCCAACTCCACCCACCAGTGAGCCAGCACTAGCCTCGGACCCCTGCAGGGTTTCACATCCAGCTGTCTTGTGACCCAGCCCTGCCAACCAGGAGCCCACAGCTTCCACACAAGGCAAGGCCTGGCAACCAACCAGACCAGGGACCAGCCAAGCCTATAAAACCACTTACTGTAGCCAGCCTGCCACAACAGAAGGACCCACACAGCCCACATAGGGAGCAACCCTAGAGCATATAGCTCTGGTAATGAACAGGGAGTGTGCTGCTGGGATACATAGGAAATCTCCTACAAAAGGTCACTTCTTCAAGATTGGGAAACATAATCAACATACCAGATACATGGAAATCAAACTAGCAAGTTAGGTGAAATGAGGCAACAGAGGAGCAAGTTCCAAACAAAGGACAAAGATAAAACTCGTAAGAACTAAGTGAAATGGATACAGGCAATCTACCCAGGAAAGAATTTAAGGTAATGATCAAAAAGAGGATCAAAGAACTCAGGAGAAGAATGGATGAACAGAGTAAGAAGTTAAAGAACAACCAAACAGAGATGAAGAATATAATAACTGAAATGAAAAATACACTAGAAGGAATCAATAGTAGACTAAATGATACAGAGGAATAGATCAGGGAACTGGAAGAAAGAGTACTGGAAATCACTGATGCTGAACATAAAAAAAAAAAAAAATGAGAACAGTTTAAGAGACCTTCAGGACAACATCAAGCATATTGACATTCACATGATAGAAGTCCCAGAAGGAGAAGACAGAGAGAAAGGGGCAGAGAACATATTTGAAGACACAGTAGCTGAAAACTTCCCTAACCTGGGAAAAGTAGTAGACATCGAGGTACAGGAATTACAGACTGGGTGCTTAAACAGCAGACATCTGTTTCTTAAAATTCTGGAGGCTGGGAAGTCCAAGATCAAGGTGTCAGCAAATTTGGTTCCTGGCGAGAACCTATTTCCTGGCTTGCAGGTGGCTGCTTTCTTGCTGTGTCTTCACGTGGTGCAGAGAGAGAAGGAGCTCTAGTCTCTCTTCCTTGCCTTATGAGAACACTAATCCCGTCATGGGGACCCCACTTTCATGACCTCATCTAAACCTAATTTCAGCCCAAATGCCCCAATTCCTAATACCATCAGATTGGGGGATAGGGTTTTAACATGTGAATTCGGGAAGAGGAGACATTTAGTCCATAAGACTACTTAAAAAATCATTCCAAAATTTAGTACCTCAAAACATTTATTATTAACTCTCTTGGTTCAGTGAGTTGACTGGGATCAGCTGAGTAGTTCTCATTTGGGGTCTCTCATGCAGTTGTAGTCATGCGTCAGATGGATATCTAAGATAGGTGGATGTTCACACGCTGTCAACTAATGACAACTATCAGCTGGGAGCTCAGCTGGAGTTGTCACCCAAAGTGCCTGCATGTGGCTTCTCCACGTACTGGAGCATCTTGCAGCATGGCAGGTGGGTTCCAAGATAGAGGAATGCAACAGCAAGCATTCCAAAAGGCCCAGGTGACAGTTACATGACCTCTATATTAGTTATACATTGGTGATTACATACAGAATCATAAAGAGATTCAACTACTTCTTTTGGTAAGAATATTTCTTAGGTGGTATTGTGCACTTCCAGTGGAAGGGACGTAATACCTGGTTGTTTGTCTTTTTATGATAACATCCATTGATGATCAAACATCTAGATAAAGTAATTCATCAAGAGTTTAAATTTGCATTTTTCAAAGATCATTCTGGCTAGACTACAAGTTCTCTTAAAAAGAAATAAATGTCACAGTTATGTACAGCTTTATGAGAATGGCAATCAAAACCAAGTCATGATGATATAAAGATTTATTGGGTATCTCATCCTGGTTTGGTCATTTTAATAGTCTAAAAATAAATAAGTTCAAAGGGAAGAAAAAAAGGAATAAGTTGTTTTGGCATACTCTTTCCCTGATGCTGTTCAGTTACGTCAAAAAGAACCTCAGGGCTTCCCTGGTGGCACAGTGGTTGAGAGTTCGCCTGCCGATGCAGGGGATGCGGGTTTGTGCCCCAGTCCGGGAAGATCCCACATGCCGCGGAGTGGCTGGGCCCATGAGCCATGGCCGCTGAGCCTGTGCTTCCAGAGCCTGTGCTCCGCAACGGGAGAGGCCACAACAGGGAGAGGCCCCCGTAACGCAAAAAAAAAAAAAAAAAAAAAAACCTCATTAAAAATTTTTATTTGAAATAAAACATCAGTCCTTAAAGGTTAACAAAACATTAATTCATTAACCCCACAACCAGGATAGATAACTGTAGTCTTAATCATTGGGTTGCAAGTGCTTGCTTTTTCTTTCCTTTCTCCTTTTAAAAAATTTTTAAAAATTAATTAATTTTTTTGGCTGCATTGGGTCTGTTGCTGTGCGCAGGTTTTCTCTAGTTGTGGCGAGTGGAGGCTACTCTTCATTGTGGTGCACGGGCTTCTCATTGCTGTGGCTTCTCTTGTTGTGGAGCATGGGCTCTAGGCGCATGGGCTTCAGTAGTTGTGGCTCGTGAGCTCTAGAGCGCAGGCTCAGTAGTTGTGGCGCACAGGCTTCAGTAGTTGTGGCTCGTGAGCTCTAGAGCGCAGGCTCAGTAGTTGTGGTGCATGGGCTTAGTTGCTTCGTGGCATGTGGGATCTTCCTGGACCAGGGCTCGAATATGTGTCCCCTGCATTGGCAGGTGGATTCTTAACCACTGCGCCACCAGGGAAGCTCTAAAATTTTTTTTTAATTTAGGTACAGTCGGTATACAATATTTTGTAAGTTACAGGTGTACAGTATAGTGATTCATAATTTTTAAAGGTTATACTCTATTTATAGTTATTATAAAATATTGGATTTTCCCCCTGTATTGTACAATATGTCCTAATAGATGACTATAAGGAAACAGAAATACAAATCCAGGAATCAGAGTGTCTCCAAAAGGATCAACCCAAAGAGCAACACAAGACACATTATAATTAAAATGGCAAAAATTAAAGATAAAGAGAGAGTATAAAAAGCAGTATGGGAAAAGCAACAAGGTCCATGCAAGGGAACTCCCTTGTATGTACATACATATTAATAAGTACATATTTATTAATAAGTATGCACATATTAATAATTACTTAAATGAAAATGGACTAAATGTTCCAACCAAAATACATAGAGTGGCTGAATGGATACAAAAATAAACCTGTATATATGCTGCCTACAAGAGACTCATTCAGTGCTAAAGAAACACACAGACTGGAAGTGAGGGGATGGAAAAGGTATTCCATGTAAAAGAAAAATTAAAAGAAAGTTTGGGTAGCATTACTTATAGTAGATAAAATAGACTTTAAAGCAAAGGCTGTTAGAAGAGACAAAGAAGAATATGATATAACAATCAAGGGTTCAATCCAAGAAGATATAACAATTGTAAATATATATGCACCCAACATAGGAGCACCCAAATAATTGAAGCAAATTTCAACAAAAATAAATGGAGAAATCGAGAATAACACAATAATAGTAGGGAATTTTAACACCCAACTTAGATCAACAAACAGATCATCTAGACAGAAAATCAATAAGGAAATATTAAATGACATATTACAACAGATCAACTTAATAGATATATATAGAACATTCCATCCAAAAGCTGAAGAATACACATTCTTTTCAGGTGCGCAAGGAAAATTCTCCAGGACAGAGTTCATGCTAAGCCACAAAACAAGCCTCGGTAAATTTAAGAAACATTGAAATCATATCAAGCATCTTTTCCGACCACAACACTACGAGACTAGAAATCAACTATAAGAAAAAAAAACTGCAGAAAGCACAAACGCGTGGAGGCTAAACAATATTCTACTAAATATCCAATGGATCACTGAAGAAATCAAAGAGAAGATTAAAAAAAAATACCTGGGAACAAATGAAAATGAAAACACAACCATCCAAAATCTATGGGATGCAACAAAAGCAGTTCTAAGAAGGAAGTTCATAATTATACAAGCTTACCTAGGGAAACAAGAAAAATCTCAAATAACAACCTAACCTTATACTTAAAGGAACTAGAAAAAGACGAACAAACAAAACCCCAAATAGTAGAAGGAAAGGAACCATAAAGATCAGAGTAGAAATATATGTAATAGAGACAGAAAAAAAAATAGAAAAGATCAATGAAACTAAGAGCTGGCTCTTTGAAAATATACACCAAATTGATAAAAACTTTAGCCAGACTCATCAAGAAAAAAAGAGAGAATCCAAATCAATAAAATCAGAAATAAAAGAGAAGTTACAACTGACATCACAGAAATACAAGGATCATAAGAGACTACTAAGAGAAACTATATGTCAATAAAATCAACAATCTAGAAGAAATGGACAAACTCCTAGAAATGTACAATGTCCCAAGACTGAACCAGGAAGAAATAGAAAATGTGAATGGATCAATAATCAGTAATGAAATTGAAACTGTGATTTTAAAACTCCCAGCAAACAAAAGTCCAGGACCAGATGGTTTTACAGGTGAATTGGACCAAACATTTAGAGAAAAGTTAACACCCATTCTTCTCAAACTATTTAAAAAAATTGCAGAGTAAGGAATGCTTCCAAACTCATTCTACAAGGCCAGCATCCTCATGATATCAAAACCAGTAAAAAGAAAGGAAGGAAGGAAGGACGGAAGGAAGGAAGGAAGAAAGAAAGAAAGAGAGAAAGAAAGAAAAAAAGAAAGAAAGAAAGAAAGAGAGAAAAGAAAGAAAGAAAGAAAGAAAGAAAGAAAGAAAGAAAGAAAGAAAGAAAAAGAAAAGAAAGAAAGAAAGGAAGGAAGGAAGAAAAACAAAACTACAGGCCAATATCACTGATGAACACAGATGCAAAAATCCCAGACAAAATATTAGCAAACAAAATCCAACAATACATTAAAAGGATGATACACCATGATCAAGGGGGATTTATCCCAGGGATGCAAGGATGGTTCATTATCCATAATTCAATCAATGTGATATGCTACGTGAACAAGTTGAAGAATAAAAATCATATAATCATATCAATAGGTGCAGAAAAAGATTCTGGGTACAAAATTCAACTTTCATTTCTGATAAAAACTCTCCAGAAAGTGGGCATAGGGGGAACACACCTCAACAAAATGAAGGCCACATGTGATAAGCCCACAGCTAACATCATACTCAATGGTGAAAATCTGAAAGCATTTCCTTTAAGAAAAGGAAGAAGACAAAGATGTTCACTGTCACCACTTTTGTTCAACACAGTAACAGCATTCCTAGCCATAGCAATCAGACAAGAAAAAGAAATAAAAGGAATCCAAGTTGGAAAGGAAGAAGTAAAACTGTCACTTTTTTGCAGATGAAATGATACTATACATAGAAAATTCTCATCAATGAATTCAGTAAAGTTGCAGGATACAAAATTAATATACAGAAATCTGTTGCATTTCTATACACTAGCAACAAACTATCATAAAGAGAAATTAAGGAAACAATCCCATTTACCATTCCATCAAAAAGAAGAAAATACCTGGGAAGAAACCTACCTAAGGAGGCAAAAGACCTGTACTCAGAAAACTATGGCACTAAGAAAAGAAATAGATGATGACACAACAGATGGAAAGATATACTATGTTCTTGGATTGGAAGAATTAATATTGTTAAAATGATCCTATTACCTAAGGCAATGTACAGATTCAATGCAATCCCTATCAAAATACCAATGGCATTTTTCACAGAACTAGAACAAATAATTCTAGAATTTGTATGGAAACACAAAAGACCACTGATAGCCAATACAATCTTGAGAAGGAAGGACAGAACTGGAGGTATCACACTCCCTAATTTCAGACTATATTACAAAGCTACAGTAATCAAAATAGTTTGGTACTGGCAGCAAAACAGACATGTAGATCATTGGAACAGAATAGAGAGCTCAGAAATAAACCCACACACTTATGGTCAATTAATCTACAAAAAAGGAGGCAAGAATATACAGTGGAGAAAAGACAGTCTTGTCAGTAAGTGGTGCTGGGAAAACTGTACATCTGTATCTAAAAGAATGAGATAGAACATTTTATTACACCATATACAAAAATAAACTCAAAATGAATTAAAACCAGAAATCATAAAACTCCTAGAAGAGAATGTAGACAGAACACTCTTTGACATAAATTGTAGCAATAGCTTTTTGGATCTGTCTCCTAAGGCAAAGGAAACAAAAGCAAAAATAAACAAATGGGACCCAAGTAAACTAAAAAGGTTTTGCAGAGCAAAGAAAACCAATGAGAAAACAAAAAGACAACCTACTTAATGGGAGAAAATATTTGCAAGTAATATGACCGAAAAGAGGTTAATATACAAAATATATAGCACATCCAACTCAAAATCAAAAAACCAAACAACTGATTTAAAAAATGTGCAGAAGACTTGAATGGACATTTTTTCAAAGAAGATATACATAAGCTAACAGACACATGGAAAGATGCTAAACATCACTAATCATCAGAGAAATGCATATCAAAACTACAACAAGCTATCATCTCACATCTGTGAGAATGCCTATCATCAAAAAGACCACAAAGGGGCTTCCCTGGTGGCGCAGTGGTTGAGAGTCTGCCTGCTAATGCAGGGGACATGGGTTCGAGCCCTGGTCTGGGAGGATCCCACATGCCACGGAGCAACTGGGCCCGTGAGCCACAACTACTGAGCCTGCGCGTCTGGAGCCTGTGCTCCATAATAAGAGAGGCCGCGATAGTGAGAGGCCCACACACTGCGATGAAGAGTGGTCCCCGCTTGCCACAATTAGAGAAGGCCCTCGCACAGAAACTAAGACCCAACACGGCAAAAATAAATTAATTATTTAATAAACTCCTACCCTCAACATCTTAAAAAAAAAAAAAAAGACCACAAATAACAAATGTTAGTGAGGATGTGAAGTAAAGGGAACCCTCATACACTGTTGGTGGGAATGTAAATTGGTGCAAACACTGTGGAATACAGTACGAGGTTCGTCAAAAAACTAAAAATAGAACTACCACATGATCTAGTGATTTCACTCCTGAGTATATATTGAAGAAATGAAAATACTACTTCGAAAAGATACACATACCCCAATGCTTGTAGCAGCATTATTTACAATAGCCAAGATATGGAAGCAAAGTTGTGTTCATCAACAGATGAATGGATAGAGGATGTGGTATATTTACACACAATAGAATATTACTCATCTATTAAAAAGAAAGAAATTTTGCCATTTGCAACAATATGGATGGACTTGGAAGGTATTATGCTTAATGAAATAAGTCAGGAAAAGACAAATACTGCATGTTATCACTTACTTGTATAATATAAAAAGTGAAATGAACTAGTGAATATAACAAAAGTAGAGTCACATATGTAGAGAACAAACTAGTGGTTACCAGTGGAGATAGCAAGGGGGCGAGGGACAAGAGAGGGACAGGCAATTAAGAGGTATCAACTACTATGTATAAAATATATAAGCTACATGGGTATATTGTGCAGCACAGGGAATATTGCCAATATTTTATAATAACAATAAATGTAGCATAATCCGTATAAAAATTATTAATCACTATGTTGTATACCTGAAACATATAATTTTATAAATCAACTATACCTCAATTAAAAAACACATGACAGAACTGAAAAAAAAAGAATTGTTGATTTTGAATTGTTTAGGGAAATCACCTAGAACACTAAACAGAATATAAAATATACATAAAAGTCCAGTTAAGAAACATGGAACAATTTAGACACAGAAAATTTAGAATGGGGGAGAGTCAGTATTTGAAGAGAAAAAGTCTAGAACTTTTCCAAAATTGAAGAAAGGTATGAGTCTTCACACTGAAAGAAAATATTGGGTCCAGCTCATGATTTTTAAAAAAATCTCTACCAGAATACATTATAACAAAATAACAACTCTAAGGACAAGGAATACATGTACAGGCTATGTTAGGCAGAATTCTAAGATTCCCATTCCTTGGTTATTCAAACACTTTTCAAAGTACTGCTCTGAAAAGATTTTGCAAATGTAATTAAACCTCCAAATCTGTTGGCCTTAAAATACAGAGATTATTTTGGTGGGCCTGACCCAATCAGGTCAGCCCTTTACAAGCAGAGTTTTCTCCTGCTGGTAGAGGAAAGAAATTAAGAGAGAGTCAAAGCCTTAGGAATACTTATATTACTCTTGTTTCTTTAAAGGTGAAGGGAGGTACATGAGTAGCAATGCAGGTGGCCTCTGGGAGACGGAGGGGCTCCAAGCAGACAGGCAACAAGGAAAGAGATACCTCAGACCTACACCTGCAAGAAATTGGATTTTTCTTACAACCCAAATGAGCTATGATCCCAGCCTGGCCTTCAGGCCTTCAGGTCAGACTTGTGACAACCCAGCCAAATCCACCTGGATTTCTGACTTACAGAACTTGCTCATAGTAAATTAACGTTGTTTAAGTCACTGAGTGTGTGGTAATTTGTTATGCAGCAATAAGAATGCAATGACTAGGTAAAACTCCTATTAATCATAAAGGAATAAATGAATCAACACACTAACAGAAGATTTATCATCATCAATAGTACATGCCACATTACACTGACATATCTTCAAATAGCGAAGGCAAAATAACTCAGCATAGAAGTCTATACTACATAAACTCATACTCAAGAGTGAAAATAAAGATAATTTTAGGTGGATAAGATAAATAGTTTACTACACATAGACTCAATGATGGAAATTCTAAGAGAGGTACTTCACCAAAAGGGAGATTGAACATTAAAAAAATGGAATTAAATTCAAAAAAGAATAGCGAGTAAATAAGTTACAAATATGTAGTGAAATCCTAGTATGTTTTGATTAAATATAATAATGATAATGATGACTTATTTGTATCAGGTTAAAATTCAGGAGTAACTGAAAGCCAAATGATAATGCTATGGAAGAGTGAAGAAAAGAGTATAAGGTTTAATGGTCTAAGATCCATAAATTGTTGGAAGAAGATTATAAGTACTTTTATATCTAAAATTGTAACTTCATCTACATTTAATTTTAATAATTTAATAAACCATAATATAATAATTAAAGAATATAACTAGAACATATAATGACCAAATTGATAGAAGGAAAGAAAAAACAATGAAAGCACAATCAATATGATGGAATACATGAAAGTAGAAAGAGAAAATACTGAAAACGCATGATAAATAGAAAAAAAACAAAATGGCAGAATTTAGTCTAAACACATCAGCACACATATAAATATATAAACATATTCAATTCAACTATTGAGAAACTCTTGAGGTTACATATTTTAAAATTCCATTGGCATGCTGTTTTCAGGAGACCAAATTAAATAAAAGGTTGAAAGTAAGGGGATGAAAAGTTACATTAGATAATGTAATAGAATAGAATGTTGGTATAGCAGTTATAAAACAGTAAGGACAGAATTTATGGTTAAGAAATATTAACGGGGACAATATGCTATTTATTAATGTTAAAAGAAAAGCACAGCTAAGTCAGTGTAATTAGTTCTCATCAACCCAAAATTATTATAGAAATTTATACATGAGTTCTGTCATGTACAATCTATCAAATGTCAAGCATTTGCTTGTTTGTTTACCCAAGCAGTACATAAATATAACCCAAGCTGGGTAATTTCCAGGCACTATACATCCTTTTTCTTTACTAATTATACATATCCTATCTTTTATTAGAGTCAGCCATTTTATTCCTTGTTTCCTCAGAGTAGACTTCCAATAAGTATTTATTAAATAAATAAAAGACTAATTTACTAGAAACTAAATTACTATATACTAGTAGCCTGGTTTTCAGTGGATTACTTTACCAAACTTAGCTGTTCGAACAGTATCTAGACATTGTGAATTATTCATTCTTAATTTTCAACATGTATCTTAAGATGCCTTCCAATTTACCTACCTGCTAGCATTTCTGTGAGTGCTGCCTTCTGATCTGGATATTAAAAAAAAAAGGAAAATAGTGTCCAAAGTTAGTCTTAAGAGCGCTTGCCAACTGCATAAATAAAAGTCAGGCCATTTTATAAGCAGTATTATCTCTTTTATAAGGTAAGTTACCAAAAAAGAAAATCATGTCCAAGGTCACTGAACAAAGATGCAAATAAATAACATTCTTATTTACTTATATACCTCATCCACAAAGAGTGCATTTCAAACTTGTACTAAAGAAATTATCAAGAAGGCACAGATTTTCTTTTCCCTTATCACTTCTAAACACAGAATATAGGTTTGACCCTGAATTCCTGATTCTGACCTTTATACTCCAACTTTTAATTTTTTATTCATTGATAAAGAAATGCTACATTTTATAAGTTAAAACCCATATTGACTTCTAGACAATCTGACAGAATGAGCTGGTGGGACAATTCCCCTTTCCATTCCTCAAAGAGGAGTGCTGAAAAAAAATAAGACAAACAGTTAATACATAACTGAGGTTAACAACAAGAAAAGAATTCTCCTGGTGCTAGTAAAAAATGAAGAAACTGAGTTCAAAGGGTAAACAGGAGATAAAAGTGAATGATTGCAGGGGTGTCTAAACCAGTGATATGACTTTGGGACTAAAGATTTAATACCCATTCCTTAGAAGTTATGAGGCCTTTGCATGCAAGGAAACTAAGTGAGCTCCTTAACTGGAGCCATTTAACCTGGGAGCCATGAATGTCCATACCACCCATTACACAGGGATAGTAAAAATTCTGACCAGTGGCCTTTGGAATGCAGCAGGGAAAAGGGGATACGCAACAGGAATAGATGGGGGAAAATGCATCACTGCAGAGTCCCAAGCCTACAAAAAATGTACTTTCAGGGCCCCAGTCACACGCCTACAAATTCTTGAACACCATGCATAGCAGTTGTTCCAAATATTTTTGCTTTAAAAGAAGCAAAAATGAAACCACCCACATGTTTATGTCTTCAACACAGGGCATGCAGAATTCTCATGGGAAAAGCATAGACACTGAAAGGAAAAGACACTGAAGAGAAAAGAGGTTTGTACGATTACAAACCCCTAATAGATAATGTCAACAGCCAGAGCAAAACAATGAGTTCACACACCAAGAAATACAAATGATGAAAAAACTTGGAGAATATTTAGAATCTCCATAGAGATTTCTGCAAGAATAGAATCCATAAGTCTAGAACAGTACAGAGAAGGAAGAATTGGTGAAATGAGAGTGATCTCAGGAAATCAAACAGAATGTGAGATGGAGAGAGAGCTATGAAAGTGCAGTTACAAACCATAAAGACACACTTCCAATTCCGGTCAAGATGGAGTAACAGACTGGATTTACCCTCCTGCCTGAAACAAATGAATATCTGGACAAAATACATTAAATGCTGGTTTTCAGACACTGAATATTAGGCAGGATAGTGATATATGAGAGAAGGGAAGAAAGGTGAGACCTATGACTGCCCCTTGTTACTGCCTGAGGAGAGTTGCCACCCTGTAGCACAGCAAGGGAAACCCAGGCAAAGCCAGAAGTCTCCCTGAATTGAGGTAACAGGGTCTGCGGATGCCAAGGCAGCTACACTTCTCAGGGCAGAATAGCAGAGAAGAAAGGAGGTGCACAGAGAGCTCCTGATATCTGTGGAGGGTCCTCTTTGAGTGTTCGGCAGAGTACCAATCACTGAATGCCAGTGAAGAAACTCCCTGAGCCAGAGAAAAATGATTAGAAACTAATAAAGGAAGCAATCTCTTGTACTCATATAGGAACAGGAATAGTTTGTGTTCCCACCATCTGAGTTGAAAAATCTCATAATTCACAGTGAGTTTGGTAGAGTTACATGGAAGGGTACTGCCTCCGTAGTGCTAACCATTCTGATCCTACTTAACGAAGCTTAAAAGCAATGGTGTTAGAAAAACTGAATATTCTTATGCAGGAGAAGAAAAACACTCAATTCATACCCATACAAAACTTAGTTCAAATTAGATATAAGCCTAAATGCAAAACCTAAAACTATAAAACTTTTAAAAGAAAACATGAGAGAAAACCTTCATGAATTTTGGTTAGGCAAATATTTCCTAGCTACAACATCAAAATCATGATCTATAAAAGAAGATACTGATACACTGGATTTCATCAAAATTTTAAACTTTTGCTCTTTAAAAGAGTGAAAAGAAAAGCCTTAGAGTAGAAGAACATATTTGCAAATCACATATATAATAAAGCACTTGTATCCAGCATTTATAATGAACACTCAAAATACAATAATAAGAAAACAAACAATCCATTTTTTAAATGATCAAAAAGTTCTGACTGACTCAATAATAAAAAGACAACCCAATCAAAAAATGGGGTCTTTCAGCTGAAACCGCCATCTTCCAGTAATTTGTCAAAAAGACCAACACAAATGAAAAGAGAAGAGGCACCTGCTATACTTTTAGAAAACATGGGGTTGTTCCTTTGGTCACATACATGGGAATTTACAAAAAAGTGATATTGTAGACAGCAAGGGAACTGGCACTATTTAAAAAAGAAATGTCCCACAAATGTTACAAAAACTGGGAGTCTACAATGTTACCCAGCATGCTGTTGGCATTGTTGAAAACAAACGAATTAAGGGCAAGATTCTTGCCAAGAGAATTAATGTACTTATTGAGGATATTAAGCACTCTAAGAACCAAGATAGCTCCCTGAAATGAAGGAAATATGATCAGAAAAAGAAGGAAGCCAAAGGGAAAGGAACATGGGTTTGACTGAAGCACCAGCCTGCTCCATCCAGAGAAGCACACTTTGTGAAAACCAGTGAGTTGGAACCCATTCCCTATGAAATCATGCCATAATAGGTGTAAAAATAAATGAATAAAAGACCTCCGGATTGTAATTTTAATTAATTAATTTAAAATGGGTAAAATATTTGAATACACACTTCTCCAAAGAAGATGTACATCTGACAAATAACCACATGAAACTGTCAGCATCATTAGTCATTAGAGAAATGCAAATTAAAACCATAATGAGATGCCACTGCACACTATCGGAATTGCTAAAATTAAAAAAATATATGACCATATAAGTGTTGTTGAGAATGTGGAGGAACTAGAACTCTCACATACTAGTGGTTGGAATATAAGATAGAAGAACTGCTTTGCAAAACAGTTTAGCTCTTTCTTTAGAAGTGAAACATATACCTACCATATTACCCCGTTGTTCCAGTCCTGGGTATTAACTAAGAAAAAGAACGCATATGTTCACATAGAAATTTGTATGTAAATGTTCATAATGGCTTTATTTATAACAGCCCAAAACTGGAACGCATCCAAATAACTATCAATAGATGGAATGGATGAACAAATTATGGTATAATCATACAACTGAATACTTATCAGAAATAAAAGGAAAAAAAATGATCACACAAGAACACGGATGGATTGCAAAATAATCATGGTGAGTGAAATAAATCAGACAAAAAGAAGAGTACATACTGTATGATTCCATTTACATAAAATTCTAGGAAATGCAAACTAAGAAAGCAGATCAGCAGCAGTATGGGGATAGAGCAGGTGGAAGAGGCAGGAGTGGGGCTTATGAAGGGGCTCGAGGAAATTTGGGGCATGACAGATACCTTCATAATCTTGATCATGATGATGGTTTCATCAGTGTTACTTTTCAGATTATCAAAACATACAAAATTATACACTTAAAATATATGTAATTTACTGTGTGTCAATTATACCACGATAGAACTATACATTAGAAAAAGAACAAGCTATTGATACACATAACATCACGGATGAATGTCAAATGCATTATGCCAAGGGAAAGAAGACAGACTCAAAAGATTACATACTACAGTATACGATTCCATTTATACAAAGTTCTGGAATTGGCAAAACTATAAGCAAAGAAGACATCTGTCAGTGCCAGGAGCTGAAGGTGGGGTGAGAGGGAATTCTGAGGTGATGAAATTGTTCTATGATTTATTGAGGTTGTAGTAAGTGTACACATTTGTTAAACTCATAGAATTACATAAACCAAAGAGATTAGTTTTACTACATGTAAATTGTATCTCAGCTTTTAAAAGCTTCATTCTTAGTGTCAAAAGAAAAGAAGCCAAAGGAGGAGAAGTATAAAGATGAGGAAGAGAACAACCATCACATCTACCATGGAGGCTAGAATGGAAGACCCTAAAATATAGGGATTTCAGAAAAATAAAAGGGATAGAATGGGGAAGAGTCAATCGTTAAAGAGATAATGACTGAGAACCTTCCAGAACTGAAGAAAGACATGATAATTGAAGATGATTGTGAATTCAGAGCTGGAAAAATAAAAACAAACTCATATCAGAACAAGTAATAATTCAGTAACATAATACCTTGGACAAAAGAAAACTTGAGAAGCTAACTTAGAAAAAAAGTGCAAGTATAAAGGTAAAAATGAATTAATTAATCTGACAGCAGACATCTCAACAACAGTAAATGCCAAAATTCAATGGCATCATAAAAGGGCTGACAGAAATAACTGTCCACCTAAAATTCTATACCCATATAGAATTTCAAGAGTGAAAGTGAAATAAAACCATTTCCAGGCATATAAGGCAAACAAGTGATTACACATAGACCATCACTGTAATAACTACCAAAGCAAGTACTTCTCCAAGAAGATTGAACCTAGAATGAAAAAAGCAGGATTCCAAAAAGAATGGCGATAATTATGGCATTGGTACACAAACCATGTGACAAAATTTCATAATATATACACACACATACTCAAAAATGAGTGTATGTATGTAAACACTGGTGAATATGAATAAGGTCTATAGTTTAATTGATAATATTGTACCAATACCAATTCTCTGGCTGTGAAAATGTGCTATGTTAATGTAAGATGTTATTATTGAGAAAACCTAAGTGATGAGTACAATGGAATTCTGTGCTATTTTTGCAACTTTTTATATTTCTTAAATTATTTCAAAACTAAGTTTAAAAAAAGGGAATCATAGGGCTTCCCTGGTGGCTCAGTGGTTGAGAGTCCGCCTTCCGATGAAGGGGACGCGGGTTCGTGCCCCGGTCTGGGAGGATCCCACATGCTGCGGAGCGGCTGGGCCCGTGAGCCATGACCCCTGGGCCTGTGTGTCTGGAGCCTGTGCTCCACAACGGGAGAGGCCACAGCAGTAGGAGGCCCGCGTACTGCCAAAAAAAAAAAAAAAAAAAAGGGAATCATAAAGAATCTGGAAAATATATTAGGAAATCCTAATAAGTATTAACTAAACATAATAATGATAAGAACACAATAACACAAAACTTATTTGGAGGGAACTGAAAAGCCAAATGACAAACAGATTGAAAAAGATAGGTTAGTTTTAAAGGGCTAAGATCCTTGAGTTATTCAGAAGATTATATACAACGATTAAATTAAGACATTATACAACATTAGCTACAAATGCTAAAAGTTAACAAAAATCATTAAAACAATAAAAACAGAATATAAAAATGTACAAAATAGTAGAAGAGAAAAAGAAAAGAAGAAAAAGCACAATCAAGAAAATGGATTTTTTTTTTTTTTTTTTCAGTACTCAGGCCTCTCACTGTTGTGGCCTCTCCCGTTGTGGAGCACAGGCTCCAGACGCGCACGCTCAATAGCCATGGCTCACGGGCCCAGCCGCTCCGCGGTATGTGGGATCCTCCCGGAACGGGGCACGAACCCGCGTCCCCTGCATCGGCAGGCGGACTCTCAACCACTGCGCCACCAGGGAAGCCCAAGAAAATGGATTTTGAGAGAAGGAAAAAATGCAAAAAAAAAAAAGAGAGGATAGTAAGTAGGAAGAAAATAAGATGGTAAATTTCAATGTGAATATATATCATCATATATTAAGCATATAAATGTAACAAACTCCACTACTGCATTTCATATAAAGGCTGTTTATAATGTACCAACTAAAATCAAAGAATGGTTGAAAATAAGGGATGAAAAATATGTAATAGGTAAGTCTAAATTTCAAAGAGCAAGTTGACATATAGCAATGTAAGAGTGAGAATAGAATTTAAGATACAATTATTAATGATAAAAAGAAAATACACCAAGAATATATAACTATGTTGAACATTATCCATTTAGCCACTGTCTCAGAGTATATAAAGCAGAAGTCTCAACAATCGAAGAGAAAGCCGTGACATATTGGTAAACCTTATTTGCCTCTCATAGAAAATGAATTATCAAGTAGAGAAAAAATTTAAAAACCCAGTAAGTATAAAGATGACTTGAAACAGCACAATTAAAAAGTTTGTTCTAAAAACAAAGAAAAAAACATACTGTATCACATTAATTGAAGCATGCATATCAAGCATATATTTTTACAAAAAACTGACTTCCTTTCTGGTTCCAACATTTAAGAGTCTAAATCAGAGACAAAGCTTTCCCAATAAGGTAATAAAATTGGAAAATAACTTTTACAGCAACAAAAATAAATCATATAACTGAAAACTAAAGACCATGGCTTTTCATGATTTAAATAAGAAATCGTGCTGGAAGTTTCTAATTTTTTAAACTGAATATCAGCTGTATCTTAAAAACTGGAGAATGTAGATGAAATGATATATAAGGGAGAAAGTTTTCACTTTAAAAGCATATTAGGAAAATAAGAAAAATTGAAAATTAATAAACAAAGCATTAGACTCCACAAAGGTAGAATTAACAAACACATAGCAAAGGTGAAGAGAGTAGCAAAGAGGAACAGACCGTAAGTTAAGGATTATAAACACAAGGAAATATATGGATCTCAACAGAACGACAAATTATATTTTTAAATTACTAATAAAATAGAAAAACCTCTGAGAAGACTGCTCATAAAAAAGGAAAAAAAACTTAGAATTAGATGGGTAAACATATGTATAAAGTATAAATATTTAAAATTATATATAATTCTAGATATGGCACAGGGATGTAGCCATGTGTAGTAAAAATATGTGATACACACCAGCTTTCAGTGCAGAGGTTGTTCTCCACAGAGAGGGAGATGGGGATTGCAGCTGTATATACAGCGGTTTATTTCATAAGAGAAACAAAATATTCATGTTTATTTCCAGTGGTGGGCAAATGGTTGTTTGTCACCTTGTTCTGTCTTTGCTTTTGAACTATATTTTTAAATAAAAATATTTTACATACTAAATTATAAATTTGCTTTCTGAAGACTTTTCCCAGAGAATATTTTTAAAATTATTTCTTACATGAGGTAGCAATGCAAATTGAAACATTTCATTTGTGATATGGCTCATAAATCTGCATTACAAATAAATACTTCTGGTACTTCTCCTGTAGGTGACACAGATCACTGGGCATTTGAAAGCAATAGATATGGATACATTTTAGTTCTTCCTCTCTCAATTACCAAGGCGATGACATTGGCAAGTCATTAAAACCACATTCCAAAATTTTTGCTTCTTTAAAATAAGGATATTCAAAACTATCTCAAATAATTAAATGAGATACTGATGTAGCATACAAAATTCCTGTAAAATGTAAAGTATTATGGCTGCTCATAATATTTCCTTATATGTGACTAGATTTAAATGGTACTAAAGTTTAACTTCAGAACACAAATTCAATTTACTCGCTACTTTGGGGTTCCTCTTTCTTGCTGAACCACTTTTTCAAAGGCTTCCATGAAACAGCTACTATGGTTGCTACGACGAGAACAGGTAAAGCAATGTAGGTACCCAAAAGCCACTGCTTCTCCCCAGCCTTCTCAAAACCTCTTTCCTTGATTAAACCTAAAAATAAAAATACATTAAAAAATCAGAGTAAAAAAATTAAGCTGCCTACTTTTACTTTCAAGTTACAGCAAACTAATTACAATGTTCTTAATTTTTATTGTTATTCAAGGAACATGGAAAAATAATAATACAATCATAATACTTGAGACTATCTCTATAAACTCTCATTCTAAAAGAACAGAAACTAAGTTCCAGAAAGTTCCAATGTATTCTACATTATACAGTAGCTACAGCAAAATCCCACTATAAGTGGGACCCCAAAACTTCAGTGATATATAATCTGCTTGTAAGGTTATCCAACAAACTTGCATTGTTACAAGGTGCATTATCACAGAATTCCACTATATCTGTGCATATCCTGTTTTTCTTTATTAGATTGTTGGCTCTTTGACATTTAGGGATCTGTTTTTACATGCGGAGTCACTGCAGTGCTACTAAAACGTCACTGCCATAAAAAATAGGAGACTTGATTCCTAATCCTAATTCTGCAGCTAGTTAGCACCGGGTATTCTTTAAATTCCATGAGGAGTGGGACTTTGTTTTGCTTACTGTACATGCCTAGTGCCGTATGATGAGCACCTGGTATATATTAGGAATTCAATAAATATTTGCTAAATCAATGAATGAATGACGAAAACTAAAGTCATGGTGAACAAACAGAATATTGTTTTAGCCCCTTCTGTCATCTCTTTAGCAGCAATTAATAGATTTTTATCATTTAAACTATAAACGCCAGACTAAAAACTTATCTTCTATTTCCTTTATTTCTTCTATAACAGACACATTAACAGTGCTGGACACAGGGTGTGTTGTTTGTATAGAGCTGAGGCCACAGGATCAGGCATAAAAGGGGGAAAAGGTTGAAAGACAGTTTAAAGGAGAAAGTCAGACATAAGTAAATAAAAATTTTAAGAGATACCCTCAGCTTCAATCATATTCAAAATTAATATTAGGACAAAAAGCAGGATTAAGAAGCATATTTGGCGTCTAGTTCTTGAGGCAGCCTATTTACCTTTTAATTACAAATACTGGTTTCTTTCAAAGTGTCAAAAATCGAACTTTGTCTTTGCGAAGGTAAGCAATTTGAGAATTTTATTAACTGGATACAAGAAGAGAGAGATACTTGCCCTGTCCCCCAGGCAATCTGGAAGGTATTCTGGAGAGTGCTCGGCAATCTGGAGGTCTGTAGCCACTAGAACAGTTGCACGTCATCTCAGAAGTGCACACCTAGAATCATTTTTTTAATTCAAATGATCATTTAAAAATATTTTCTCATAGAAAGTAAAATTATCAGATGGATCATCAAGCTTACTTTTTTATTTTCATCTAGTGTAATTTTATTTGATTTATTTAGAAAGAGAATCCTACAAATTGAATGCTTGGTTTTTTAGCCTAAAGTGCACACACGCACACACACACACGCTAAAAAGCCGCTGTAAAGTGAGGCTCACAATATTTGCACCTGGAAAATTTAACACCTTCAAATGTTCACCAGAAAATTTAGTGTGCAATTTCAGAAACACCTACATAAATTCTAATGAAAATGAGACCATTCCAGTGGTGTGTTAGAGCCAGCCAGTATCAGCTCCCAGGGCTGAGTGTGTAACATCTCTTCCCATCTTCAAGTTCAGTGACATCATGGGGTAGTTTGAAGTATTTGTACTTACAAATGAGGACTTTACCCTTCCTCACACTAGTTGGTAAACATTTACTAGCATAATACTGCCCTTGACCAGCATCAGGTTTGTTTGTTAGCTTTTGTTTGTTTGATTTTTAAGCAAAGGTTTTTTTGTATTCTAAGAGGGCATCAGATAATTAATTTCTGTAATTAATTAATTAATAATAGCAAACAACTTTATGGTGCTATGTGTGAGTCTCTATTCTGAGCACTTTATATAGATTCACTCATCAAATCCTCACAATAGCCCTATAAAGTTGGGACTATTATTATTCCTACTTTACAGATGAATAAACTGAGGCATAGATGTTTAACTTGCCAAAGGTCACATGGCTAGTAAGTGATGGAGACAGGATTTAAACTGAAGCTATCTGGTTTCAGAGTCTCTGCCCTTGACCACTATGCTATGCTACTTCTCAAAATAATATAAAACATCTCTCAATTTCTAAGATCTCAATTTAAGAACATGAATCTAATTTCATGGCTTAAATGTACAGGAAAAAAGTATTCTGTTTGGGTTATCCATTGCCTTAGCTCTATCACATCACCTTCATGTTGTTGTGTGTGTATATGTATGTCTACTGTGAAATACCTCACAGAAATATTTCGTCCTTCTCAGGAGACACCATGTTGTCACTTTGTCATAATACTGTGTTGTTACTTTTGGATCACTTGGTTAAGGTGCTGTCTTCCAAGTTTTTTCCACTGTAAGTTACCATGCCTCCATTTGTAATTAATAAGCAATTTGTGAGGAGATACTTGTGAGATTATGAAAGTATCTGGGTCCTCGTAAAACTTTCACCCACTGGTTTTAGCATCCATTGATAATTACTTAACTCCATTATTCCTTCTATATTGTTTATACTATAAAAAAAGTTTTCCCATATCTCCATTTATCTATTCAGTTACTGTTATTGGTAAACATATTACTGATATAGTCAAAGGAGCTTTGACAAGTGTGCCAAGACCACTCAATGGGGAAAGGAGAATCACTTCAGCAAATGGTGCTCGGAAAACTAGATACCCAATGTAAAAGAATGAAGTTGGACCCTTATCTCACACCATATATAAAGATTAACTCAAAATGGATTCAATACCTAAATATAAGACCTAAGACTATAAAACTCCAAGAAGAAAACATAGGGGGAAAGCTTCGTAACATTGGACTTCACAATGATATCTTGGATATGACACTAAAAGCACAAGCAACAAAAGTAAAAATAGACAAATGGCTATACAACGAACTTAAAAATGTTTGTGCATCAAAGGAAACAATCAACAGAGTGAAAAGGCAACCTATAGAACAGAAAACTTGCAAACCATATATCTGATAAAGGGTTAATATCCAGAATATACAACGAAATCCTACAAGTCAACAACAAAAAATCAAACAACCTAACTTTAAAATGGGCAAAGGACTTGAGTAGATATTTCTCCAAAGATGGTATACAAATGGCCACCAAGAATATGAACAGATGCTCAACACCATTAACCGTAAGAGAAATGCAAATGAAAATCCCAGCAATAGAAACGACAGACAACTTTGCCTAAATATGCTATAAATGCCAGAATACATTATTATTGTGTTTACTTTAAAAAGTCAGTTGTCTTCTTAAAAGTTTAAATGAGATACACTATTTTATATTTATCCACATCTGTTTCATTTCCAGCACTCTTCATCGCTTTGTGTAGATCCACATTTCCATGTGACATTATTTTCCTTCCATCTGAACACAGTTTAATATTTCCTTTAGTGCATATCTTCTAGCAACAAATTCTCTCAGATGTATATATCTGAAAAAATTCTTTTATATCCTTAATTTTTGAAATATTTTCATTGGATATAGAACACTAAATGACAGGTTTTTTCTCACACTTAAATGACGTCATTTAGATCTCTTTGTCTTACATATTTTCTGATAAGAAGCCTGGAGTCATTCTTATCATTGTTCCTCCAGATGCAATGTATCTTTCTCCTCCGACTACATTTAAAATATTCCCTTTATTAGGGAAAGCAAGTACAGCAAAATGTTAATCACTGGTAAATCTAAGTGAAGGGTATGTGGATGTTCATTGGAATAGTCTTCAGTGTTTCTGTAGCTTTGAAATTGTTAGGGGAAAAAATGGGGACAAAAGAACATATTTTGCTTTCATGTTTGTTTCGGATTGAATAGGACTGACTGAACACTAATAGTTTATCTTTTCATAACTAAAGCAACCACCTCTTTTATTAATTGGAAGCTACCTGTTTCAATCAACCTTGGGTGAGTAGAAATCATAGTATAGATATGGATTTTAGGCCTCAAATCTCTGCTTTTGGTCCTTTGTATATTTTTTGTCATTTTTTATTGTGACAAGCCAAAGTTGAGCATTTGTTCTTGTGTTCAGTATTGTTTGTGGGCATTTGAGACTACCTTCATGAATACACTGGTGTAGACTTAATCACTCAATGTCCCTTTTCAATGTAATAGTTTAACCATCACACACATAGCTATTTCAGTAAACCTCTTTATCTGAGAAATATGGTTAAGTGGTTATGGTCTTAAGATAATAGTAATGAACACATCTGCTATTTTTTTCTTCCCAGAATCTACACTATTCAGCTGGCAACAGTATCTGAAATTTTCTTGGGGGAAATGAATTCTTTATAAATCGGCAGAGTGGTTACTGTGGGACATGACCCTGCCCCGCTTCCATGCATCACACTTTCCATGCCCAGAGGTTGGTGCATGAACCGGATCAGGCCAATTAGTCAATGTATTGGAACCCTTTAGAAAGAGAAGCTATTTGTCTCAGAGTTACTGCTGGTAGGATTTAAACTTAGAGCTGCTGAATGCCACTTGTATTACCACATGTGTGGAGAAGTCTGCATGAAAGTGAATCCTAGAGGGAAGGGAGCCAAATCGAGGGATGGAGGGAGGCAGAATCCTGACAGCATCATCTGAGTCTTGGAATCTAGCCATGCTTGGGCTTTTCAGTTATGTGTATCAGTCAGTAATAATCCTTCTTCTTGATACATTATTAGTTCTTGATTATTATTTTCATTATTATATATCATTATTCATTCTTAATAAATAAAAGTTGTTCTTCAGCCTAAAAAGAAAAACTACTTTTACTGTTGATTTCAGTAATTTGATTATAAGGTGTCTTGGTATATATCTGTGTTTTTCTGGCTTGAGATTTATTGAACTTCCTGGAACTTTGAGTTCATGCTTTATCAAATTTTGAAAATTCCTTAAAATTTTTTCTAGCCTCCCCTCTTTCTCTTCTTCTGCAACACTAATTACACATATGCTGAACCATTTGACAGCATCTAATGGGTCACTGATTCATTTTTTTTTCAGTCTTTTTTACGTTTCTTGTTTCAGTTTGAATAGTTTCTATTGCCTTATCTTTAGGTTCACTGACATTTTCTTCTGCTGTGTCAGTTGTGCTGTTAATACCATCCAAAGAATTTTTCATTTCAGTTATGGTGTTTTCCTATTTCTATAAATTCCATGTGCTTTTTTATATCTCCCAGTTCTCTTCTTACCGTGTTAATGTTTTACTTTAAATCCATGAGAATATTTGTAATAGCTTTTTAAAATCCCTGTCAACTAATTACATCATTTTTAACACTTCCGGGTCTATTTCTATTGACTAAATTTTTCTCCTGGTATAGTTCACATAATTCTCCTTCTTCGTATGTTTGTTACTTTCTAAAATGCTATGATGGATACTGTGAATATCATATTGTAGAATGTGTTGTTTTCCTTTAAAGATTGCCACATTGGTGCTGGCAGGCAGTTAAGTTACTTGCAGAACAGCTTGATCAAGGCTTGTTTTTTTTTTGTTTTTTTTTTAACATCTTTATTGGGGTATAATTAAGGCTTGTTTTTAAACTTTGATAGGGCAGATTTAGAATATTCTTTTCTCTAAGGCTAATTTAGTGCTACTAGTAAAGCATGACTCTTCTGGGATCTCTAGTGAATGTCCCAGGTTTTCAAAAACACCTCTTCACTCTGACTAATTGTAACTCACATTAACTCCCAGCTTTCTGTAAACATTGATAATTGTTCAGCTTAACAGTTCTGTCATTCTTTCCCTGGTCTTGTGTGGTTTGATCTTCATCGATAGACCCATAAGGACCTCTACGCAAATTTCTGAACCTCTTCCTGCATATCAATGCTTCTTCCCTGGAACACTGCCTCACAGATTCCAACCACTTTAATATCTCATAATGCCAGTCTCCTTCTCCTCAAGCTACTGAGCCTGCACTCAGTCCAGATCCCACCCAAGGCGCTGCAGTCCAAAACCTGACAATAGGAGGAGAGCCAGGGAAATCACATCTCTTTTGTTTCCCTTCTCTCAAGGAATAAAGCCCTATGCTGCTTATTGTCTAATATCTGAAAACTGTTGTTTCATACATTTCTTTCCAGTTTTCTACTTGTTTATGGCAAAACTGTGATTAAAGATCCATGTATTCTTCCATACTCCAAAAAATCCATGAACTTCTGAGAAAAGGGTAATTCTTTTAAAAACAGCAGATAGTAGCCTCACTGTTTCTCCACTGTCTCTCTCCTCATGTGAAAAAAAATACAGTGTGTACCCCTAGGGATCTAATTATGGCCTTGAATATCATCCCCTTTTCAAAAGTACCAGAGCTTCTCAGAGTGATTGATTACATAAATAGGGCTGGATAACTCAAGAAGAATCTGAGACACATTGCATCAGAGGGCAAGGTTGACTTGCAAGGTACCTATAGGAAATAACCACTATTATTTTCAATTTTCCTTTAAGATCCAGTCAATATAATAAAGCAATAGAAAGAACTGAAAGTACAGCCACTAGAAATAAATGGGTAATTTTACTGTTATTTTCAAGAGATGACTGTCTACCAAAAACCTCAAAAATTTTCTATAGTTTAGTAAGTTGCCTGAATAGAAATGAATATGCAAATATCATTAACTTTCTTACAGTAAATGCAATGAGGAAAGATCCCTAATCACACCAGTAACAAAACTATGTGATACGTAGAAATAATTTTAACAAGGAATATGCAACATCATGTGATGAAAACATAAAACTATCCTGAAAATAACAAAGTCTTGAATAAATAATCCAAAAATGGGATAATTAGAAAATTTGCCATATCAATATAAATATTTGATTTTTACCAATAGCTATAAATGTAAAAAAGTATTATACTGGTATGAGAATAGATAGGTAAAGAAAATAAAACAGCCATTATACATATTTGACAAATGAATAATATACATGGAACCACATCTTAGACACCAATGGGCAAAAGGCAGGAATAGATAATTTACTGATCAACACATGGTTATTAAACATATGAATATGTGTTCAATCTCACTAACAGTCAGAGGAGACAATTAAAACCATAGTGAAGAACTTTCTCTTGTGTATCAAGTTGGCAAATATCAAAAATAAAATAGTACTTAGACTTGAGAGGAAGAAATGAAAGAGGCATTCTCATATGCCTATTCCCATAGAATAAATTTATAAAACTTATTGGAAAGCATTTAAAAATTGTAGGTTAATATCTTAAAGAGGATTAACCCCCTTATACTCTATAATTCTAGTTTTGGGAATCTATCCTATAGAAATAGCAAGAATGCTTACAAATATTTATGTACAAGTTTGTTCATCAAAGCAAATTTTGGTAATAATGAAGAATCAAATATCATATGACATTTAACATAACAGAATGGTTAAAATAAAAAAGTTACAGTCATCTCTCAGTATCCAATGGGGATTGGTTCCAGGACCCCTGTAGATATCAAAGTTCTTTATATAAACTGCATAGTACAGTTGGCCCTCCATATCTGCAGGTTCCACATCCATGGATATGGAGGGCCAATTGTAAATAATATTGTTTCTTATAACAATTTTTAGGCAATACTTAAAACATGGAAAAGTTCTTAAGAGAGAAATGCGTGGGATTAAAAAAGCAAGCTATTTCCCTTTATATATATTACCATGTCTGCTTTGTTGAATCAGTGACTCAATGGATAAATTTGCATACTCACACAAACAAACACATTTGATGAATGAATGAATAAATGAATTTATACATATGTACACATGTACATACACTGACAAAGAAAAAAAGCTTGCAGGAGAAGAGTTAACTCTGTATTGTAAAAAAAATATGGTTAGTTTCTTGCTTTCTACTTTAGATTTCTAAATTTTCAAAGTCCTCAATGATGAGTAAGTACTAGTTATTTTATGGGGAAGAAAAGAATAAGCAATGGCCATGAATTTGAAGGAGTGAGAACTTAAGATTGTTAGCAGGTCAACAATTGCCCTGTTGGACAAATTTACGCTCCAGATAAGTTTTATTTGACATGCCCAGAGTGTTCAAAGGAATATTTCTAGATCTCAAGCTCAAGAAGATTGGGGGTAAGGGAGAGAGATGAAGTAGAGGAGGTATTTGTTTACATTGCAAGTAAATTTAAAAGTGTTTGGGCATTTTGGGAAAGAAATATGGCTTTAACAGATTTATATTAGAATTTTAAACATATATACCCTTCAACCAAGCAGTCACGCTCCTGGTAATCTTCCCACAGAAATACAGGTGCCACCAGAAAGACAAGATCCAGCCTCATCCACCAGAACACAGGCACTAGTCCCCTCCACCAGGAAGCCTACACAACCCTCTGAACCAACTTTAGCCACTGGGGACAGACACCAGAAACAACGGGAACTACAAACCTGCAGCCTGCAAAAAGGAGACCCCAAACAGAGTAAGATAAGCAAAATGAGAAGACAGAAAAACACACAGCAGATGAAGGAGCAAGATAAAAACCCACCAGACCTAACAAATGAAGAGGAAATAGGCAGTCTACCTGAAAAAGAATTCAGAGTAATGATAATAAAGATGATCCAAAATCTTGAAAATAGAATAGAGAAAATGCAAGAAACATTTAACAAGGACCTAGAAGAACTAAAGAGGAAACAAGCAATGGTGAACAACACAATAAATGAAATTAAAAATATTCTAGATGGGATCAATAGCAGAATAACTGAGGCAGAGGAACGGATAAGTGACCTGGAAGATAAAAGAGTGGAAATAACTACTGCAGAGCAGAATAAAGAAAAAAGAATGAAAAGAACTGAGGACAGTCTCAGAGACCTCTGGGACAACATTAAACACACCAACATTCGAATTATAGGGGTTCCAGAAGAAGAAGAGAAAAAGAAAGGGACTGAGAAAATATTTGAAGAGATTATAGTTGAAAACTTCCCTAATATGGGAAAGGAAATAGTTAATCAAGTCCAGGAAGCACAGAGAGTCCCATAAAGGATAAATCCAAGGAGAAATATGCCAAGATACATATTAATCAAACTGTCAAAATTTAAGTACAACGAAAACACATTAAAAGCAGCAAGGGAAAAACAACAAATAACACACAAGGGAATCCACATAAGGTTAACAGTTGATCTTTCAGCAGAAACTCTGCAAGCCAGAAGGGACTGGCAGGACATATTTAAAGTGATGAAGGAGAAAAAACTGCAGCCAAGATTACGCTACCCAGCAAGGATCTCATTCAGATTTGATGGAGAAATTAAAACCTTTACAGACAAGCAAAACCTGAGAGAGTTCAGCACCACCAAACCAGCTTTACAACAAATGCTAAAGGAACTTCTCAAGGCAAGAAACACAAGAGAAGGAAAAGACTAACAATAACGAACCCAAAACAATTAAGAAAATGGGAATAGGAACATACATATCGATAATTACCTTAAATGTAAATGGATTAAATGCTCCCACCAAAAGGCACAGACTGGCTGAATGGATACAAAAACAAGACCCATATATATGCTGTCTATAAGAAACCCACTTCAGACCTAGAGACCCATACAGACTGAAAGTAAGGGGATGGAAAAAGATATTCCATGCAAATGGAAACCAAAAGAAAGCTGGAGTAGCAATTCTCATATCAGACAAAATGGACTTTAAAATAAAGACTATTAAAAGAGACAAAGAAGGACACTACATAATGATCAAGGGATCGATCCAAGAAGAAGATATAACAATTGTAAATATTTATGCACCCAACTTAGGAGCACCTCAATACATAAGGCAAATACTAACAGCCATAAAAGGGGAAATCAACAGTAACACATTCATAGTAGGGGACTTTAACACCCCATTTTCACCAATGGACAGATTATCCAAAATGAAAATAAATAAGGAAACACAAGCTTTAAATGATACATTAAACAAGATGGACTTACTTGATATTTATAGGACATTCCATCCAAAAACAACAGAATACACATTTTTCTCAAGTGCTCATGGAACATTCTCCAGGATAGATCATATCTTGGGTCACAGATCAAGCCTTGGTAAATTCAAGAAAACTAAAATTGTATCAAGTATCTTTTCCGACCACAATGCTATGAGACTAGATATCAGCTACAGGAAAAAACCTGTAAAAAATACAAACACATGGAGGCTAAACAATACACTACTTAATAACGAAGTGATCACTGAATAAATCAAAGAGGAAATAAAAAAATACCTAGAAACAAATGACAATGGAGACACGATGACCCAAAACCTATGGGATGCAGCAAAGGCAGTTCTAAGAGGGAAGTTTATAGCAATACAATCCTACCTTAAGAAACAGGAAACATCTCAAATAAACAACCTAACCTTGCACCTAAAGCAATTAGAGAAAGAAGAACAAAAATACCCCAAAGTTAGCGGAAGGAAAGAAATCATAAAAATCAGATCAGAAATAAATGAAAAAGAAATGAAGGAAACGATAGCAAAGATCAATAAAACTACAAGCTAGTTCTTTGAGAAGATAAACAAAATTGATAAACCATTAGCCAGACTCATCAAGAAAAAAAGAGAGAAGACTCAAATCAATAGAATTAGAAATGAAAAAGGAGAAGTAACAACTGACACTGCAGAAATACAAAAGATCATGAGAGATTACTACAAGCAACTCTATGCCAATAAAATGGACAACCTGGAAAAAATGGACAAATTCTTAGAAACGCACAACCTGCCAAGACTGAATCAGGAAGAAATAGAAAATATGAACAGACCAATCACAAGCACTGAAATTGAAACTCTGATTAAAAATCTTCCATTAAACAAAAGCCCAGGACCAGATGGCTTCACAGGCAAATTCTATCAAACATTTAGAGAAGAGCTAACACCTACCCTTCTCAAACTCTTCCAAAATATAGCAGAGGGAGGAAAACTCCCAAACTCATTCTACAAGGCCACCATCACCCTCATACCAAAACCAGACAAGGATGTCACAAAGAAAGAAAACTACAGGCCAATATCACTGATGAACATAGATGCAAAAATCCTCAACAAAATACTAGCAAACAGAATACAACGGCACATTAAAAGGATCATACACCATGATCAAGTGGGGTTTATTCCAGGAATGCAAGGATTCTTCAATATATGCAAATCAATCAATGTGATACACCATATTAACAAATTGAAGGAGAAAAACCATATGATCATCTCAACAGATGCAGAGAAAGCTTTCGACAAAATTCAACACCCATTTATGATAAAAACCCTGCAGAAAGTAGGCATAGAGGGAACCTACCTCAACATAATAAAGGCCATATATGACAAACCCACAGCCAACATCATCCTCAATGGTGAAAAACTGAAAGCATTTCCAATAAGATCAGGAACAAGACAAGGTTGCCCACTCTCACCACTCTTATTCAACATAGTTTTGGAAGTTTTAGCCACAGCAATCAGAGAAGAAAAGCAAATAAAAGGAATCCAAATTGGAAAATAAGTAAAGCTGTCACTGTTTGCAGATGACATGATACTATGCATAGAGAATCCTAAAGATGCTACCAGAAAACTACTAGAGCTAATCAATAAATTTGGTAAAGTAGCAGGATACAAAATTAATGCACAGAAATCTCTGGCATTCCTATACACTAATGATGAAAAATCTGAAAGTGAAATCAAGAAAACACTCCCATTCACCACTGCAACAAAAAGAATAAAATATCTAGGAATAAACCTACCTAAGGAGACAAAAGACCTGTATGCAGAAAATTATAAGACACTGATGAAAGAAATTAAAGATGATACAAATAGATGGAGAGATATACCATGTTCTTGGCTTGGAAGAATCAACATTGTGAAAATGACTCTACTACCCAAAGCAATCTACAGATTCAATGCAATCCCTATCAAACTACCACTGGCATTTTTCACAGAACTAGAAAAAATTTCACAATTTGTATGGAAACACACAAGACCCCAAATAGCCAAAGCAATCTTGAGAACGAAAAACGGAGCTGGAGGAATCAGGCTCCCTGACTTCAGACTATACTACAAAGCTACAGTAATCAAGACAGCATGGTACTGGCACAAAAACAGAAAGATCAATGGAACAGGATAGAAAGCCCAGAGATAAACCCACGCACATATGGTCACCTTATCTTTGATAAAGGAGGCAGGAATGTACAGTGGAGAAAGGACAGCCTCTTCAATAAGTGGTGCTCGGAAAACAGGACAGGTACATGTAAAAGTATGAGATTAGATCACTCCCTAACACCATACACAAAAATAAGCTCAAAATGGATTAAAGACCTAAATGTAAGGCCAGAAACTATCAAACTCTTAGAGGAAAACACAGGCAGAACACTCTATGACATAAATCACAGTAAGATCCTTTTTGACCCACCTCCCAGAGAAATGGAAATAAAAACAAAAGTAAACAAATGGGACCTAATGAAACTTCAAAGCTTTTACACAGCAAAGGAAACCATAAACAAGACTTAAATACAACCCTCAGAATGGGAGAAAATATTTGCAAATGAAGTAACTGACAAAGGATTAATCTCCAAAATTTACAAGCAGCTCATGCAGCTCAATAACAAGAAAACAAACAACCCAATCCAAAAATGGGCAGAAGACCTAAATAGACATTTCTCCAAAGAAGATATACAGACTGCCAACAAACACATGAAAGAATGCTCAACATCATTAATCATTAGATAAATGCAAATCAAAACTACAATGAGATATCAACTCACACCAGTCAGAATGGTCATCATCAAAAAATCTAGAAACAGTAAATGCTGGAGAGGGTGTGGAGAAAAGGGAACACTCTTGCACTGCTGGTGGGAATGTGAATTGGTTCAGCCACTATGGAGAACAGTATGGAAGTTCCTTAAAAAACTACAAATAGAACTACCATATGACCCAGCAATCCCACTGCTGGGCATATACCCTGAGAAAACCATAATTCAAAAAGAGTCATGTACCAAAATGTTCATTGCAGCTCTATTTACAATAGCCTGGAGGTGGAAACAACCTAAGTGTCCATCAATGGATGAATGGATAAAGAAGATGTGGCACATATATACAATGGAATATTACTCAGCCATAAAAAGAAATGAAATTGAGCTATTTGTAATGAGGTGGATGGACCTAGAGTCTGTCATACAGAATGAAGTAAGTCAGAAAGAGAAAGACAAATACCGTATGCTAACACATATATATGGAATTTAAGAAAAAAAAATGTCATGAAGAACCTAGGGGTAAGACAGGGATAAAGACACAGACCTACTAGAGAATGGACTTGAGGATATGGGCAGGGCGAAGGGTAAGCTGTGACAAAGCGAGAGAGTGGCATGACATATATACACTACCATACGTAAAATAGATAGCTAGTGGTAAGCAGCCACATAGCACAGGGAGATCAGCTCGGTGCTTTGTGACCACCTAGAGGGGTGGGATAGGGAGGGTGGGAGGGAGGGAGACGCAAGAGGGAAGAGAGATGGGAACATATGTATAACTGATTCACTTTGTTATAAAGCAGAAACTAACACACCATTGTAAAGCAATTATACTCCAATAAAGATGTAAAAAAAAAAAAAAAAAACAACTAAAAATAGAAATACCATATGACCCAGCAATCCCACTACTGAGCATATACCCTGAGAAAACCATAATTCAAAAAACACCACAACATTCATTGCAGCACTATTTATAATAGTCAGGACATGGAAGCAACCTAAGGGTCCATTGACAGATGGATGGATAAAGAAGATGTGGGACATATATACAATGGAATATTACCCAGCCATAAAAAGAAATGAAATTGAGTTATTTGTAGTGAGGTGGATGGACCTAGAGTCAGTCATACAGAGTGAAGTAAGTCAGAAAGAGAAAAACAAATACCGTATGCTAACACATATATATGGAATCTAAAAATAAAGAAAAGGTTCTGAAGAACCTAGGGGAAGGACAGGAGTAAAGACACAGATGTAGAGAATGGACTTGAGGACATGGGGAGGGGAAGGGTAAGCTGGGACAAAGCGAGAGAGTGGCATGGACATATATACACTACCAAATGTAAAACAGATAGCTAGTGGGAAGCAGCCGCATAGCACAGAGAGATCTGCTTGGTACTTTGTTCCCACCTAGAGGGGTGGGATAGGGAGGGTGGTGGGGAGATGCAAGAGGGAAGGGAGATGGAGATATATGTATACATATAGCTGATTCACTGTGTGATACAGCAGAAACTAACACACCATTGTAAAGCAATTATACTCCAATAAAGATGTTAAAAAATAAATAAAAATAAAATAAATGGACATATTAGAATCATGCAATATTTCAAGACTGATTTATGAAAAAACTGAAAATCTGCAAGGCCGATCACTAGTACAGAAATTGAAACAGTAATCAAAAAGCTCCCCAAGACAAAAATCCAGGACCATATGGCTCCACAAGTGATTTCTATCAAACATTCAAAGAAGATTTAAAACCCATCCTTCTCAAACTCTTCCAAAAAACTGAAGAGGAGGGAATGCTTCCTAACTCATTTTACAAAGCGAACATCACCCTGATACCAAAACCAGAAAAACTGGCAACACATGTACACAAAAAGAAAATTACAAAGGTATAGTGAAGTAAGAAACAGTTTAAAGGGATTGTGCAGACTCACCTCGGTATTCTCCAGGGCCTACTTCAGAGGCAGCAAGCTGAAATGCTCAGTAAAGAGGCATATTTGCTTACCTTAAAGCTCTGGCCTAAGGGGCAGGCATATAATTTAATACATCTAGGGGCCTACTGAAATACTCTCCAAACACAGAGGCCAGTGGACACCTACTTTGTCCTATCTCTGCCTCTTTACAGGTCACTGGGATCTCCCAGGAAGGAGCTTGTGCAAGCATGTAGCACCCAGGATTCTGAAATTCCCGCTTAGGGGATACCCCTTGATCTCCTGCCTCTGGAGGCCAGTGGGACTTGCATTCATGATTCCCAGGGGGCTGTAATAAACAGAAAGACAGTTTTGAGCTGGCAACCACCCCCAGGGCATAGCACCAAGACAGAAGACTGGAATATACCACAGGCCTTTCTATAGAACAGGCTTATTTGCTTTTCTTGAAGCTTCACCCTGAGGGGCAGCCTAACAAAAGAGCCCCAAACTACATGAGGCAAAAACCAATAAAACTACAAGGAGAAACAGATGAATCTACTGTGATAGTTGGAGACTTCAACACCCCACTGTCAGGAATGGACAGATCCAGCTGGAAGAAGAAAATCAGTAAGGACACAGTTGAAATCCACAACACCATCAACTGGATATAATTAACATCTACTCACTACTTCATTTAACAACAGGAGAATATACATTCTTCTCTCCTCACATGGAACCCAGATAGACCACATTCTGGGCCATAAAACACACCTTACCAATATTTAAAGGAAGAGAAATCATACAATGTCTGCTCTCAGATCACAATGCCTTTAAACTAGAAATCAGCACTAGCAAAATAGCTGGAAACTTCCCCAATACTTGAAAATTAAACAACACACTTCTACATAACACATGAGTCAAAGAAGAAATACCAAGAGAAGTTTTAAAATATGTTGAATTAAATGAAAGAGGAAATACAGTTTATCAAATCTATGTGATGCAGCAAAAGAGGTCCTTAAAGGAAAATTTCTAGCATTGAATGCATACATAAGAAAACAAGAAAGATCTAAAATCAATCATATAAACTTCTACCTTATGAAACTAGAAAATGAACAGTAAATTAATATCAATATGAAAAGAAAAAATAATTAACAGAGCAGAAATCAATGAACTTGAAAACAGAAAATCAATAGACAAAATCAACAAAACCAAATGTGGATTCTCTGAAAAGATCAATAAAATGGAGAAGATTCTAACTGGGCTAAGAAAAAAGAGAGAAGACACAAATTACTAATATCAGACATGAAAGAGGGGACATCACTACAGATCCCATGGACATTAAAAAGATAATAAAGGGATAATATCAAAAACTCTATGCCAACAAATTTGATAACACTGATGCAATAAACCAAGTCCTTGAAAGACAAAATACGACAAAATTCACACAAAAATAAACAATATGAATAGCCTATATTTATTAAATAAATTGAATCAATAATTAGTAACCTTCCATAACAAAAAGCATTGGTCCAGCTGGATTTTCTGGTGAATTCTACCAAACATTTAAGAAAGAAATCATACTAATTCTCTACAATTTCTTTCAGAAGTTAGAAGTAGAGTGAATACTTCTTAACACATTTTATAGGCCAGCATTACACTAATACAAAACACAAAGACATTACAAGAAAAGAAAACTACAGACCAATATCTCTCATGAATGAAGATGCAAAAATCTTCAACAAAATATTAGCAGATCAATTCCAAAAACATATAAGAAATATACACCACAACCAAGTGAATTTTGTCTCAACTATGGAGGAGTTGTTCAACATTCGGAAAATCAATTAATGTAATCCATCATAAACCAACAGGCTAAAGAATAAAAATCATATGATCATACCACAGTTACAGAAAATTATATGACAAAATTGAATAGCCATTTATGATAAAAGACCATTAGAAAGCTGTTAATAAAATAAAACTTCCTCAACCTGATAAAGAGTATCTTTAAAAAAAAAACCTACAATAACATTATGCTTAATGGTAAGATTAGAAGCCTTCTTGCTAAGATCGGGAACCAAGCAAGGAAGTCCCCTCTCACCATTCCTTTTTAACATCATGTTGGAAGAAACGATGAGAAAATAAAAAGTACATAGATTGGAAAGGAAGAAATAAAACTGACATAATGATAGCATCATGATTGCATAATATGTCTCTCTTTTTGGCTCCTCTGTTCAATAACTAAATTTTGGCATCCATCTATGAACAAAAGCACCTCTGTGGAAGTTGTAGGATCAAGCACCATACACCAAGGGACCCAGGAAGAGTCTTTCCCACCTGTGCATCAGGTAATAGGCACATAGACCTCAGTATAGGCTGTGGAAGAAGCAGGAGCCAGTGAATAGGCCTCAGCCTCTCTTGGTTGTAGTCAGGGAAAACTTGGAGAGTGCTGACTTGGGCAGACACTCATGGACAAGAGAGCCTTGCAGAAGCCGACCTTCCTGGTAATAGATGCCTGAATTCCTTTGGAGCAAATATATAAATAAATAAGTTTGGACACATTGGAAAGGGTAAGAGTAACTTTGCCAGCACCACCCCTCCCTCAATGTGACACAGCATGGGGCTGAACTAGCCAGCAGTGACCTCTCAGGGGAAAGGGAAAGCAGTGAGTGAGTGCAAAGCTAACCCAGCTATACAGGACATAGCTGGAGAAATCTATTTCTTTCCCATAGCACCCAGAGTACCGAGACAGCACCTCTATGACTGGGGGACAGATATCAGGAAACAGGCAGATAAGAATATCAAAGGGCATTAAAGGGACATGGTTCCTGATGAATGCTTTCAGTACTCTGGCAGAAAGCCTGCCCATGAGGTGCTGTGAGAACTTCACCCAAGGATCCCACCACCACCTGACCCACAGGCACCTCCAATGCCCCAAGTGCTAAACCAACAACTCCCCCCACTTTTTGGCCTGCTCTTTGTATGCAAATTTGAGTTCAGTGGCAAGAGCAAGGTCTGGTAGACATGGGGTGCCCTCAGAAAATCGGGCCAGTGTCCTTGGGCAAAGGAGAAAGCACAAACATGAGCTGTAGCACACCTTCTGGAAAACAAAAGAGAGGTTTCTCAAGTGTACATGGAACATTACCAAGGATAGGTCATATAAGCCACAATACAAATTTTAGCAAATTTAAGAAAATTGAAAACATACGAAGTATCTACTTGACCAACACAATATGAAACTAGAAATCAACAGCAGGAAAGCTAGAAAATTCACACACATGTAGAAATTAAACAACACACTCCTGAACAAACAATAGGTCAAGAAAGAAATTAGAAAGGACATTTTAAAATCTTAAAACAAATAAAAATGGAAACAACACAGACAAAAACTGGGGTTCTGTAAAAGCAGCTCTTAGAAGTTTATAGCAGTAAATGCATATATTAAGAAAATACAAATAATCCTAAAATTTATAAGGAACCATAAAAGACCCAGAATTGCCAAAGCAACCCTAAGGAAAAAGAACAAAGCGGAAGGCATAATCCTCCCAGACTTCAGACAATATTACCAAGCCACAGTAATCAAAACAGTGTGGAATTGGCACAAAAACAGATATATCAATGCAACAGAATAGAGAGCCCAGAAATAAACCCACACAGTTACAGTCAATTAATCTTTGACAAAGGAGGCAAGACTATATACCATGGGAAAAAAGACAGTCTCTTCAGCAAGTGGTGCTGGGCAAGTTGGACAGCTTCATGTAATGAATGAAGTTAGAACACAGCCTCAAACCATAAAAAAATTAAACTTGAAATGCCTTAAACACTTAATCATAAGCCTAGAAGAGATAACAGGCAAAACATTCTCTGACATAAAGCATACCAATGTTTTCTTAGGTCAGTCTCCCAAGACAATAGAAATAGAAACAAAATAAACAAATGAAACCTAATCAAACTTACAAGCTTTTGCACAGCAAAAGAAACCATCAACAAAATGAAAAGAAAACCTACAGAATGGGAGAAAATATCTGCAAACCATGTGACCAACAGGGCTTAATTTCCAAAATATACAAACAGCTCATAAAACTAAATATTGAAAGTTTATAGCAATACAGTCATATAGCAGGGGAAAAAAAATCTCAAGTAATAAGCAACCTAACCTTACACCTAAAGCAACTAGAGGAAGGAGAAGAAACAAAACCCAAAGTTAGTAGAAAGAAATAAATCATAAAGATCAGAGCAGAAATAAATGAAATCAGAACAAAGAGACAACAGAAAATATCTATGAAACTAAAAGCTGGTTCTTTGAAAAGATAAACAAAATTGATAAACCTTTAGCCAGACTCATCAAGGAAAAGTAAAAAAAAAAAAGGAGAGGTCTCAAATCAATAAAACTAGAAAAGAAAAAGAAGTTACAACTGACACCACAGAAATACAAAGGATCATAAGAGAGTATACAGGCCAATAAAATGGAAAACCTAGAAGAAAGGGACAAGACTGTACCAGGAAGAAATAGAAAATATGAACAGACCAATCACAAGTTCTAAAATTGAAACTGTAAGTAAAAAACTCCCAACAAACAGAAGTCCAGGACCAGATGGCTTCACAGGCAAATTCTACCAAACATTTAGAGAAGAGTCAACACATACTCTCTGAAACTCTTCCAGAAAACTGCAGAGGAAGGAAGACTCCCAAACTCATTCTGTGAGGGCACCATCACCCCAATAGCAAAACCAGACAAAGACATCACATAAAAAGAAAGTTACAGGCCAATATCACTGATGAACATAGATGCAAAAATCCTCAATAAAATACTAGTAAATCAAATCCAACAAAACATTCAAAGAATCATATACCATGATCAAGTGGGATATATCCCAGGGATGCAAGGATTTTTCAGTATCCACAAATGAATCAGTGTGATACACCACATTAGCAAATTGAAGAATAAAAACTATATGATCATCTCAATAGATCTAGAAAAAGCCTTTGACAAAATTCAACACCCATTTATGATAAAAATTCTTCAGGATGTGGGCATAGAGGGAATATACCTGAACATAATAAAGGCAATATATGACAAGCCCACAGCTAACATCATACTCAATGGTGAAAAGCTGAAAGCATTTCCTCTAAGATCAGGAACAAGACAAGGATGTCCAGTCTCACCACTATTATTCAACATAGTTTTGGAAGTCCTAACCATAGCAATCAGAGAAGAAAATGAAATAAAAGGAATACAAATTGGAAGAGAAGAAGTAAAACTGTCACTATTTGCAGATGATATGGTACCATACATAGAAAATCCTACCAGAAAACTACTAGAGTTCATCAATGAATTCAGTAAAGCTGCAGGATACAAAAGTAATTCATAGAAATCTGTTGCATTTCTATACACTAACAACAAAAGACCAGAAAGAGAAAATAAGGAAACAATTCCATTAACCATCACATCAAAAAGAATAAAATACCTGGGAGTAAACCTACCTAAGGAGGCAAAAGACCTGTACCAAAAACGGTAAGATGCTGAGTCATGATATCGAATATGACACAAACAGTTGGAAAGATATACCATGTTCTTTGATTGTCAAAATGACTATACTACCCAAGGTGATCTACAGACTCAATGCAATCCCTATCAAAATACCAATGGCATGTTTTGCAGACCTAGAACACACAAAAAAATCTTAAAATCTGTATGGAAACACAAAGACCCTGGAGAGCCAAAGCAAGCTTGAGAAAGAAAAACAAAGCTGCAGGAATCAGCTCCCTGACTTCAGACTATATTATAAAGCTACAGTCATCAAAACAGTATGTTACTGGCACAAAGACAGACTTATAGATCAATGGAACAGGACAGAAAGCCCAGAAATAAACCCATGCACCTATGGTCAATTAATTTGCAATAAAGGAGGCAAGACTATACAATAGAGGAAAAACAATCGCTTCAATAAATGGTGCTGTGAAAACTGGACAGCTATGTGTAAAAAAATGAAATTAGAATATTCTTTAAGACCATACACAAAAATAAGCTCAAAATGGATCAGACCTAAATGTGAGAGAGGACACTGTAAAACTCTTAAAAGAAAACATAGGTGGAACAGTCTCTGACATAAATCAAAGCAATATCTTTTTTGATCTGTCTCCCAGAGTAATGGAAACAAAAACAAAAATAAACAAATGGGACCTAATTAAGCTCAAAAGCTTTTGCACAGCAAAGGACACCATAAAAAAAACAAAAAGACAACCCATAGAATGGGAGCAAATATTTGCCAATGATGTGACCAACAGGGGATGTCTCCAAAATTTATAAACAGCTCGTGCGACTTAATATCATCAAAAGAAAACAACCCAATCAAAACATGGGCAGAAGACCTAAAATAGACATTTCTCCAAAGACAACATACAGATGGCCAAGAGGCACATGAAAAGAAGTTCAACATCGCTAATTATTAGAGAAATGCAAATCAAAACTACAAAGAGACATCACCTCAAACCAGGCAAAATGGCTATGATCAAAAAAATCCACAAATAATAAATGCTGCTGCAGAGGGTGTGGAGAGAAGGGAACCCTCCTACACTGTTGGTGTCAATGTAAATTGGTGCAGCCACTATGGAGAACAGTATGGAGGTTCCTTAAAAAACTAAAAATAGAGCTACCATACAATCCTGCAATCCCACTCCTGGACATATATCTGGAGAAAAACATGGTCCAAAAGGATACATGCACCCCAGTGTTCACTGCAGCACTATTTACAATAGCCAAGACATGGAAGCAACCTAAATGTCTATCAAAAGAGGAGTAAAGAAGATGTGGTACATATATACAATGGAATATTACTCAGCCATTAAAAGGAATGAAATAATGCCACTTGCAGCAACATGGATGGACCTAGAGACTGTCATGCTGAGTGAAGTTAGTCAGACAGAGAAAGAGAAATATGATATTGCTTATAGGCAGAATCTAAAAAGAAATGATACAAATGAACTTATTTATAAAACAGAGACACTCACAGACTTAGAAAATGAACTTATGGTTACCGGTGGGGAAGGGTGGGGGGAAGGGATAGTTAGGCAGTTGGGGATTGACATGTACACACTGCTATATTTTAAATGGATAACCAACAAGGACCTACTGTATAGCACAGGGAACTCTGCTCAATATTATGTAACAACCTAAATGGGAAAATAATTTGAAAAAGAATAGATACATGTATATGTGTGACTGAATCACTTTGCTGTACATCTGAAAGTAACACAACATTGTTAATCAACTATATTCCAATATAAAATTAAAAGTTTTAAAAAGAAAGAAAAAATACATGCAGCCCAATATTCACTGCAGCACTATTTACAATAGCAAAGACATGGAAGCAACCTAAATGTCCATCAACAGCGGAGTGGATAAAGAAGATGTGGTACATATATACAACAGAACATTCCTCAGCCATAATAAAGAATGAAATAATGCCATTTTCAGCAACATGGGTGGACCTAGGGATTATCATACTAAGTGAAGTAACTCAGAGAGAGAAAGACAAATATCATATGATATTGCCTATGTGTGGAATCTGAAAAATGGTACAAATGAACTTATTTACAAAACAGAAAGAGTCACAAATGTAGAAAACAAACTTATGGTTACCAAAGGTGAAAGGAGGTGGGGGAGGGATAAATTGTTTGGGATTAACATATACACACTACTGTATATAAAATAGATAACTAAGAAGGACCTACTGTATAGCACAGGGAACTCTGCTCAGTATTCTATAATAACCTATATGGGAAAAAAATCTAAAAATAACATATATATGTATAACTGATCCACTTTGCTGTACACCTGAAACTAACACAACATTGTAAATCAACTATACTCCAATTTAAAAAAAAATGAAAAAAAAAAATAGGGGTGTTCTACTATCACTTGAGATTGACAATCCAACCTTCTATCCACTGCACTTTTACTTGTTTGGTATGGGAAGTAAATTGGCCTCATTGGGCAAAAAAAAAAAAGTCTATTACAAAATGAGGGATAAAACCAATAGTTTTCCCTCACCCTATATATTCATAGACACACAAACTTTAGCTTAATTATCTTCCCGTAACGAACAGGTTAATGTATTTATTGGAATATTTAATACCTCTGAAAAGTGCCCAACTGTAATAATAAATTTGTTAGAGTCATCAGCAATTTAATTCTGTACAATGTCCTCTAAAACATATGGCTACAAATTTAGTAACCCAATTCAGCCCCACATTTTAAGTAGATACATGTCCTAGCACACAGTAGGAACCCAATAAACATTGAATAAATTAACGAATGATGCTGAAAAGTGTCCAAGAGAGGTGATTTGGGAAAACACGAATCATGTGCTTACTTACTCCATGTCCATTGCACTTTAGTGAACACTCATATGATCTGTCTGCAAGTATCCTTGATTCTACACATTCACGATTTACACAAATCTAAAGAAAAACACATACAAATTTTTTTTTCTGAGTTAGAGCAGTCCAGTTATTGTAACATTACCATCAGTAATTTTATAACATAAGACCACAGACATTCAATGCAGTAATTTCCATTAAGTACTGCTTTTGCTGTAACCCACAAATTTTTATATGTTGTATTTTCATCTTCATTTAATTAAAAATATTTTTCAATTTCTCTTGAGATTTCTCCTTTGGCATAAGTGTTATTTAGAAATGTGTAGTGTATGCTACAAATATTTGGGGATTTTTCCAATAAGTCTTATGTAAACTATGGACTTTGGGTGAGGATGATGTAATAGTGTAGGATTGTGGATAGTGTAGGTGTCTGCACTTCTGTGGGGTAAGTGGTTATGGGAACTCCCTGTACTTTCTGCAACTTTTGATGTGAACCTAAAACTTCCCTAAAAAATAAAGTCTATTTTTTAAAATAAATTTTAAAGAAATGATTCAGGCTTCTGGTATTCGGTTCCCCATTTAAGGAGTTTGGAAGTTGACACTCCATCCTAACAACAAGTAAAAAGTTGAGCAGACTGAAGAAGCAACAACTCTTTTAGGATCCATAAAAGAAGTGACTTGGGGGCAAACCACTGCCCCCAAATTGGAGAGACAGACGAGCGAACACAGGGAGTCACAGCTTACCAGAGAAAAGATTCACAAGCGGAAACCTCCTCAGGTACGCGTCCCAGCGTCGGAAAGCCTGAACTGTAATTGATGAATTGCTGGAGGCGCAATACAGACACCTCTGAGAGTCAGGAACTCCAGGAGAGCCCCACAATTTTGTGAGATGTACATCCAGGAGCTCAGCCAATGTTCTCACAGTAAATATTAGAGAAAAACATTTCTTGTATTCTGGCGGGAGGAGGGGAAAAGGAACCATTTTGAAGTAGCCAGAGCACTCTGTTCTTAACAAGACTTGCCCTCAGGAGAAACCAGTTAACTAGAGCCTAATCTGGTGATGTCTTATCAGAGCCTAACTGGTCTGAGGGAAGGGAAATACCCAATTTCAGTCAGCTCTAACCTTCCATGTGTAAGAAGAGAAATACCCAACTCCAGCCCACTCCAGCCATCCTGTCCCATCTAAGGGAGGAGAAAAAACATGAGAAACACTTGTGAAGTTCACAGTCCAGAGGCACAGGTTCACTGAAAGACTCAGACCTGTTCATAAGACTAAAGAACACTTCCCCTTCCCACAACACCTCACCACCACATTTCTAAAGGTCTATTTACAGCAGTTCTTTTATCTGGTTCATCATGTCCAGCTCTCAAGAAAACAGATAAGGTTATATACTAAAAGCTAAAAAACACAATTGGAAAAACGGAGACAGTATCAGAACCATACATGTCATGGATACTGAAATTATCAGACCAGGAGTTTAAAACAACTATGATTAATATGCTAAGGGCTCTAATAGATGAAGTAGACAGTATGCAAGAACAGACGGGAGATGGAAGCAGAGAGACAGCAATCCTAAGAAAAAAATAAAAATAAATGCTGGAATGAAAAAAAAAACCACTGTAACAAAAATGAATAAATGCCTTTAACGGGCTTATTAGTACACTGGAAATAGCTGAGGGAAGAACCTCTGAGCTAGAGGATATCAATAGAATCGTTGAAAACGAAAAAGCAAAAAGAACAAAGACAAAAACATAACACAGAATATCCAAGGACTATGGGACAACTATAAAAGGTGTAACATATATGTAATGGAAATGCCAGAAGAAAAAGAAAAAGGAGCAGAAGAAATATTTGAAACAATAATGACTAAGGATTTCCCCCAAATTAATGTCAGACACCAAACCACAGTTCCAGGAATCTCAGAAAACAATAAGCAGGATAAATGCCAAACAAACAAACTAACAAACCCCTACACTTAGGCATATTGTGTTCAAACAGAAAATCAAAGAATAAATCCTGAAAAAAGCAAAATTTTTTTTTAAAACCGTACCTATAGAGGAACAAAGATAAGAATTACATCTGACTTCTCCTCAGAAACCAGGCAGTCAGAAGAGTGGAGTAAAATATTTAAAGTATTGACAGAAAAAAATCCCTAACCTAGAATATAGAATTCTATATACTTGCAAAATTATCCTTCAAAAGTGAAAGAGAGATAAAGACTTTTTCAGACACACAAAAATGGAGGGAATTTTTCGCTAAGAGAGCTGTCTTGCAAGACATGTTAAAAGAAGTTCTTAAGAGAGAAGGAAAATAACATAGGTCAGAAACTAACAGGATGTACAATAGCTTTACGTAAACTATTTTCTTTGTGTGATAAGCATGTGTCAATGTAGGTTGATCAATTGTAACAACCGTACCACACTGGTGGGCGATGTTAGTAACAGGGAAGACGTGCCTGTGTGGGGCCAAGAGGGCGTGTAGGAAATCCCTCTAACATCCTTTCCATTTTATTGTGATTCTAAAATTGTTCTTTAAAAACAGTCCAAAAAAATGATTCAGGGCAGGGAAATGGGAGAATCAAATAAAACAAGACTGACATAAAAAAAATCAGAATCAAAAAATCACTTTTAATTACAATAGCCTGAAATCTAACAAAACCATCCCTAAGAGCACAGTTTAAATAGTATTCTGTATTACTGCACATATTGAAAGTTTGCATAGAAAGAAAATCAATTCAATAATCAGGAGTTTTCACTAAATATGCGCTATTATTCGAGTTCCTAAGAAAATATATTAGAAGTTTTCATTAAAATATACTACAGATATCTAACATTCTATTATGGAATGTATTAAACATCCAAATATTAATTCTTTTAAGTATAAAGTATAATAATCAGAGGATTAAGGATACATTCCCAACTCTCTTATTTCTAGCAATATCAACTTCCCTAAGTTGCAGTTTTCTTAAATGAGTACAATAATACTTTTTCTGAACTATTTGAGATTTGTTTCAAGGTAAAATGAAATAATGTATGTGAAAATGATTTCCTTTCACACATGAAATCACAACACTCTTCAGAGAAATGGCCTCACAAAACCCTTTCTAAACCCCAACACCCTAACCCTTTTAAGCCTTTAATGTGTTCCGTCTTCTCATTAGTTCTTGGCCTCCGTGGTGTGTCTAACAACTCCTTTTAGAATGTAGAGATTTTGAAGTAAATTTATTTCCTCTATGTTTTCTCCAGATTTGGTTGGTTGGTCTCATAGATAATAAATTATAATAACAATAAATAATAATAGCCAACCTATATTTAGCTCTTACTATGTGCTGGGCATTGTGCTAAGCACTTTATACTATTACCTCATTTAATCTTTGCAATAACTCCATAGAGTAAATGTTATTATTATCCCCACTTTACATACAGTTGTGATATCTCAGACTGGTTAGGTAACTTGCAAAATGTCAAAAACTAAGAGGTAAAGACTGATTCTTAGCAGCCCCATCTAAGTTGTGCTTTTATCTACTGGGCCGCAAAGAGACATATATTACTATGTGGGATTTCTTCTTTCTTCTCCAAGAAGAAAAGTGAATTTCCATGTTATGGAATATTTAACTACAAGTACAAGTATTCCCAAGATTTCTCTCTTCCCCACTCCAGCCCCAGAACACTTGGCTTTTCCTCGCTCACAACACTGAAATTCTAATGGGGATCAAACAATTCTCATTTCCCTCAGACACCAATTGAAGCTTATTCATTTTCTCCTTAACCAAATATTTAAGTTTACAAAGCACTAGTAATTAACTGCACTATTTATTAAAGGAATTAATAAAACTAGATTTTTAAAAATAGATTTTAAGTCATTTACCCTCCCAGTATCACAAATAGAGCCATTTTTGACCACCATTGGATCTTCTCCACCTTTCGTTGTGTAGTGCATAGTTATACATACAGTATTTCGTACAAAAGCATAAATCACAGAAGCACCGTCTCGAAGGAAAGGAGTTTGAAAGGGGTAGGTGCAAATTAATCTGCCACATATAAGATTCCTGCAAACATAATAAATTATACGATTATTATGCATTAGGCATTTATTAGGAATGCATCAGATTGGTTTCTTTGACAAAAAAGTAAAAATAAACAATGGTTCTCCATTTATGGCAATATATCTAAGGAAAATGTAACACTTTAATGCTAACATTTAAAGTAAAAAGTAAAGCCATTGATACAGGCTTAATAAGCCTGTAGCACAAGAAAGATGCCAAGGCTAGAGATTTTGATTTCAGATTTACTCCCATACACATGTGATACTTGAAACCACTGGAATGAATGACATATATAGAGAAAAACTAAAAACAGAATCTTACAGAACACGAGAGGTTATCTTTAATATTTGCATAGCATACCTCCATGCACAAAATTTATATTTGCTTCTTTCTCTACCACAGTTCCCAAACCTATCAGTTTGAGACTGTATTTCTTCATAGCAGGCAAATGGAGCATTTTTTGAACCTGTCAAAGTTAGAAATATATTTGGATTAAAACTTCCTTTTTTTCCATCTTCCTCAATTTCCTCATATATTTATGTTTCTTATGTTTTTTTCTCTATTATTATCATCTATTCAAAAGTTTCCTAGTGACGTTGTAAGAAAAAAGAAATGATTAAAGTGAAAAGTAACGCTCATGGTTATTTCTCCTTTTACTTCATTTTCAGTCATTTCCATCACAAAAGATATTATGAGGATGGGGAGAGCTACAGAAGTGTAAACCTTGAGAGGGCTCTGTGAAAGAAGACAAGAGAGAGAAAACTATACTTGTTCTCCTAGATTCTGAGTAGGAATTTATAAAAAGCCAGGTGTATAAAAAAATCTCATTAAAGAAAGCTCGTATCTTCAGAAAGTCTGAAGTGAAGGGACCAAAATTGCCAAACTATAAATTTACCTATTTTTCCTTCATTCCTATATTAGTTTTTTTATCATTGTATAAAAAATTACCAATATACCGGCACCTTAAAACAATACCCACGTCACAGTTTCTGTAAGTCAGGAGCCTGGCAAAGCACAAGCAGGTTTTCGGTTCAGGGTCTCACTAGGCTGAAATAAAGTTCTTAGCTGGGGTTACAGTCTCATTTGAGGCTGGAGTCCTCTTCCAATCTCACTGGTCGTTGGAAGAATTCATTTTTTTGCACCCATTGCTCCATTGTCTTACTATCTGCCAAGGGTTGCTCTTGGCCCCTCAGGTCCTAGTCACACGGCCCTCTCACAACAATGGCAGCTTATTTCTGCCAAGCCAGCAAGAGAATCTTCTGACATCTTCCTTCTTCTAAAGGCTCACATTATTAGGTGAGGCCCCACTCAGAATGATCTCCCTTTTGATTAATTCAAAGTTGACTAATTATGGACCTTAATTACATCTTTAAAATTCCTTCATATTTACTATATAATCTAATCATAGGAATGATATTCCATCATATATTCACGGGTTCTCCCCCAACTCAGAGAGGGGATTATCCAAGAAATGTACACCAGAAGAATATTGGGGGCCATCTTAGAATTCCACCTAGCACAGTCACCGTCTCCAGAATGAACCTTGCTAAGTCTAACTGCCCATCTATAAAATATAAAAGTAGGTAATAATATCTACCTCAGTGGATTGTTATGAAACTTAATTAAGATGATGCTTATTTAGTCACTCTTTTTTTTATTAATTTATTAATTTATTTTTGGTTGCATTGGGTCTTCGTTGCTGTGCATGGGCTTTCTCTAGTTGCAGCGAGCGGGGGCTACACTTCACTGCGGTGCACGGGCTTCTCATTGCAGTGGCTTCTCTTGTTGCAGAGCACGGGCTCTAGGCTCACAGACTCTAGAGCGCAGGCTCAGTAATTGTGGCGCCATGGGCTTAGTTGCTGAACAGCATGTGGGATTTTCCCTGACCAGGGCTCGAACCTGTGCCCCCTGCATTGGCAGGCGGATTTTCAACCACTGCGCCACCAGGGAAGTCCCATATTTAGTCACTCTTAATTCCCATCTAATCCTTCTCCATTTTCTTTTGAGATTAAGAAGGTTTCTCCTATTTACCAGCTCCTTCTATGATTTACATTTTCCCCACTATTCCCTTTAATTTTTTACCTTCTCCTAATTCTATCTCTTTCCACCATTTTTAAACATTGGTCCATCAAAGGTGCTTGTATATGTACCGTGAGGACAGGTAATGGTATTTCTGAGTATTCACAATGTTTATTAGCTCAGTTGTGAATCTGAGAATACCAGGTTAGGAATGCTCTTCATCCAGGCCAATTTTTACTCATTCAAATAGTGCTTCTAAAGGTACCAATAAGCCCTGTATTTAATTTCTCCCTTGAATACCTTCTCTCATTAGTGTTAGGGACTTTCTTTCAGCTCAGTCTGGGTTTTCCAAGGTGATATGGAAACACCAAAAGGGCAACACTTTGAAAATGTGAAATCACATGTCAAATATTTCCTTAAACCCAGTATACTGATGAAGTCTACAAAGTAAGAGAATTTTCTCTTCTATAGTCCAAATAGTGTATTTAGATTCCCTCTAACCTATTATCAAATGCTATGAGGTACCACAAAATAGTAGATGGACTTTCATAGACAGATGTGCATGGCTGGTACTAGGTCAGTAAATGTGGGTGCTGGAAAACTACTGCAAGTAGTTTAGGCAAGACTCATAAATAGCACTGCAGAGTAGGGAGTCTGAGGTTTTACTCCCTTGACCACTATTAGAGACGACTAGTTTACGTTTCCAGTTAGATGGACTAGAAGGCCACCCCATCTCAACTGTAATAAAGGGAGCCATTGAAACGTTAGCTAAAGTTTTATCTTTCATAACCTGACATCTTTCTCACCTCATCTCATGACTAACAGGCATTTGCAACTTAACATATCCTAAAACCAAATTGTTTTACACCCTAGGCTTCTTTATAGGACCATTAGTCAACCAATGTTCAGGCGAAAACTTAGGAAGAATTCTTGATTTCTTTTTCCCCCCCTCACTACCTGCCTCCACCATCTAATCTATGTATTATGGACACTGCCCCTAAATACAGCCTGAGCATGACCACTTCTCATCTGCTGCGCAGTCACCACTCTAGCCTATGCTATCATCAGTTCTCTTCTAATATGCTACCATAGCTTCTAAACGACTCCCCACTTCCACTCTCCATAGTACATTCTCCATATCGTAAGTCAGAGTGATCTTTTTAAAAAATAAAAATACATCAGCCTCTTACTTAAATATCTCTAGTGGTTTCCCATTACATTAAGAATAAAATCCAATTTTCTTGCCATGGTCCTTACTCAGCCTGGTTCACTACCTTTCAGCCACACTGCCCTTCTTTTCATCCTTGAACTCACCAAATTCATTCCTAACTCAGAACCATAACATTTGCTGCATTTCTCTGCCCAAAATGCTCTTTCCTAAGATCATCTTCTGGCTGACTTCTTCTTAATATTAAAGTTTCTACTCACATTTCACTTCCACAGAGAAACCATCTCTGAACACCCTGTCTGAAAAGCCTCACCTTCATCATCAGTCTTTTTCCTATCACTCTGTTTGCTGTTGCTTTGTTTGGGGGATTTTTTTGCTGTTGTTATCATACCATTCACCACTAATGGAAATGATTAGATTTATTTACTTATTTACTAATTTTTTATTGTTTATGCCTGAACCCTTCACTGGAATATAACCTCCATAAGAATAGGAATCTTTTTTTTTTGTCTTTCCCATCCCTGGGTTTCCAGTCCTAGAAGAATGCCTCGCCCAATTAAGGTGATAAATAAATATTTATTGAATGAATGAAAAAAATCAACACCTTGGGGAACATATTCCATGATCTGTCTTTCTTATGGAGTTTGACATCCAAAATCAAAACCTCCAATAGGAATTATACCTATTCTATTTGAAGCAATAGAGATTTTTAAAGATTAACATTTGAAACAAACTCCTTAGTGATCTCTCCCAAATTATGTTTCCAATGTCACCTCACTAATTTCATTAGTTTCTGTTTTGTGGCCTTCTAGATATTTTTTATTGAAAGAGGCAATATCGATTCTACATTTTTCAAATAACTTGTAGATAGAACCAATTTAAAATTTCCACAAATTCATGATACGAAGTAAGAGTTGAAATTTTTTCCTCCTGGCTCCTAAAACAGTCCTAAGAGATATTTAAGATAAATAAGCATAAACTTACTTATACAATCTGAAGCCACTTGAGCTATATAATTCTTTTCCATCTCCAATAAACTATAGATTATTACTGTAACACCAGCTGAAATAATGGAGAAATAACTATTTTCAAAGAAGTCCAGGAAATTCATCACTAATTATGAGAATAACAAGAGACAGATTAAATGAAATATTTATTATATTGGCACTCAAGGAAGAAATGTAAGTAAAGATTATCTCTCTATCTCTTGTTTTCATTTATGTTTACACTCCAGCTTCATTCTTCTGTCTCACTGAGGCCCATCCTTTTCCACATGGTCAAAAACATAGCTGCCCAAAACTCTGGATCTTTATTTATGATAATTTTGAGTCCTTAGAGGGAAAACTCTCTTGTTTAACTGTCTAAAAGTCCCAGAAAAGAAACTCAGAACCTCCCCAACTCCCTTAGCATGACTTAGACATTCAGCTCAAAACCCACCAAATGTAGCAAGGTTGAAGAGTACTGCAGTTAGACTGGGTCTGGTTAGGTACCCGTTACTGTCCAACCAAGTATAAACAGGGGTATAAGACCAAACTACACTAATAACATATTTCCCACAGTAACCATGTGGATATTAAGCAGTTCTTAGAAAGTGGTACTAAGAGGAAAATCCTACCTGAGGCCTCTGCAGAAAAAGATGAATCTAGAAGCCTACTGTGAAATCTTGCCTCCTACCATCAATAAAACAGTTTATGATACTCTCATCTATACTAACCTCTGCCTTCTCTATATAAACTTTGGTACTCCAGAAAAACATGACTACTAGAAAGCATAAACTGTTACCATAACCTCAACTTTGGCTAACTGTGGGCAAGTGGGGGGCAATTGTCCCCCAATATCCATTCCTTCTTTCTTCCATTCAGTAATAGAACTTTCTTGTTATTAGCAGGGCACATCAACACCAAGCTAGAGAAAACATTTTTCAGACTCCCTTGCAACTAGATATGGTATGTGACTAGGTTCTGGTCAGTGGATTATGAGTAGAAATTATATGCAAAACATCCAGTTAATGGCATTAAGCGCAAGCTGGTTACACTTCCATTTCTTCTTTTCTCCATTCCATGGGCTAGTATAAACGTTTTGTGCTGGAAAACTACCTTCTACCAGAGACACAAGGGATGACGGAGCAAAAAGAAAGACGACAGGTTCCTGAAAAATGTCATAGAGCAAAGCTGTTGAACCATCTTTGATGAACTGCCTATCTCTGGAATACTATGTGAGAGAGAAAATACAGTCTATCTCTTTTGAACCATTGGATTTTTAGGTATCTGTATAATAAGTTTATTCTCTAACTAATAATGAGGATTGCCATTATAGTAAACCAAATGCTTTAGGAATGGGTGTCCCATATAAAATGTATTACACCAGATGCCACGGTTCACTAGTAACAGGGAGACCAGATTGATCCAGACTGAGCTCCAAACTGATCCACAGTGTTCAGAGGACCAGTGGGAGCACAGGTGGTCAGCTCTACCCAATATCTGCATTGCAGTCATTGAAGAGTTTGCAGTACTGAGTCCAGTGGGATCAGTTGTTAACATAGGCAATCTTACAGACACTTTAGAAGCAATTATTACCATTCATGAGATCAAACAAATTAAGCTCAGTTGAATGACCACTTTGAATACTTGTAGTTTCCATTACATAATTCCTGAAACTTCCTATTTATCTTGGTCTCACTTTTATGAGATTCTATCATAGCACTACTTCTTCTGAGTTCTAAGACACTTTATTTTTTCCTCAGATAAAGGTACAAGCACTATATTCAGAGAGCCACAGTTCCTATCTCCCTATCTCCCTTATATCTGTCATATCAATAAATGCACTACCTATAAAAAATTTTCTAGGGGCCAAAGACAGTGGGCCATCCTCTATACCAGAATTAGAAATGTGCGACAGACTTTAAGTCTAGGTGTTTGGGGCCAAATATTAATTAAATGAATTGACTCCCTGGGGATACTAACTTTCAGAAAATAATTTATTGGTAATAATTTATTGGTAATTAACTGGTAATTTATTGGTAAAGAAAATAATTTATTGGTAAAGAATTTTTGAGGCCTTGATCTCTCTTGGTAAAATTATCCTGGACATTTTATCAAGAACTAGACTAGGACACACATCTACTTCTCTGACATTTAAAAAACTCTCATTGAGGAAGAGATCAGCAAGATGGCAGAGTAAGAGATCTCTCCAGCCTTCGTTCCCTCCCCCACAACACACAAAAACAACAGTTAGCTCTCTACAAACGAAAATAGCCCTGGGAGGGGCTCAAGGGTACGATTAAGAACCTATAGCGGGCTTCCCTGGTGGCGCAGTGGTTGAGAGTCCGCCTGCCAATGCAGGGGACACGGGTTCGTGCCCCGGTCCGGGAAGATCCCACATGCCGCGGAGCGGCTGGGCCCATGAGCCATGGCCGCTGAGCCTGCGCGTCTGGAGCCTGTGCTCCGCAACGGGAGAGGCCACAACAGTGAGAGGCCTGCGTACCGCAAAAAAAAAAAAAAAAAAGAACCTATAGCAACACAGCGGAGCAAGAAAGGAGACTAACTGGACAGAAAGGACCACTGGGTAGATGACTTAGGGGACATACTTGGAGAGCGCCAGGAACACAGAAGGGTGGGGACTATCAGCATCTGTCATGCAGTGGATGCCACCACCGTCCCCAGTGGCCTGCTCTCCAGAGGACACGGCAGAGTTTGCCAGGAGGGCCTCCACAACAGCCATGGACACCCCACAGCTTTCACAGTCGAGGACCCCACAGGGCTCACCACAGGAGGACCCCAGCAGCCTGCTCCACAGAGGACACTGGCAGCTTTCTCCGTGAGGCTATCAAGAGCCATCTCCACCCAAATAAGAAGATGCTGCTGCACCCCACCCAGAAAGAGCTGCTAGCGTTCTGGCCAAAGACCAGGGCTGCCCCTCCACCCCAAACGCTGCATATGCCCCAGACCCCAGAGCCAGAGCTGCTCCATGGGCACCCAGTCACCAGTCCTGTGTGCTGCCCAGAGCCTTAGACCCTGGATCCACTGTTGCTCAGCAAGCACATGCTTTCCAGGCCTTGCCTCCACGGATGCTCCACGTGTGCCCATGCCTGAGACAGCAGGAAAAGCCTACAGGTACTATCATACAGCTAATACTATACTTATCTAACTAAGTGTAATATTAAGCGTTCTCCATCTAAGAGAACATCGCTAAATCACAACAATGTTTTACTAATTTCTTACTACTTTCATTCAATGTTGACCCTATACAGTGCAGTAAGGAAATAAAAAGAAGTAAATAACATACAAACTGGAAAATAAAAAGTAAAACATTCTTTATTCTCAGAAGACATGATTGTGTGTGTGTGTGTAGAAAATCCAAGAAAGTCAACAAAAAATACTAGTAGAGCCAGTGTGGTCGGTACTGTGGGTCATCATCAAATTCCAGTGATCTCTGCGAAATATAGCTTTTTAGACAAAAAAGTATACAGTCAGTTTGCTTCTAGCAGTAAATTTCATATCATCTTTGTCAGCATTTGTATAGGAAGAAATAACTCGGAAAGCGCTAGATGTTTGATTAGTTACCAGGCAATATACAAAATGTAAATTTTTTTTCTTATGATGATTCATTCTGAGCAAGTACTCTGAATTCTTATTATATAATATTTTTTCCATTTAACAATTGTTCATCTACATCATGGTATAATTCTCTATTCTGTGATGACCAGTTAGAATAAGATTTCTCTATATTTGGTAGGCATCATTATGACTTACTATATCAGATCACAGAGAAGGAGTCAAGATACAAAAATCGATTGTATTTCTACATATTAGCAACAAACAATTGGAAAACCAATCTTCATAAAAACAACACTTTTTACAATCGTACCAAAACCTAAAATGTAGTTAGGATTAATATAAAATAAAGATATTAAAAATATGTTCATTAAACTACAAAACGCTACTTAAAGCATCATGGGTTGCAAAACACAATATTGTTAAGATATTAATAATCCAGAATTCATCTATAAATCTGACACAACCTCAGTCAAAATTCTAGGAGGCAATTTTTTTTTTTAGAAATTGGCAAGCTGATGTTAAAATTTATATGCGATGAAAAGGACTCAGAAAATCCAAAGCAGTATTGAAAAAGAATAAATGAAGTTGAATGACTTATATTACCTAATATATAAAGGTTTACTATAAACTACAGTAATTAATAGCATAAGGATAAACAGATTGATGTAGAAGAAATCTAGAAATGGAACTATATTATATTATCAACTCATTTTAAACAGAGATAGCAAATCAATGGAATGAAAAAATAATAATCTTTCCAAGAAATAATGATTTAAAAGAAAAGTTAGGTTCAAGGTGAAGATGGTGGAATAGGAGGAACTGGAGCTCAGCTCTCCTCACAAATATATCAAGAATACATCTACAAATGGAACAATTCACACAAAGCACCTGCTGAACACTAGCAGAGGACCTCAGATGCCTAAAAGGACAAGAAAAGATCCCCGCATAACCAGGTAGGATGAAAGAGAGAGAAGGAAGAAAAAGAAAAGAGGAAACGGGATGGGACCTGCTCTCCTGGGAGGAGTTGAAGGAGAGGAGAGGTTCCCGCAACTGGAGAAGCCCCCTCACTGGCAGGGCAATTAGCTGAGATAGAAGGGGAGCTGCGAGGGCTATCAGAGGAAAGTGCAGCAACCAGTCTGTGGCAGGCAAGACAGAGCGAGATTTACACAGATGGTCCATGCCACAGCCTGCAAGCCCCAGGGTGAAACGGGTGTCTGCCAGTGCCGGAACATGGGGTTTGGAGAGCAGACCCAGGGAGAGGAGGGCTGTTGGCTGCTCGGAGACAGCCTGAGGGGACAGAAGTGAGGAGCTCTGCAACTGGGAATGCTCTTGGAAGAAGCCTGGACCACCACAGAAGTGAGGAGCCACTGTTGAGTGATGCATGAAGGGCGGGTCTGCCATCACAGCCTCTCTCCCCACACGCCAGCCCATGCCACCACAGGCACTAGGAGGGGCTCCAACCAGAGTGAGCATGCGTGCCCCAGTTGTTTCCACCTTATCCCCCTCCCACCTGAGTGAGCACGCACGCCACAGTCAGTCGCTGCCCCACCCCCTCCCGCCGAAACAGGCCAGCATGCCCCCAGTTGCTGCCTTCGCTCCCACTCGCCTGGGCAGTGAGCAGATGCCTGAGGTAGCCCACATGCAGAGGTGGGGCCGAAACCAAAGCTGAGCCCCAGGGGCTGTGCAACTAAGAAGAACTGAAATCTCTCCTTGCAGCTGCACAAGCCACGGATTAACCACCACGATCAGCTTGGTAAACCCAGCACCTATAGAACATCTGAAGGGACAATGAGCGCTCCCACGGCTGAGACGGATCCAGCTTTAGCAGCTGTGGACTTTGTGGGCACGTACATGCAGGAGCTGGGCCAGGTCAAAGTCTGAGCTGCCTCCACAGTGCCCACAGCGGGTCCAAAGACCTACCTAGAGGTCTTGGAGTGTCTCCTGGGGAGGTGGAGGTTGGCTGTAGCTCACCATGTGGGCAAGGACACTGGTATCAGAGGCCCCAGAGAATTTTGTTGTTGTTGTTTTATTTCTTTTTTTAAAAATTTTCTGGGGTATTTTTTGTTTTGGGGGGTTTTGTTTTTTTGTTGTTGTTTGTTTTCTTAGTTTATTATTTATTGTTTGTTTTGGTTTTTTTGTTTGGTTGTTTAATTGGTTTTTTTTTGTTTTCATTGGGGATTTTTTTTGGATTGTTTTTATTGTTTTTCTTGGTTTTAGTTTCTCTGTTTTATTTTGTTTATTTGGTTGCACAGCACAGCTTTCAGGACTTTAGTTCTCCAAACAGGGGTCAAACCCAAGCCCCCAGGGGGGAAGCACTGACTTATGGCTGCAGGACCGCCCAGGAATATTAATTGGCATGACCTCTCCTGGAGATCCCCATCTTGGCACCAAGACCCAGCCCCACCCAACAACCTGCAAGCTCCAGTGCTAGAACTACTCAGGCCAAACAACCAGCAGGACAGGAATACAGCCCCCCCATCAGTAGACAGGCTGTCTAAAGTCATACTAAGCTCCTGGACACCCCAAAACACACCCCTGGACAAGGACCTGCCCACCAGAGGGACAAGACCCAGCTCCACCCACCAGAGAACAGGCACCAGCCCCTCCCATCAGGAAGCCTACACAAGCCCCTGGACCAACCTCCACCACCAGGGGGCAGACACCAGAAGCAAGAGGAGCTACGATCCTGCAGCCTGTAGAAAGGAGACTTCGAACACAGTAAGTTAGATAAAATGAGATGACAGAGAAATATGTTGCAGATGAAGAAGTAAGGTAAAAGCCTCTCCTAAATGAAGAGGAAATAGGCAATCTAGCAGAAAAAGAATTCAGAATAATGATAGTAAAGATGATCCAAGATCTCAGAAAAAGAATGGAGGCACGGGTCAAGAAGATACAAGAAATGCTTAACAAGGACCTAGAAGAACTAAAGAACAAACAAACAGTGGTGAACAATACAATAACTGAAATGAAAAATACACTAGAAGGAATCAATAGCAAAATTACTGAGGCAGAAGTACAGATAAGTGAGCTGGAAGACAGAATGGTGGAAATCACTGCTGCAGAACAGAATAAAGAAAAAACAATTAAAAGAAGGACAGTCTCAGAGACCTCTGGGACAACATTAATTGCAAGAACATTCAAATTATAGGGGTCCCCGAAGAAGAGGAGAAAGAGAAAGGGACTGACAAAATATTTGAAGAGATTACAGTTGAAAACTTCCCTAACGTGGGAAAGGAAATAGTCACCCAAGTCCAGGAAGTGCAGAGTCCCACACAGGATAAACCCAAGGAGAAACACATCAAGACACATATTAATCAAACTAACAAAAATTAAATACAAAGAAAAAAATATTAAAAGCAGCAAGGGAAAAGCAACAGATAGCACACAAGGGAATCCCCATAAGGTTATCAGCTGATTTTTCAGCTGATAACCTGCAGGCCAAAAGGGAGTGGCATGATATCTTTAAAGTGATGAAAGGGAAAAACCTTACAACCAAGAATACTCTATGTAGCAAGGCTCTCATTAGATTTGATGGAGAAATCAAAAGCTTTGCAGACAAGCAAAAGCTAAGAGAATTCAGCACCATCAAACCAGCTTTACAACAAATGCTAAAGGAACTTCTCTAAGTGGGAACACAAGAGAAGAGAACAAAAGAGGAAGGGAAGAAAAGAGACCGACAAAAACAAACACAAAACAATTAAGAAAATGGCAATAAAAACATACATATTGATAATTACCTTAAATGTAAATGAATTAAACGCTACAACCGAAAGACACAGACTGGCTGAATAAATACAAAAACAAGACCCATATATATGCTGTCTACCAGAGAGCCATTTCAGACCTAGGGACACACACAGACTGCAAGTGAGGGGCAAATGGAAATAAAAAGAAAGCTGGAGTAGCAGTACTCATATCAGACAAAATAGACTTTAAAATAAAGACTGTTACAAAAGACAAGGAAGGACACTACATAATGATCAAGGTATCAATTGAAGAAGATGTAACAGTTGTAAATACAGATGCACCTAACATGCACCTCAATATATAACGCAAATGTTAAGCCATAAAAGGGAAAATCGGCAGTAACACAATAATTATGGGGGACTTTAACATCGCACTTACACCGAAGGACAGATCATTCAGACAGAATATTAATAAGAAAACACAAGTGTTAAATGAAACATTAGTTCAGAGAGATTAACTGATATTTACAGGACACTCCATCTGAAAGCAGCAGTATACACTTTCTTCTCAAGTGCACATGGAACATTCTCCAGGATAATCAGATCTTGAGTCACAAATCAAGCCTTGGTAAATTTAAGAAAATTGAAATAATATCAAGTATGCTTCCTGACCACAATGCTATGAGATTAGAGATTAAATACAGGAAAAGAAATTATAAAAACCACAAACACATGGAGGCTAAACAATGTTACTAAGCAATCGATGGACCACTGAAGAAATCAAAGAGGAAATCTAAAAATACCTAGAGACAACAAAAACACGACCATCCAAAACCTATGGAAGGCAGCAAAAGCACTTCTAAGAAGGAAGTTTACAGCAATACAATCTCACCTCAAGAAATAAGAAAAATCTCAAATAAACAACCTAACCTTATACCTAAAGCAACTAGATAAAGAAGAAGAAACAAAACCCAAAGTTAGTAGAAGGAAAGAAATCATAAATATCAGAGCAGAAATAAATGAAATAGAGACAAAAAAAAACAATAGCAAAGACCAATGAAACTGAAAGCTGGTTCTTTGAAAAGATAAGCAAAATTGATAAGCCTTTAGCCAGACTCATAAAGAAAAAGGGGAGAGGACTCAAGTCAATAAAATTAAAAATGAAAAAGGAGAAGTCGTACACCACAGAATACAAAGGATCATAAGAGGCTACTACAAGCAACTAACCATAGCCCAATAAAATGGACAACCTAGAAGAAATGGACAAATTCTTAGAAAGATACAACCTTCCAAGATTGAACCAGGAAGAAATAAAAAATATGAACAGACTAACCACAAGTACTGAAATTGAAACTGTGATTAAAAATCTTCCAACAGGCCTTCTAAATATGTCCTTCCACTCACTTCCTCCTCTTTTCTCTTGTCTGCCATCCTATGTGTGGTTGAATTTGCTCCTCGCCATGTCTTCTCACAAGACTTTCAGGATCAAGCAATTCCTGGCCAAAAATGAAAGCAGAATCGTCCCATTCCCCAATGAATTCGAATAAAAACTGGTAATAAAATCAGATACAACTCCAAGAGAAGACACTGGAGAAGAACTAAGCTGGGTCTATAAGGAACCGCACGTGACGTGTCACACATTTATGTGATCAAGGTCAATTGCATCTTAACGTATCAGAACATCACTAGTGTCTGGAACAGCTGTCTGTGTTTGATGGGAAAAATGGAATGGCTCTCTCCTCTTTTCTTGATCTTTCCTCATCACTGCTCACTGTGTAGCTCAGTAATAAATATGTGAAACCTTTTGTTGGAAAAAAAAAAAATCTTCCGACAAAAAAAAGGCAAGGACCAGATGACTTCACAGGCAAATTCTATCAAACATTTAGAGAAGAGTTAACACCTACCCTTCTGAAACTCTTCCAAAAAATTGCATAGGAAGGAACATTGTCAAGCTCATTGTACGAGGCCACTATCATCCTGATACCAAAACCAGACAAAGATATCACAAAAAAAGAAAATTACAGACCCATATCACTGATGAACATAGACACAAAAATCCTCAACAAAATACTAGCAAACAGAATCCAACAACACATTAAAAGGATCATACACCATGATCAAGTGGAATTTACCCTAAGGATGAAAGGATTTTTCAATATCCGCAAATCAATCAATGTGATACACCACATCAACAAACTGAAGAATAAAAACCATATGATCATCTCAATAGATGCAGAAAGAACTTTTGACAAAATTCAACAGTGATTTATGATAAAAAAAAATACTCCAGAATATGGGGAGAGAGAGGACCTACCTCAACATAATAAAGACCATATATGACAAACCCACAGCAAACGTCATCCTCCATGGTGAAAAGCAGAAAGCATTTCCTCTAAGATCAGGAACAAGTCAAGGATGTCCACTCTCGCCACTTTTATTCCACATAGTTTTGGAAGTCCTAGCCACAGCAATCAGAGAAGAAAAAGAAATAAAAGGAACACAACTTGGAAAAGAAGTAAAACTCTCACTGTTTGCAGATGACATGATAGTATACATAGAAAACCCTAAAGATGTTACCAGAAAATTACTAGAGCTCATCAATGAATTAGGTAAAGTTGCAGGATACAAAATTAATATAAAGAAATCTGTTGCACACCTATACACTAACAACGAAAGATCAGAAAGAGAAATCAAGGAAACAATCCCATTTACTATTGCATCAAAAAGAACAAATTGCCTAGGTATAAACCTACCTAAGGAGGCAAGAGACCTGTACTCCAAAAACTATAAGATACTGATGAAAGAAATAGAATACGACACAAACAGATGGAGAGATATACCATGTTCTTGGATTGGAAGAATCAATATTGTGAAAATGACTATACTACCCAAAGCAAGCTACAGGTTCAATGCAATCCCTATCAAATTGCCGATGGCATTTTTCACAGAATTAGAACAAAACATTTTACAATTTGTATGGAAACAGGAAAGACCCTGACTGGCCAAAGCAATCTTGAGAAAGAAAAACAAAGCTGGAGGAATCAGGCTCCCTGACTTCAGACTATACTACAAAGCTACAGTCATCAAAACAGTGTGGTACTGGTACAAGAACAGATATATAGATCAATAGAACAGGATAGAAAGTCCAGAAATAAATCCACACACTTATGTTCACCTAATCTACAACAAACGAGGCAAGAATATACAGTGGAGAAAAGACAGTCTCTTCAATAAGTGGTGCTGAGAAAGCTGGACAGCTACATGTAAAAGAATGAAATTAGAACACACCCAAACACCATACACAAAAATAAACTCAAAATGTATTAAAGACCTAAACGTAAGGCCGGATACTATAAAACTTTTGAGAAAAACATAGGGAGAACACTCTCTGACATAAATCGCAGAAAGATCTTTTTCAATCCACCTCCTAGAGTAATGGAAATAAAAATAAACAAATGGGACCTAATTAAACTTAAAAGCTTTTGCACAGCAAAGGAAATGGTAAACAAAAGTAAAAGACAACCCTCAGAATGGGAGAAAATATTTGCAAATGAAGCCACCAACAAGGGATTAATCTCTAAAATATACAAACAGCTCAGGCAGCTCAATATCAGAAAAAAAAAAAAAAAATCAAAAAATGGGTGGAAGATCTAAATAGACATTTCTCCAAAGAAGACATACAGATGGTTAAAAAGCACATGAAAAGATGCTCAATATCAGTAATTATTATAGATATACAAATCAAAACTACAATGAGGTATCACCACACACAGGTCAAAATGGCCATCATCAAAAATCTACAAACAATAAGTGCTGGAGAGGGTCTGGAGAAAAGGGAACCCTCCTACACTGTTGGTGGGAATGTGAATTGGTTCAGCCACTATGGAGAACAGTATGGAGGTTCCTTAAAAAACTGAAAATAGAGCTACCATATGATCCAGCAATACCAGTCCTGGGCATATATCTGGAGAAAACCATAATTCAAAAAGATACATGCACCCCAATGTTCACTGCAGCATACTATTCACAATAGCCAATAGCCAGGACATGGAAGCAACCTAAATGTCCATCAACAGAGGAATGGATAAAGAAGATGTGGCACATATATACAATGGAATATTACTCAGCCATAAAAAAGAACAAAATAATGTCATTTCCAGCAACAAAGATGGACCTAGAGATTGTCATACTGAGTGAAGTGGGTCAGACACAGAAAGACAAATGTCATATGATATCACTTATATATGGAAGAGGTTACAAATGAATTTATCTACAAAACAGAAATAGAGTTACAGATGTAGAAAATAAACTTATGGTTTCCAGGGGGTAAGGAGCAGGGGAGGGATAAACTGGAAGATTGGAACAGACATATACATACTACTATATATAAAGTAGATAACTAATAAGGACCTACTGAATAGCACAAGGAACTCTACTCCATACTCTGTAATAGCACATATGGGAAAAGAATCTAAAAAAGAGTAGATATACATATACGTATAACAGATTCACTCTACAGTACACGTGAAACTAACAGAATGCTGTAAATCAACTACACTCCAATAAAAATTTTTGAAAAGTTTAAATAAATAAAAATAAAAGTTAAATCAAAACCTCAGAGAAAAACAGGAAAATATGTGGATGACTTTGGAGTAGGTAAATACTTCTTAGAAAAACTATAGAAAAAATTTGATGAACTAAACTTCCTCAAAATTAAAGTTTTCTTATCAAAAATCACCATTAAAAATGTACATGGGAAACTGCATATTGGGAAAAAATACAATACTTATATCTTAAAATGCATTTGAATATAGAACGTATAAATTACACATATAAATAATAAAAAGGCAAAAACCCAATTAAAAATGGGCAAAGATGTGAACGAACACTACAAACGGAAAATATATATATTCCATATATCATATATGTAGTCAATAAGCAGCAAATAATGTGTTCAACATCTTTGATATCAATCATGATAGAAATGCAAATTAAAGCCAGAATCAACTACCATTTTACATTTACATTTACATTTTACTAAAATTAAAAAGACTCACAACATCAAATGTCACCAAGAACATGGAGCAACTGAAGTTCTCATGTTGCTGGTAGAGATAAGAAGTAGTATAATGTCTTTAGAAAACAGTGAGCAGGTTTCTCATAAAATTAAGCATACAGCTACTCTTAAGACAGCAGTTCCACTCCAAAATATTTACGCAGGAGAAACAGAAACATATATTTACAAAAAGACTTATATATGAAGCCTCATAACACCTCTATTCATAATAGAAAAGAAACCTAGAAACAATCCAAGTGTCCATAAATATGAGAATGTAAAAACTATCTGTAGAATACTCATATGATGAAATACTTCATTTATATGAAGTTCAAGAACAGGTAAAATTAACATATGATAATAGGAAAGATAACCATTATTGCCTTAAAGGAACTGACTGAAAAGAGATAGAAAGGAACTTACTGAGCTGATGAAAATTTTCTACTCTTTAATTGAAGTGAGGATTACATCAAAATATACACTTCAGATCTATGAAGTTCACTTTACATAATTATATCCCAATTTTTAAAAGTTCGTGGTTAATGCTGCTAGTAGAAATATGATATCTGAAAGGTAAATCCATATCCACGTTATGTCTCTATTCCAATGAGAGGAAACTGCTGCCCTTTATATGTTGGGAGAGATCTAACGTCATCAAGTTGGCACAGTGGCTGGCCAGTCTGTCACAGCATTGTGCTATATCAGAATCTGAATTTTGGCCCATTGCTGTTGACTTAGCCCATGGTTGTTAACCAAGCAACAAAAGTAATCAGATCATCTTGTTGAGGGAAATTCTATTTTTGAACCCACACATTGTCTCCATCCCTGCAGCCATAAACTCTTTGTACGTGGATTCGCTATGAAAGTACTAGGGTACCTGGGAAAAAATGCTAGCATTCACAGGACAGATAATGTTATTTATCTGATTATACATAGCCTCCTCTATGTGGCATGCCCTGTGTTGAACTTTACATGCAACACAAATATCTTCACATTCCCTGCTTTACCTGACAGGCACAACCACATACACCTTCTCTAGAACTTCTTGTTATCAATTTTTTAATATTATTTTTTTCAAGTCCTAATTAATTGCACATGATTAGTCACTGTCAAATATCAATACTGCCTCTGAATTTCTCTCTTTCGGACAAAGTAGGAAACCACATACACTGCTAGGATTCTACACAATAAGAGAATTTTCCTACATCATTTTTCAAAAACACCTCTGAGAGAGGTTATAATTATGCGGAGGGAATCCACTTCCAAATGGTGTCAAATACTGAGCAGACTCATCTGTACCAGGCCTTAATTTTTTCTTCCTCCAGCAACTAGTTATAGTAAACTTCCCATAAAGCCATAGAAATGCATTAAGACTCTCAGATTATTCAATAGAGGGGTTCTCAAACTAATATTTGACAAGAATTAGCCAAGTTGCTAAGACAGTAGATCTTAAATGTTCTCACCATGAAAAAGAAATGGTAATTATGTGACATAACGGATGTTTAGCTAACACTATGGAGGTAATGATCCTGAAATATATAAAAGTACCAAATCAATACGCTGTACAACTAAAACTTACACAATGTTATATGCCAATTGTATCTCAATAAAGCAGGTGGTTGAGGAGACTTAAACTTACCTCAAACTACAAATCTACTAGAAGAAAACATAGGGAGAAAGCTCTTGGAAACTAAACTGGACAAAAATAGATAAGTGGGACTGCATAAAACTAAAAAACTTCTCAGCAAAGGAAACAATCAACAAAGCAAAAATGAAACCTACAGAATGGGAGAAAATATTAGTAAACCATATATCTGATAAGGGATTAATCTCCAAAATATATGTTACTCATACAGCTCAATAAAAAAGACAAATAATGAGATCTAAATATAGCACAGGAGGGGCTTCCCTGGTGGTGCAGTGGTTGAGAGTCCGCCTGCCGATGCACGGGACACAGGTTCGTGCCCCGGTCCGGGAAGATCCCACGTGCCGCGGAGCGGCTAGGCCTGTGAGCCATGGCCGCTGAGCCTGTGCGTCCGGAGCCTGTGCTCCACAACGGGAGAGGCCACAGCGGTGAGAGGCCTGCATACCGCAAATAAATAAATAAATAAATAAATAAATAAATAAAAATAAAAATAGCACAGGACCTAAATGGACATTTCTTGAAATAAAAGACATACAAATGACCATCAGATACGTGAAAAGGAGCTCAACATCACTAATCATCAGGGAAATGAAAATCAAAACCACAACTCACAGCTTTTAGGATAGCTGTTATCAAAAAGAAAAAGATAATAAGTATTAACAAGGATGTGGAGAAAAGGAAACTTTTATATACTGTTGGTGGGAATGAAAATTGGTACAGCCATTATGGAAAACAGTAGACAGCCTTCTCAAAAATTTAAATGCACTACCTTATGATCCAGTAAGCCTATTCCTGGGTATACATATGCAATGAGTATGTTAAGTAGATGACTGTGGCAATTACTTCACAACGTATATGCATATCAAAACATTACGTTGTACACCTTAAACATATTTTTCTCATTTATACCTTAATAAGCTCAAAAAACTAAAAATAGAGAGTTAAACAGAATAAAGAATTTAAATATATATAATTGTCCATTGTCTTGGTAATGTTAATAAAAATACTGAGCACCAACTACATAGATGTTACAATACAATACCTTTTCCATATATGCTCTCACAACGTGCATCAAGATCTTGGCAGCCTCCATCAAAACAAAAAGCTTTTCCTCCTTTACATTTGTGTCCATTGTGTATAGTTATATCAGCCGGACAGCTTCCTGAGCTTCCATTACAAACCTCAGGAACATCACATTCAGGATGCGCAATGGGCCTACATACAGCACCTGCTTGCATAAGCTAATAGAAATTAAAACATAAAAATTAAAGCATTATATATAAGGTTGTTGTGTTCATCAATATTTATTTTAAAATTGCTCTAATTCTATTTATAGTTTGATGATGTACTTATTCATTAATGTCTCTATCTTCTTGTTATAAAGCCTTATGATAATCATATTGAAAAAAATTGAATGTTATCAACCAAAACAGGAGATAAGACATATGTACAAGGAAAAGGATAACACAAATATGATATAATGAGAGCCCAAGTTTTGTTTGTGCTTTGGTAGAAGGGAGAAAAAGTAGCTTTTAGCTTGGGATAATTATTCCTTTGGGGCAAAAATTATGAAATTTAGATAATTTCCAAATAAAATATACTTATTCAAACCATAGTTTTTAAGTATGGAATATCTGTAATTCTATGAAAATGTGAAACCTAAATAACTGAGAATGAACAGTGGGAAACCAAAGAGTGATTAAAAGAGGCAGGTCAACTACTGAAGTCTCAGAAAAGAAGGAACCCAATTGTAATTTTTCTCCTGAATTATCCTATGGTTAATTAACACTTGCATGTATACTATTCTGAAATTTTATATAAAGAATCTTAACTGGGCATTTATCTCATACTTCTTAATTGATGACTTCCAGTTCACACTAAAAAGATTATGGAGGTAAGAATTAACCACGATAAGATTCTAGGAGAAAAATAACATAAAACCACATCAGTCAAAGGATAGTGAAGAACACAGAACAGTGGCAGATTGTTCAATAGAGGGGTTCTCATGTGACGAATCTGTCACACATATGTTGGAAGAGCTGAAAAGTAAAACAGGGGACAGGAATCAACATCTTCACCATATAAGCTAAAATGTGACATTTAAGTCAAATGATCTTTGTATAACAAATTCATAGTTTAAATTTTGTGCTAACACGTAGCATTTGGAAAGTGTTACATCTAGTGAGTTTCATTATTTATGCATTTATGGAAAATTGCTGTATCTTTCAGTTACATACTTACAGATACCCATTACAACCTAAAATATAACTTTTATTCACAAAAATATAAATATTGGGGGCTTCCCTGGTGGTGCAGTGGTTGAGAGTCCACCTGCCGATGCAGGGGACATGGGTTCGGGTCCCATTCCGGGAAGATCCCACATGCCGCGGAGCGGCTAGGCCCGTGAGCCATGGCCGCTGGGCCTGCGCGTCCGGAGCCTGTGCTCCACAACGGGAGAGGCCACAACAGTGAGAGGCCCGCGTACCATTAAAAAAAAAAAAAAAAAAATGGATAAAATAAATGAAAACAGTCCCTTTTAGTGGTGATCTTCTGTATCAAAAAATTCTGTAATAGCTCTCAGTCAAGACTTAAAAACAGTAGGACATTTTAAAAATAGAATAAAGGAATTCTGCTGAACTAGAGTAGAAAAAAAAAAAGACTTAAAAACAATAGCATCATTAGGGAGAATAATGGCATTATAAGGAGGCCTCAACATCCAACTATAACTCATAAAATCAGAAACATCATGCTGAATTTAGTATTTTTTTCTTTACATGAAAGGTCATTTACTTTGACTTAACAGCTAAGTGTCTATGTATTCTAAAGTATCCAAGACATAATTCATTATATACTTAGAAGATAGTAATAAACTAAAATCTTACTTGACAGTTGTTGCAGCATGAGCCTCTATCACACTGTGTATTTGGTTTCAGCTCACAAGTTCGCGGATTACAACAGCTATCAGGTCCACATTGCTATAAATGAGTGGAAGGCACAAGTAAAAATACATCATGGAAGTAATATAAACTTTGTCAGGAGCTGTGCTTATTTTTTTATTTGTGGGGTAAAAATATGCATGCTGTCAACATTTATAGATTTTTGCATCTCTAAACAATTACAATACTAAGGTGTCATTTTTACTTCAGGTCACAACAGAGTAACTGGTACCTTACTAATTCTTATTTAACTAGAAAACTGGGCAAAACATATAAAACAACTTTTTAAAGAAATTGAATAATAGAACAGAGTGTAGAATGGTAGTTACCAGTGCCTGAAAGGTGAAAGGAAAGGGGAGACACTGATCAAAGGGTACACACTTTCAGGGCTTCCCTGGTGGCGCAGTGGTTGAGAGTCCACCTGCCGATGCAGGGGATGAGGGTTCGTGCCCCGGTCCGGGAAGATCCCACGTGCCACGGAGCGGCTGGGCCCATAAGCCATGGCCGCTGAGCCTGCGCGTCCAGAGCCTGTGCTCCACAATGGGAGAGGCCACAACAGTGAGAGGCCCGCGTACCGCCAAAAAAAAAAAAAAAAAGGGTACAAACTTTCATTTATGAGATGAGTTATTTCTCAGGATCTAATGTACAGCTTGATGACTATAGTTAACAATACTGTATTGCATACTTGAAATTTGCTAAGAAGTAGAAGTATTTTCAGCAAACCAAAAAATGATAACTGTGTGAGATGATGTATATGTAAACTGGTTTGATGCAGGAATCATCTCACAATGTGCACATATATGAAAACATCACAGTGTATACCTGTACACCTTAAATACATACAGTTTTTATTTGTTAATCATACCTCAGTAAAGCTGGGGGAAAAAAGGGTGAGTAGAGTTTAGACGCACTGCAAAGTTAGAGAGAACAGTCCCCAAGACTGTCCTCATTTCTTTCACCAATCTCAAGTTCGGTGGATTCCCAAAACCACCCTCAGGTTTTATAATTTACTGGAAGAACTCACAGAACTCACTGAAAGCTGTTATACTCACAGTTATGGTTTATTATATGGAAAGGATACAAATTAAAATCAGTCAAGAGAAAAAGCATTGAGGACAGAATCCAGGAGAAGCATTAAACATGGAGCTTCTACTGCTTTTATGCCATGGAATCGCAGCCATATTACTCTCCCAGCACTGATATGTGATGCTTCCTAACTCATTCTATGAGGTCAGTATTAGCCTAATATCAAGCCCAGACAAAGTAAAATTACATATCAATAAATCTGTAGATCTCATCAATAAGTCTACAGATCAATCAATAAATAGATCTCATAAACATAGATGCAAAAATCCTCAACAAAAAATTAGGAAATTGAATCCAACAATGTGCAAAAATAATTATATACTACAACCAAATGGGATTTATCACAAGTATGCAAGGCTGGTTTATTATGCAAACATCCATTAATATAATCCATCATATTGAGAGGCTGAAGAATAAAAATCAGTGACCATAAAAATTGCTGTAGAAAAAGCACTTGACGAAATCCAAACGCACTTATACAAAATGTTAGCAAACTAGGAATAGAGAGAACTTCTTCAATTTGGTAACATCTAGAAAAAAATCTGTGGCTAATATCACAGTTATGGTGAGAAACTATAAGCTTTCCTCCTAAAAAAGAAACAAGGCAAGGATGCCCCCTCTCACCACTCCCTTCAGCATCTTACTGGAAGTCCTAGCTAATGCAATAAGACTAGAAAATGAAGTGAAAATATACAGGTGGGAAAGAAACAAAAACTATTTTTATCCATAGATTACATGACTGCCTATGTAAAGAAAATACCAAATAATTAGCCAAAGAACAATAACAGTAAAAGCCTCCTGTGACTAATAAACAATTATAGCAAGGTTGCTGGAAATTGTTTTCCTTTATACCAACAATGAAAAATAAAAATTTGAAATAAAAAACACAATACCATTTGCATTAGCACCAAAACAATGAAGTACTTGGGAATAGTCCTAACAAAGTTTTACAGGATCAATATGAGAAAAACTACAAAACTTGATGAAGAAAATCAGAGAAGGTATAAATAAATGGAGAGATAGTCCATGTTCATGGATAGGAAGACTAAATATTGTTAAAATGTCAGTTCCTCACAACTTGATGTAGAGATTCAGTGCAATTACAATAAAAAAAACCAGTAATTATTTTGTGGACATAGTCAAACTGATTCTAAAGTTTATATGGAAAGGCAAAAGACTCAGAGTAGACAACCTAATGCTGAGGAAGAGAAGGAAGAAGAAAAAGAAGAGGCAGAAGAGGAAGAGGAGGAGGAAAATTGAAGGACCAAAAATACCCAGCTTCAAAACTTAATAAAAACTATAATAGTGGCAGTGTAGTATGCACAAAAGAATAGACAACGAGCTTAGAACAAAATGGAGACCCCAGAAACAGAACTACATAGAGATAACAAAACCTTTGTTAATGGAGTAAATGCAACTCAATGGAGAATTATCAATAAATGGTGTTGGAACAACTTGGGCATTCACAAGGAAAATAATGACTCTAGACACTGACCCTACACCTTTCTCACACACACACACAAAAATAATAACTCAAATGGGTCATAAGCCTAAAACTAAAATCCAAACTATAAAACTTCTAGGGGCTTAGATTTACAAGGGTAAATCTCCTCTTAAGTGCTCTTCCACAATAAATAAATAGGAATAATACCAATATTAAACAAATTCTTTCAGAAAGTAGGGGTAAGGGAGCACGTTCCAACTCATTTTATGAGTCCAGAATTACCCTGACACCAAAACCAGAAGAAAAGATTGCAAGAAAAGATAAAACTACAGACAATTCTCTTGTTAAAATAAGTGCCATAATCCTGAACAAAACATTGGCAAATTTTAAATTTTATATATACATATAAATTTATATATATTAAAAAACCCAAGTGAGGCTAATTTCAGGACTGCATGATGGCTGGGTTAGCACGCAAAAACCAATGAATGAAACGTATCATGTTAATAATAGAATAAGTGCTTCCCTGGTGGCGCAGTGGTTGAGAGTCCGCCTGCCGATGCACGGGACACGGATTCATGCCCCGGTCTGGGAAGATCCCACATGCCGCGGAGAGGCTGGGCCCGTGAGCCACAGCCGCTGAGCCTGCACATCCGGAGCCTGTGCTCCACAATGGGAGAGGCCACAACAGTGAGAGGCCCACGTACCACACACACACAAAAATAATAATAATAATAGAATAAAAACAGAAAATTCATATGATCAGCTCAATAGACACAGAAATACTTGGCAATATTCAACATTAATTCTTCATTAAGAATTCTCAGCTAAGATTATACTTAATGGAGAGAAATTGAAAGCATTTCCCCTAAGATCAAGAACATGGCAATAACGTCCTCTCTCAATATGCCTATTCAGTTTAGTACTGGAAGACCTAGCTAGAGCAACTGGTCAAGACAAAAAAAAAATTAAAGTCATCCAAATAAAAAGAGAAGAAGTAAAACTGTGGTTATTTGCTAATGATATGATCCTACATACAGAAAATCTCAAAGAACCAGTCAAAAAACTTTGAATTAACCAATGATTTCAGTAAAGTGGCAAGATACGAAATCAACATACAGAAATCAATCACATTCCTTTACATTAATAATGAAGCATCTGACAGAGAAATTAAAAAAAAAAAACCATCCCATTCACAATAGCATGAAAAACAATAAAATATTTAGGAATAATTTTAACCAAGAAAGCGAAAGATCTGCATAATGAAAACCACAAAACTCTGCTGAAGGAAATCAAAGAAGACATGAAGAAATGGAAAGATACCCCATGTTCATGGATTGGAAGAATTAATATTGTTAAAATGGCTATAGTACCCAAAGCCACCTACAGATTCAACATAATCCCTGTAAAAATGCCAAAGGTATTTCTCACAGTAACAGAGAAAACAATCCTAAAATCTGTGTGGAAACTCAAGACTCCAAATTGTGATTCTGAGAAGAAAAAAAAAAACAAAACAAAACTGGGGGTATCATGCTTCTGACAAAGCCATAGTAATAAAAACTATGTGTGTGTGAAAGCACAAAAGATCCCCAACAGTCAAATCAATTTTGAGAAAGAAGAACAAAGCTGAAAGTATCATACTCCTTGATTTCAAATTACAGCTGGTCCTCCATATCTGTGGGTGCTCAATCCATGCATTCGACCAACCTTAGATTGAAAATATTCAGAAAAAAATCCAGAAAGTTCCAAAAAGCAAAACTTAAATTTGCTGCATTCTGGCAACTATTTACATAGCATTTACATTTTATTTACAACTATTTACATATCATTTACATTGTATTAGGTATTATAAGTAATCTAGAGATGATTTAAAGTATATGGGAGTATGTGGGTAGGTTATATGGCATTTTATAAAAGGGATTTGAACATCCATGGATTTTGGTATACCTTAAGGGTCCTAGAACCAATCCCCTAGATATCAAGGGATGACTGTTTCCTACAAAGCTACAGTAATCAAAACAGTATATTTTGTTTCCTACAAAGCCACAATAAGCAAAACAGGATGGTACTAGCACAAAAACAGACTCACAGATCAATGGACCAGAACTGAGAGTACAAAAGTAAACCCATACATACGCAGACAATAAACTTACAATGAGGGAACAAAGAATATACAATAGAGAAAGGAGAGTCTCTTCAACAACTGCTGTTGGGAAAGCTGTACAGTCACATGCAAAAGAAAGAAACTAGACCAATACCTTACACCATACACAAAAATGAACACAAAATGGATTAATCTGAATATAAAACATGAATCCATAAAATTCCTAGAAGAAAAAATAGGCAGTAATCTCACTGATATCAGTCTCAGTAAGGTTTTTGTGGAACCCACTCCAAAGGCAAGAGAAACAAAAGCAAAATAAACAAACGGGACTATATCAAGCTAAAATTCTTCTTCACAGCAAAGAAAACCATCTCAAAATGAAAAAGCAACTTACTGAATGAAAATATATTTGCAAATCATATAACTGATAAGGGCTTAATATCCAAAATACATAAAGAGCTTATACAACTCAATAACAAAGTAATAACAACCTGACTAAAAACCGGGCACAGAAACTGAACAGACATTTTTCCAAAGAAAACATATAGATGGCCAACAGGCACATGAAAAGATAATCAACATAACTAATTATTAGGGAAATGCAAATCAAACAACAATGAGATATCACCTCACACCTGTTAGAATAACTATTATAAAAAAGAAAAAATAACAAACGTTGGAGAGGATATGGAAAAAGGGAACCCTAGTACACTGTTAGTGGGACTGTAAATCAGTACAGCCACTATGAAAAACAATGGTGATTACTCAAAAGATTAAGAATTGCCGTACAACCTAGCTATTCCACTTCTGGGTATTCATCCAAAAAATACAAAAACACTAGTTAGGAAAAATATATGCCCTCCTATGCTTATTGCAGCATTATTTATAACAGCCAAGATGTGGAAACAACCTAAGTGTCCACTGATGGATGAATGGACAAAGAAGACCTAGTATACATACACAGTGGAATACTTACTCATCCATAAAAATAATGAAATCTTGCCTTTTGCGACATGGATGGACCTTGAAGGTATTATGCTAAGTGAAATAAGTCAAATGAAGGAAGACAGATACCATATGATTTCATTCATATCTGAAATCTAAAAACAAAACAAACAAATGAACAAACAAACAAAAAACCACACACACAAAAAAGCCAACAAAATAAAACCAAAAAACCTCTTAGATGCAGAAATCAGATTAGTGGTTACCAGAAGGGAAGGGGGTTCGGAGGTAAGAGAAACAGGTGAAGGGAGTCAACTATATGGTGATGGATGGTAAGTAGACTTGTGGTGCTGATCACTATGTAGTGTATACAGATGTTGAATTATAGTGCTGTACACCTGAAACTTATATAATAAAACAAACAAACAAACACCAGTATGGTACTGGGACAAAAATAGACATGTAAACCAATTAAACAGAATAGAAAGCCCAAAACTAAACCACGGCATATATGGTCAACTAGTATTCGACAAGGGAGTCAGGAATAACCAATGAGGAAAGGATACTCTCTTCAACAACTGGGAAAACTAGAGAAACACATGCAAAACAATGACAATGACTACTATCCCACATTACCCAGAAAAATTAACTCAAAGTGGATCAAAGACTTAAACATAAGGTCTGATACCATGAAACTCCTAGAAAAAAATGTAGGGAAAAACCTCATTGATACTAGTCTTGGGTATAAATTTTGGAGTGTGATGCCAAATGGACAAACAACAAAAGAAAAAACAACAAATGGGACATCAAACTCAAAAACTTCTGCACCTCAAAAGAAACAATTATCAAAATAGAAAAAAAACCCTACATGATGGGAGAAAATTTTTGCAAACCATATATCAGATAAGGGGTTAATATTCAAACTATATAAAGAACTTACTCAATTTGTTAACAACAACAAAAAAACACTCCAATTTAAAAAGGGGCAGAAGAACTAAATACACATTTTTCTAAAGACATACAGATGGCCAACAGGCACATGAAAAGATGCTCAACATCACTAATCATCAAGAAATGGTAATCAAAACCACTATGAGATACCACTTCACACCTGTCAGAATGGCTATCACGAAGAAGACAAGAGACAACAGGTGCTGGCAAGGATGTGGTGAAAAAGGAAGCCTTATACACTGTTGGTGGGAACGTAAATAGGTCCAACCAATTGGTCCACTATGGAAAACAATATGGAGGTTCCTCAAAAAATTAAAAATAGACCTACCATATGATCCAGCAATTCCAGTTCTGGGTATATACCCAAAGGAAATGAAAACAGAATTTCAAAGAGATATGTGCATTTATCACAATAAATCTTGGCTATTTACAAAAACCAAGATATGGAAACAACCCAAATGCCCATCAATGGATTAATGGATAAAAAAATTTGGTACACATACATAATGGAATGTTATTCTGCCATGAAAATGGAAGCTATCCTCCCATTTTCAACAACATATGTGAATCTTGAGCACATTATGCTAGCGAGATAAGTCAAACAGAGAAAGACAAGAACTGTGTGATATCACTTACATGTGGAATGTTTAAACCTGTGAAAAACAGAGTAAAGTACTGGTTACCAGAGGTTGTGGAGGCAGAGGAGTAAGAGTGATGGTATTTAAGGGTACACACTTGTATCGAGCAATAAATAAGCCATAGAGATCTAATGCACAACATAATGAATATAGATACTAATATTGTACTGTAATTATGTAATGTAATAAATATCACTACCTCAGCAATCATATAACAATATATAAATGTATCACAGTAACACACTGTACAACTTAAGCTTACAATATTACACTTAAATTTATTCAATTTAAAAAAACTCTTAGTTAACTAGAAATAGAAGGAAATTTCCTCAATATGGTAAAGGGCATCTATTTTTGAAAAAAGCTTATTATCTAATATCATATTTAATGGTGAAAGTCAGAAAACTATCCCCCTAAAAATAAGAACAAAGCAAAGAAGGCCACTCTCAGCACTTCTAATCAGCACTAGAATTCAGAAAAGTCCACTGTAATTTTTATACTATTGTTAGTATGAAATTGTTAAATAAAATTTGTTAAATTTTATTTGTTAATTGTTATACAATTGTTAATACAATTGTGATACAATTGTATACAATTGTTAAATAAATGATACAATTGTTAAATAAAATTTTTAAACACTATCAAAACAAGAAATCTATAGAAGAACGAAAGAAGATCTGAATAAGTGGAGAGATACACAATGTGCACAGATTGGCAGACTTAATATTGGTGAGAAAAGTAATTCCCCCCAAATTGATGTATGAATACAACACAATTCGAATCAAAGTCCCTACATTCACATGCCTGTTCTCCAATTTACATGGAAATAAAATGGTCCCAGAATAGTAAAGCTATTTTGGAAAAGAGGACCAAAGTTGGCTGATTTACACACAATGTTTTCAAGACTTACTGAAAAGTGCATTAGTTAAGACAGTGTGGAATAGGCATAAGGACAGACAAATAAACAGAAAAGAATTCAGGGAAAGATGCATATATATGGTCATTTATTATCATAGGAACAGGTGTTAACTGTTCTCTAAATGTTTGGTGAATTTACCTGTGAAGCCATCTGGTCCTGGACATTTTTTGTTGGTAGTTTTTAAAAATATTATTACTGATTCAATATCATTACTGGCAATTGGTCTGTTCATGTTTTCTGTTTCTTCCTGGTTCAGTCTTAGGAGAGTGCACATTTCTAGGAATTTGTACATTTCTTCCACGTTGTCCATTTTACTGGCATATAGTTTGCAGTAATCTTATGATCCTTTGAATTTCTGTGGTGTTGGTTGTAGCTTCTTTTCCATTTCTGATTTTATTGATTTGGGTTCTCTCTTTTTCTTGATGAGTTTGGCTAAAGGTTTATCAATTTTCTTTATCTTTCTCAAAGAACTACCTCTTATCTTCATTAATCTACCTTTTTAGTCTCTATTTCATTTATTTCTGCTCTGATCTTTATTATTTCTTTGCTTCTACTAACTTTAGGTTTTGTTTTTTCTTTTTTTAGTTACTTTAGGTGTAAGATTAGGTTGTTTATTTGAGATTTTTCTTGTTTCCTGAGGTAAGCTTGTATCACTAAAAAACTTCCCTCATAGTACTGCTTTTGCTTTGTCTCATTGATTTTGGTTCATTGCATTTTGCTTTCATTTGCCTACAGGTATTTTTTTAATTTCCTAATTTATTTCTTCAGTGATCCATTGGTTGTTTAGCAGTATATTGTTTAGCCTTGACATATTTCTGTTTTCTGTACTTTTTTTCTTGTAGTTGATTCCTAGTCTCATAGCATTCTAGTCAGAAAAGATGTTGGATATGATTTCAATTTTCTTAAATTTACTGAGATTTGTTTGGTGGCCTACCATGTGATCTACCCTGGAGATGTTACAGGGCACCTGAAACAATGTGTATTCTGTTGTTTTGGTGTGGAATGTTCTATATTTACTTCTATTAATTCCATCTGGTCCTATGTGTCACTTAAGACCAGTCTTTCCTTAATGATTTTCTGTCTGGATGGTAAGTCCATTGATGTAAGTGAGGTGTTAAAGTCTCCTACTATTATTGTGTTACTGTCCATTTCTCCCCTTATGTCCGTTAATATTTGCTTTATGTATTTAGGTGTTCCTATGTTAAATGCATATATATTTACAAATGTTGCATCTTCTTGGATTGATCCCTTAATCATTATATAATGTCCTTTGTCTTACAGTCTTTGTTTTGAAGTCTCTCTTGTCTGACATAAGTATTGCTACCTCAGCTTTCTTTTGATTTCCATTTGCATGGAATACCTTTTCTGATTCCCTCACTTTCAGTCTGCCTGTGTCTTTAGATCTGAAGTAAGTCTCTTGTAGGCAGTATATATATATATGGGTCTTTTTGTTTTATCCATTCAGCCATTCTGTTTCTTTTGATTGCAGCATTTAGTACAATTATATTTAAAGTAATTATTGGTAGGTATGTACTTACTGCCATTTTGTTAAGTGCAGGATACAAAATCAATATACAGAAATTTGTTGCATTTCTTTACACTAACAATGAATTAACAAAAGAGAAATTAAGAAAACAATCCCATTTAGAATTACATCAAAAAGAATAAAATATCTAGGAAGAAATCTAACTAAGGAGGTAAAAGACCTGTATTTGGAAAACCATAAGCCACTGATGAAAGAAATTGAAGATGACACAGATGGAAAGATATACAGTGTTCATAGACTGGCAGAATTAATATTGCTAAAATGGCCATAGTACCCAAGGCAATCTATACATTCAATGCAATTCCTATCAAAATATTAATGGCATTTTTCACAGAGCTGTAACAAATAATTCTAACATTTGTATGGAAACATAAAAGAGTGCAAATAGCCAAAGCAATCTGAAGAAAAAGAACAGAGCTGGAGGTACCATACTCCTTGATTTCAAACTATAGTATAAAGAGACATCAAAACAGTATGATACAGGCACAAAAACAGCACATAGATCAATGGAACAGAGTAGAGAGTCCAGAAATAAACCCACGCACTTATGGTCAATTAATCTTCAACAAAGGAGGCAAGGATATACAATGGGGGAAAGACAATCTCTTTAATAAGTAGTGCTGGAAATCTGGACAGCTACATTAAAAGAATAAAACTGAAACATTTTCTTAAACCATATATTAAAATAAACTCAAAATGGATTAAAGACGTAAATATAAGACCAGAAAACATAAAACTCCTAGAAGAAAACATAGGCAGAACACTCTGACATGAACTGCAACAATATTTTTTGGATCTGTCTCTTGAGGCAAAGGAAACAAAAATAAACAGATGGGACCTAATTAAACTTAAAAGCTTTTGTGCAGCACATGAAACCACTGACCAAAGCAAAAAACAACTTATTGAATGTGAGAAAATGTTTGCAAATAATATGCCTGATAAGGAGTTAATATCCAAAATATATAAACAGCTCATACAACTCAATATCCAAAAAACAAATAACCTGATTTAAAAATGGGCAGGAGACCTGAATACACATTTTTCCAAAGAAAACATACAGATGGCCAATAGGCACATGAAAAGATGCTAACAACACTAATCATTAGGGAAATGCAAATCAAAACCACAATGAGATATCAACTCACACGTGTCAGAATCACTATCATCAAAAAGATCACAAATAACAAATGTTGGCAAGTAAGTGGAGAAAAGAGAACTCTTGTACACTGTTTCCCACTATGGAAAACAGTATGGAGGTTCCTCAAAAAAACCCCTAAAAATCAAGCTACCATATGATCCAGCAATTCCACTCCTGAATATATATCCAAAGAAAACAAAAACATTAATTCAAAAATACACATGCACCCCAATGTTGATAGCAGCATTACTTACAATTGCCAAGATGTGGAAGCAACATAAGTGTCCATCAACAGATGAATGGATAAAGAAGACGTGGTACACATATACAATAGAATATTACTCGACCATAAAAAAGAATAAAAGTTTTCCATTTGCAACTACATAGATGGCCCTAGAGGGTATTATGCTTAGTGAAATAAGTCAGACAGACAAAGACAAGTACTCTATGTTATCACTTATATGTGGAATATAAAAAATAAAACAATGAATGAATATGACAAAGCAGAAACAGATTCCCAGATATAGAGGTCAAACTACTGGTTACCAGTGGGGAAAGGGAAGAAGGGGAAGATGGGGTAGGGAATTAAGAGGTACAAACTACTATGCATAAAATAAATAAGCTCCAAAAATACATTGTACAGCACAGGGAAATATAGCCCTTTTTAAAATAACAACTTTAAATGAAGTACAGTCTATAAAAATATTTAATCACTATGTTGTATGCCTAAAATTAACATAATATTTAAAATCATTGATACTCAATAAAAGAAAAAGATATATGCACCCATATGTTCACTGCAGCATTATTTACAATAACTAAGATATGGAAGTAAACTAAGTGCCTATCAATAGATAAATGCATAAAGAAGATGTGGTACATATATACAATGGAATATTACTCAGCCATAAAAAAAAGAATGAAATTTTACCATTTGTAAAAGCACGGATGGACCTAGAGGGTATTATGTTAGGTGAAATAAGTCAGACAGAGAAAGACAAATACCTTATGATTTCACTTTTATGTGGAATCTAAAAATATAACAAATGAACAAACATAGCAAGACAGAAACAGAGTTATAGATACAAAGAACAAACCGGTGGTTGCCAGAGGGAAGGGGTTTGGGGGGAGGAAAGAACTAGGTGAGGGAGATTAAGAGGTACAAAATTCTAGCTGCAAAATAAATGAGTCAGGAGTATAATATGTACAGTGTGGGGAACATAGTCAATAACTATGTAATATCTTTATATGGTGACATATCATAACTAGACTTATCAAGATGATCATTTTGAAATGTATAGAATATTGATTCACTATGTTGTGTAATAGGAATTAACACAGTGTTGTAGGTCAATTTAAAAAATGAAAAAAAATCTCTACCTGAATTGTACCAATGCTTGTGTACATTTGCAAACATTCATCCACCTGTATACTTATATTTGTTGTATTCTATTGTATGCAGATGATGTCTCCAAGAAAATTGATTTAAAAATAGATGAAGAGTAAAAAGGGAGGACTTGTTCTACCAAATGGTGAAACATAATATAAAGGCACAGTATTAAAACAATGTGATATGAGTACAAGTTTGTTCTGACCCATGCATGTATCCAATCCTAATATCATTTCTATCTTATGATCGTGAACATTTATCATATTTGCAGTACTGCTGCAAAAACTGAACTGTCTAGAAGCATTACACCCTGGACTTTTTGCATTCATTATATTTTCTCTAGGGCTTCTCTATCAAGTGAGTAATCAAACTCACCCAATGTTCAGACTGTAACTTTAACAGTCTTCCCTCCCCATACTGCTGATTCCATTGTGAGGCAATACCCTAAAGGATACTTGATGGTCTGCTCCCACATTGATCTTCAATAAGACACTTATCAAATGTCCAAAGGTTAAGCACAGGTTTGAAAGATTTTACATATTTAGTCTGGAACCAAAAGCTCATTGTAGACTTCCCTTTTTTCCCGTCAGCAATAATTTTTTGGGAATATTCTTATATTTGTCCAAAACTCTTCAACCTATTAAATCTAGATGGTATATTCTTGTGTGTATTTCAACCTTGATTTTATTACTGCCAATATGTTGCACAGTACTCAGTCATATTTGGGATATATAACATATATGACAAAGAGTTGAACTAAAACAATAAATTTATCAATTTTCCAATTATCAGACTTACTTCCTCAGTACCACAGTCACAGATTTCATTTTCCTCCACTCTGCCATTTCCACAGATTGATGCCGGAGCCCTCTGCATTTGTGGCTTATTCTGAAGACACCGGGCACCCATATTTGAAATGAAATTTTCAAAGTCACTCAAACTGCAATTGCTAAAAGTCTTCACACCGCTGGATTGCCTAAAGATGAATCCGTATAATGTCATGGCAGTATACTTCTGAAAACACAACTCTATATTACATAAGTTAATTTCAAAATGTTAAATTCAAGAGGTAATGATAAATGTTTATAACAAGTGCTCAGAGGCCAAAGTCATTCTGCAGGAGGTCATGTGATTTCATTCACTGGAATACATATCTTCTCAAAACAAAATTAAGTTCAATAGGCAAAACTAAACAACCCAACTAGAAAATGGGCAAAGATTTGGATAGACATTTCCCCAAAGAAGACACATATAAATAACCAACAGGTATGTTAAAAGGTTATCAGTATAACTAATCATCAGGGAAACGCAAAAATAAAACAAAAGACCTCACACCTGTTAAGATGGCTATGATTCTTTAAAAAATAGATAAACAGTGCTGTCGAGGATGGATAGAAATTGGAACCCTAGTATATTGTTTATGGAAATGTAAATTGGTCCAGGCTCTTTTGAAAACAGGTGTGAGGGTCCTCAAAAAATTAAAACTAGAACTATCATATGATCCAGCAATCCTACTTCTGGGTATATATCTAAAACTACTGAAATCAGGATATATAAGTTATATCTGCACTCCCATGTTTATTGCAGCAATATTCACGATAGCAAAGATATGGAGTCAACCGAAATGTCCACTGAAAGATGAACGGATAAAGAAAATGTGGTTCATATCTGCAATGGAATATTATTCCGCCTTAAAAAAAAAAGAAGCAAGTCCTGACATACGCAACAACACAGAAAAGCCTCGAGGACATTATGCTAAGTGAAATAAGCTAGTCACAGAGAGTGAAATACTTCATGCTTTCACTTATATGAGATATTTAAAACAGTCAAACTCACAGATGCAGAGTTGACAAGGGGCTAGGAGGAGGGGCAAATGGGGAGTTGTAAAATGGGTGCAAAGTTTCAGTTATACAAGATGAATAAATTATAGAGATCTGCTGTTCAGCATAGTGCCTATAGTTAAGTAATAAATTTAAAATTGGTTAAGACAATTCCTGTTGAGTATTTCAACTACAATAAAAAAATAAGAACAGATAAGAGAATGACCAAGATGTTGGAGTAAGAAGACTCTAAGCTCACCTCCTCCCATAGGCACATCAAATTTATAACTATTCAAAGAGCAATTATTGATGAGAAAGACTAGAAGAGTAGCAGAAAAGATCTTCTACAACTAAAGATATGAAGAAGGAACCACAAGTAGATGGGTGGGAAGGGTGGAGACGTAGTAAAGGCAAGACCCACCAGTGAGCCAGTTCTAGCCTCCCTGAGACCAGCCTCCCCCCAGCAGCCAGCTCAACACTCGCACAACCTCTCCCACCAGGGGATACCACCAGCCCTGGTATCCCCTGGATTCTAGCCCCACCAACCAGTGGGCAGACACCAGTCCCACCAGGACCATCAGAGCCCTGCAGCCTGCCATGTCAGGACCCAGCTGATCCACCAGCAGGCCAACACCAGCCCCAGGACCCTCTGAGCTACACGAGTAGATTAACACCAGCTCTGGGACACCTCGGACCCCTTCATCAGCCAACCTGGGATCCAGCCCTGCTTACTAGCAGGCTGTCAACAGCTTTGGACACACTGGACCATGCAGTAAGCCATGTCAGGAACTGGTCCCACCCACCAGCAGACTGATATTAGATCCAGGACCCCTGGGCCCATAGCCACTCACCCCAACCCCAGATCCACCCACCACTGGGCCAGCACTAGCCCCAGGACCCCATGAGTTTCCACAGTCAGCCACCTGTGACACAGCTCTACCCACCAGTGGCCGGCAGCCTCTGAACAAGGCAGGGACTGGCAACCAACTGGACAGGGGGCCAGTCCAGCCAAGTCTACCAGACCACCCACAGTAGTCAGCCCATCACAATAGAAGGACCCTCACAGTCCTCTTAGGGGGACCGCTAGAGCATATAGGTCTGGGACCAGAGAGGAATGTGCTGCTGTGACGCATAGGACATCTACAAAAGGTCATTTCTCCAAGTTTGGGAAACAACCAAATACCAGATACATAGAAATAAAAACAGCAAATTAGGCAATATGAGGCAACAGAGGAATACGTTCCAAATGAAAGAAAAAGATAAAACCCCAAAAGAAGAACTGAGTGAAGTGGAGACAAGCAATCTACCTGATACAGAGTTCAAGGTAACAATCATAAAGATGCTCATAAAATTCGGGAGAAGAATGGATGAACAGAGCGAGCCATGAACAAAGAGTTAGAAAATTCAAAGAAGAAACAAAGAGAGATGAAATAAGAAATCTACCACAACGAATCAACAATAGGTTAGATGATACAGAGGAACAAATCAGTGAGCTAGAATAGAGCAGTGAAAAATCACTGAAGCTGAACAGGAAAAAGAAACATGTATAAGAAGAAATGAGGACAGCTTAAGAGACCTCTGGGACGATATCAAACATACTAACAGTCACATTATAGTAGCCCCAGAAGGAGAAGATAGAGAGAAAATGGGGCAGAGGACATACTGTATTTGAAGACATAATAGCTGAAGACTTCCCTAAGGTGGGAAAGGAAACAGACATCCAGGTACAGGAGTTACAGAGAGTCCCAAAGAGGATCAACCCAAAGAGGAACACACCAAGACACGCTGTAGTGAAAATGACAAGAATTAAAGATAAAGACAGAATATTAAAAGCAGCAAGGAAAAAGCAACAAGTTACATACAAGGGAACTCCCGTAAGGCTATCGTCTGACTTTATAGCAGAAACTCTGCAGGCCAGAAGAGAGTGGCACCGTATATTTAAAGTGATGAAAGGAAGAAAAACTACAGCCAAGAATAGTCTAGCTGGCAAGGCTTTCATTCAGATTTGATGGCAAGGTCAAAAGTTTTACAGACAAGCAAATGCTAATAAATGGGTACCACCAAACCAGCTTTACAAGAAATGTTAAAGGAGCTTCTCTATGTGAAAAAGAAAAGGCCAAAACTGGAAACATGAAAATTACAAAAGAAAAAATCTTATAGGGAAATGCAAATATACAACAAAGGTAATAAATCAACAGCTTATAAATCTAGTAGGAAGGTTAAAAGACAAAAGTAGTAAAATCAGGGCTTCCCTGATTGGTGCAGTGGTTGAGAGTCCGCCTGCCGATGCAGGGGACACGGGTTCGTGCCCCGGTGCGGGAGGATCCCACATGGCGCAGAGTGGCTGGGCCCGTGAACCATGGCCGTTGAGCCTGTGCATCCGGAGCCTGTGCTCCGCAACGGGAGAGGCCACAGCAGTGAGAGGCCCGCGTACCACAAAAAAGAAAAAAAAAAAAGTAGTAAAATCATCTACATCTACAATAAGTAGTTAAGGGATACACAAACAAAAAGGTGATGTCAAAAACCGTAAACATTGGGGGTGGGAAGTAAAAATGCAGGGTTGTTAAAACGTGTTTGAACTTAAGAGATCAGCAACTTAAAACAAGCATATATATATATATTGCTATACACAAACCTCATGGTAACGACAAACCAAAAATCTATAGTAGATATACACACAAAAAAGAGAAAGGCATCCAAACATAACACCAAATGTAGGCATCAAATCATAAGAAAAGAGAAAAAAGGAAGAGGACCTCAACAAAAAAGAACTACAAAAACAACTCCAAAACAATTAACAAAATGGGAATAAGTACATACATATCAATAATTAATTTAAATGTAAATGGACTAAATGCTCCAATCAAAGGCACAGAGTGGCTGAATGGATACAAAAACAACATCCATACATATGCTTCCTACAAGAGACTCACTTCAGATCTAAACATATGACAAATCCACAGCTAATATCATACTCAAATGTGAAAAGCTGAAAGCATTTCCTCCAAGATCAGGAATAAGACAAGGATTTCCACTCTCACCAATTTTATTCAACATAGTATTGGAAGTCCTAGCCGCAGCAATCAGACTAGAAAAAGAAATAAAAGGAATCCAAATTGGAAACAAAGAAAGAAAACTGTCACTTTCTGCAGATGACATGATACTATATATAGAAAATCCTAACGACACCACCAAAAAACCACTAGAACTGATCAATGAATTCAGTAAATGTGCAGGATACAATGTGATACATTTCTATACATTAACAACAAACTATGAGAAAGAGAAATTAAGAAAACAATCCCATTATCAATTGCTGTTAAAATGATCATACTACCCAAGGAAATCTATAGATTCAATGCAATTTCTATCAAAATATTAATGGCAGTTTTCACAGAGCTAGAACAAATAATTATAAAATTTGTATGGAAGCACAACAGACTCCAAATAGCCACAGAAATCTTGAAAAAGAACAGAGTTGGAGGTATCACACTCCCTGATTTCAAACTATGGTACAAAGTGCCAGTCAACAAACAAGTATGGTACTGGCACAAAAACAGACACATGGATAAGTGGAACAGAACAGAAAGCCCAGAAATAAACTCACGCACTTATGGTCAATTAATCTATGACAAAGAAGGCAAGAATATAAAATGGAGAAAAGACGGCCTGTTCAATAAATTGTGCTGAACAGCTACATACAAAAGAAACAAACTAGACTACTCTCTCATACTATGGAGAAAAATAAATTCAAAACGGATTAAAGACTTAAATGTAAGACTTAAACCATAAAACTTCTAGAAGTAAACAGGCAGTAAGCTCTTTAGACATTGATCTTAGTAATATTTTTTTGTATCTGTCTCTTCAGGCAAGGGAAACAAAAGCAAAAATAAATAAATGGGACTACATCAAACTGAAAAGCTCTTGTACAGTGAAGGAAACTATCAACAAAATGAAATGGTGGCGTATTGAATGGGAGAAGATACTTGCAAATGACATAGCTAATAACAGGTTGATATTTAAAATATACAAGGAACTCATACAATTCAACATCAATAAAACAACCCAACTGAAAAAGTGTGTAGAGGACCTGAATAGATCTTTCCCAAAGAAGACATACAGATGGCCAACAGGCACATGGAAATATGTTCAACATCACTAGTCATTATGGAAACTGAATCACAAGAAGATACTACCTCACACCTGTCAGAAGGGTTATTATCAAAAAAGAAAACAAATAGCGAGTGTTGGCGAGAATCTGGAGAAAAGGAAACCCTCATGCACTGTTGGTGGGAATGTAAATTGGTGCAGTCACTATGAAAAACAGTACGGAGATTCTTCAAAATTTCAAAACAGAACTACCATATGATTTGTCAATTCCACTCCTGTGTATTTATCTGAAGAAACAAAAATGCAAATTAGAAAAGATACATGCATCCCTATGTTCATTAGAGCATTATTTACAATAGTTAAGGTATGGACACAACCTAAGTGCCCATCAATAGATTAATGGGAATAGAAGATGTGGTGTATGTGTGTGTGTGTGTGCGTGTGTGTGTATATATATATATATATACACACACACGCACACACACATACACACACACACACATACATACACACACACACACACACACACACACACACACACACACACATATACACACACAGTGGAAATTACTCAGCCATAAAAAACAATGAAAGCTTGCCATTTGTGATAACATGGATGGAACTAGGGGGCATTATGCTAAGTGAAATAAGTCAGGCAGAGAAAGATAAATACTGTATGATTTCACTTATATGTGGAATCTAAAAAACAAAACAAATGAACTAACAGAGCAAAACAGAAACAGTTATAGAATCAGAGAACAAAGAGGTGGTTTCCGGGGGGGAGGGGGGAAGACATAGGTGAGGGAGATTAAAAGGTGCAAACTTCTAGCTGCAAAATAAATGAATCGCAGGTATAAAATGTACTGTGGGGACTTCCCTGGCGGTCCAGTGGTTAAGACTCTGCACTTCCACTGCAGGGGGTGCCAGTTCGATCCCTGGTCGGGGAACTAAGATCCCACATGCCTCCCAGCACGGCCAAAATAAATAAATAAAATAAAATATTTAAAATAAAAAAATACAAGTAAAATATTTAAAATAAAATGGGGAACACAGTAACTATGTATTATCTTTGTATGGTGACATATAACTAGACATCATGGTGATCATTTTGAAATGTATAGAAATATCAAATCACTATGTTGTATAACAGGACTAACAAAACAAACAAAAAACTCATAGAAAAAGAAATCAGATGTGTGGGGGGAAGGGGAACTGCATGAAGGCAGTCAAAGTCACAAACTCCCAGTTATAAGTAAGTACTAGGGATGTAATGTACAATATTATAAATATAATTAACATTGCTCTATGTTATATATGAAATTTGTTGAGAGTAAATCCTAAAAGTCCTCATCACATGAAAAAAATTTTTCTACTTCTTTAATTATTTATCTATATGAGATGATGGATGTTCACTAAACTTATTGTGATAATCATTTCATGATGGATGTAAATCAAATCATTATGCTGTACACCCTAAATTTATACAGCGCTATATGTCAGTTATATTTCAGTAAAACTGGAAGAAAAGACAGAATAGATAAATTTTATTTTTTATATGCATTACAAACTAAATCTACCTAAGAGAAAGTTTTGAGCTAATGGGTGTGGTTGTATGTAAATTCTTGCATATACAGAAAAAATATGGTTATGTATGTGTATGATACCTCTGCCTAGGTGAAATACAACTGAAATAATGGCACGGACGGAGACAACCAAATATCCATTTATGTAAATTCCCAGATGTATATCAACAACTCTTCAAACTTCTACTTCCTCTATCTTTCCCTTGACCAAATTAAGAATCAAACTCTTTGAAAGTTTGAATCTCTTCTATTTCAATGGTTTTTCAATGTTTATTCATAGGTTTGTACTACATATATAATATGATAGATAATTCATTGAATTGTAAGTTGTTTGAAGCAGGAATTTTGTCATCTTTATGGTTGGTATCACTTATTACCTGCACAGTTCTAAGCAAACATAGAACCAACTGTCTGTTGATTCTTCCTAATAACAACAAACTTTCGTTAAACAGACTGTACTGTGCTTAGTCCTGAGCTTTCTCAAAGATTTCACAGAAATTGTATATTAATCAAAATTTAACATAATTATGTCCATATACCACTCATAAAAATAACTTCAGACAATATTTCCATAAGATGAGTCACTCTGCATATGCAGTACAACTTTGTAAGGTAAGGAGGTAACTGACATTTATTGAGTGCCTATTATCAGCCAGATATTTTATTCACTTGATTATTTAATCCTCACAACAAACCAGAGAGGTTGGTATTGTCATCAACATTTTATAGAAACTGAATTAAAGTTTAGAGAAGCTAGAAACCTCTTCAAACTCAGATAGTTTGTACATTAGCAGGATCAGTATTCACACACAGTTATCTAAGACTCCAAATTCAGGTACTTTTTACTCAAAATTTCATCTTTGAACAGTAAATAATTCAATAAAATATTTACTATTAAATATTAATAGATATTTTACTATAAACCATAAATTTTGATGATCTTAGCACCAAAACTGAACGGTGAAGAAAACTTTTAAATAAAAAAACTGTATAATATTTTTGATCTGGGAACTATTTATAGCTAACTGTATATAATCCCTAATTATTCACCTTTTCGCTGCCCATATGGCAGTTCTTAACTAAGAATGTGTGTTCCCAAAGTTTACTTGAATCAATTATCTGAAGTTTTTCCTAACGTTCATTTGGTTGCGATTTTGCACTCTAAATTCTAATGCTATGTTATTTTGCTCCCAAATTATTTTATAAAGGCTTATTGAAACTATGATATAACTAGCCTAAGTTCTGTATTCAAAGAACAGAGAAATTATGTGACAGAAGGAAATTATGCAAAAAAAATGTTGTACTCTCTACCATTTTTCTGAAGTTGGAGTTAGCACTTGACAGCATCTTACAGTATTTCATTTTTCTTTCAGGGTCTGTCTCTTGTCTACACTTCTTTCCCAACATTCCATATTCTCACTGTTCTTGTGTATCCCTACACCACCATTTTAATACCTCCTAGGTCTTTCTATTCCTCAAATAAGAAGAGATACCAGCACACTGATAAGTAACTTACTTGATTAATTGCATCCTCACAACAACTGTGAGATGTACCTATCATGATCTTCATTTTTCAGATGAGAAAAATAAGGGTTAGGGAAAATAGCAAACAAGTGAAAGATTCCAAAGCCCACATTCCCCTCAATGTATTCCTTACTCCAAGATGGTACCTCCTCTTCCCCAATCAAATTCCCATAGCTTAATAAAATTGGTCTTAGTAAGAAATTAAGAGAAAGCAATAAGAATAAAATAATTCAATTTCTTTGGATAACTGATAACTCCATACTCCTTCTAAATGTTTTTGCCTTTTTGTAAAATGATGCAACTGGATAGGTAAGCAAACCTTCACCATGAGTTTTCCCTAAGTTCCTACATTCATAGCTTTTGCCACTTTCTATGCTCTTTCCTCCCTCCACTTCTGAACTATTTGTTTGTTCAGACTATGTTAAAAGTTATCCACTTTTAAAAAGTAGATATAAATTGCATCATCAAAATAATATACTAGAAGGATTATTGAACTAAAGAATGAAGTTTGTACGAATATATTTTAATGTTCTTTTGCTACTTGGTTTAAATTAATTCCAATATATTAACTGTCCTCTATATGAAGTCAATATGGAGTAGAGAAAATAACAAAAGCTTTGAGTCAGATAAACCTGTTGACTAGTACCAATCTTGTGACTTATGAGATTTTAAGCAAAGTGATCAAACTCTCCAAGTTTCAGTTTTCTCATCTACAAGATACGGATAGTACCCATCCACTTCTTAGGGTTGTTATGAGGATTAAATGTTAATAAACAAGTAAAGTACCTAATTCAACTCTTTGGCTTATAGTGAGTACCCAATAAATCATTGGTGACATTACTGATATCAGCTGAAGTTGGCCACTTATTATCTGTATATCCAATGTAGAGTCATTTAGGCTCTCTGTACTCCAGGGCTTTAAAAAAAAAAAAACACATGGAAAAAGACAAATGGAAATAATCATAGTTGCCTTACTTACTCACATGCCTTCTTTGAAAATTACATAAAATAATGAATGAGATGTACTCTAGAAATGCAAAAGATATATCTATCTACATTTATAGATAGATCTTATATGTTCATTTATATATCTTACATATATATGCATATAAAATTGTTAGATTTTGTAAAAATTAAGATCATACTTGCTCTACACACATCACAAAAGTTTTTTAAGAAACTGGACAATATGTATGAAAGCAGTTTAAATGTCATACAGCACCATACAAATCCAAAGGCTTATTAACACAGATTCTAAAGCCGGAATGCCTGGGTTCAAAACTCAGGACTGCCACAACCAGCTCTCTGACCACAGATAGTTATCCTTTTATAATTCAGTTTCTTATCTGTAAAGATCAGAATAACAGGACCTACCCTAAAGAGATGTGAGGATCAAATGACTTAACATATGTAAAGTGTTTGAAATAGTCTCTAGCACATAGCAAGCACAACGTAAATATTTGTTATTTTTATTATCATTAATCCCAGACTCTGGGTGACCTACACAAAACATCTTGTCATAGCATACTTGAGAATAGTTGGCCAAATGGACAATAGGCCCAGAATGGTAATTTTCATATTGCTTATATAGCTATATAAATTTTATATTTGATTTAATAAATGTTATATTAATTTATTATACATTTAATTTAATGAAATTATATATTTTATACATATAAAATATTGTTTTTATATATAATCCATGGAGAACTAAATTGTAATAAAATGTGTGTATATAAAAATATATATGTTAGTGTTTGAGCTATTTTTAGAAAGTAAGTGTTAACCTTAGGTAGTGCTTAGAAGTAACTATAAAAAGAGCATGTTTTCAGAAATTAATGGCTTCTTTTCACTTTTGACTTTTGATTGTTCTTCAGTTATGAATAGGTCATACTTAACATAGGCCCTTTTTACAAATAAAAACTGTAGAACACTAATGACATCTGCTGTAGCCCTTGTACGATACACTATGTGGGGAACACTGGCAAATTTAGAAATCACTGTAACTAATCCATCACACACTTGTAGGATTTTACAATTTAAAAAACACCTTCCCATTTTATTTTCTCATTTTATTCTTATATCACTCTGTGAAGTAGGAGAACAGGCATAATCATTCCCATTTTAAAGATGACAAAAATAAATCTAAGCAAGGCCTAGTAATTTATCCAAAGTCACACAAATATTATATTCTTTAGATCATAGTTTTTCCACAACATTAATATACTCTAAAAGCAAAACACAAAATTTTGTCTAAAAACAAAGGTCACTTGTTTTGGCCTATGACATATTTTTAAAGATCCTTATTAAGTGATTTCTTAAAATACACAGCCTATGGAGAATTCCTTTGCTAATGTATCTTGCAGACTGGATTTGCTATCTTTGACTGTTCTTAATGCTAACCTCCCACCATACTATTCTTAGGCTTAAAATCTCATATTTATATTTTGTGGTCCTTGGTCCATTTATAGTTAATTCATGCTATAAGCAAATACTAAAATTTTTCACTTCAGTTATTTAAAATAAAATAAATACAACAAATAAATAAATCTTATTCTTTAAAAACTTACATGGCTTTTGGACTCATTATGCAGATGGCTCCTGAACATCGACATTTCCTTGGGTCATCATATGATATGCCCAGACTGAGTCCCAGCATCTGGGTGACAATAATTGAAAATGCCTCCAAAGTTATCCCCTTGGGATACTACATTAACAACAAAGAAAATTCAAATAAAAGACAATTCACTGAAGGGTGGTAAAAGTAATATTTTTCTAATTATGAACATTTTATTGATTTATCAAATACTTAAGATTATGGAAATGCAGTTCATTGGACAAGTAAGAAGCTGAAGATCTTCTTATGAAATTTTATTGAGATACAAGCATATTGAGCCTATGTCTAGCTTTGCCATGATTTAATAATTGAATGCTTTTAAGATAATTCTTAAATAACTGTCCTAACTATATAAAAGAGCTATTTTTACATTAGATTTTTGGCTATATGGACCATGATCTTCCATTTACCTAATTTCTTAGGACAGCTCTCATGGTCATCCAGGAGAGTCCACATGATACTCCACCCCTCAGCTCACAAAGTGGCCACATAACCAAATTCCTCAGTTGTAAGTACGCTATCTGCTTCCTGCCAAGATTTTCAATGACACAGTAACTAGTATCAGGAGAAACCACGGAAAACAGACCCTCAGGAAAGCATTCTTGTGATTAGGCTGTCACATATTTAATGGGTGCATAAATATCTTCCTTGCCAAGGAGAAATGGGACACTGGTAATTCACGATATGCAATGACATCATAATTTCTCAAATTTTGCCAAATGTGGCATAAGTTAAGGTGCAGGTAGAGGCCAAGTTGTGAGGAACATCAAGGCACTTCACTGTTATAAAGACAAGCTATAATAAATATCTTGGGGTCAACTGGCTTCTTATGGCAGTGCTAGAGGAAGCACATTATGAAAAGCAGAAAGGAAAAACTGTAAATGAACAACTGATAATGCAAATAGGCAATCAGAAAGCCTCTGCAGCAGCACTGTAGTGACTATCACCTCCTGCACTTGTTGGTTTGATACAGCTGGGGACCAAACTCAGGGCCTAGCTATAAGTACTGTCGGGTTCCAGCTCCAATTTAACTATCAAACCTACCAGGTTTGGTGTGGAAGGGGTCAGAATCTGAAACTTGGGGTGGGAACAACTGGAGTGACATGAACAAATATCCCTGGACGTCCCTTGCCCGTAGAGTAAGCCTCCCTCTAAACAATGAAAGAGGGCTTCACTGGTGGAGCAGTGGTTAAGAATCCACCTACCAATGCAGGGGACATGGGTTCAAGCCACAGTCCGGGAAGACCCCACATGCCGTGAAGCAACTAAACCTGTGCACCACAGCTACTGAGCCTGAGCTCTAGAGCCCGCGAGCCACAACTACTGAAGCCTACATGCCACAACTGCTGAAGCCCGTGTGCCTATAGCCCGTGCTCCACAATGAGAAGCCCATGCACCACAACGAAGAGTAGCCCCCACTCGCCGCAACTAGAGAAAGCCCATGCATAGTAACGAAGACCCAACGCAGCCAAAAATAAATTAATTAATTAAAAAAAAAACAATGAAAGAGCCCCTACATTTAAAAAAATGACACTTAATGACAATACCTGGGACATTTGTCTCATCACCCCTCATTGTCTCCAGGTCCGTAGTAAGAATTAAATTGCAACAGGAGTGATATCACCAAGATGGCAACATAGGTCTTTCCCAACTTCACTCCCCCTCACAAGAAGAACAACTAGCAACTATTCGTGGACATCACTGAGAAAATTCTAGAACATGGAGGTAAGGCTGAAGCAGCCCCTGTACCAGAGACCAAGACAGACCTCATTAGAAGGTTAGGAGGAGCAGATATACACTGAATGCATTGCCCCTACCCAAGACTGGTACAGCACCACACCGAGAGGTCTTCCCAGAGCCTACAGTCCCTCAAGTGGGAAAAGAGCCTAGAGTGGACATCCAGATCCCCTAGTATTGTGGATCACTTCTGGGAGCCCCTACTCTGATCTTACCTCATAAGAATCACAAAGGATGAGTGAGATTTGACCCCTGGGAATCTGATCATGACAGAGAAGGCAGGAAGGGCTTGCAGCAATCACTGCTTGCATCTTGGCAGGCCGAGTTCCCATCTATAGCACCTGTAGGTGCCAACTAGCAGCTGTGCTCATCTGCAGAGCCAGGACAGTGGAACAGTATGACAAGGGAAGTCAATGAGGTATGGGAATGCCTGATTTGAGTCCTCAGATGAAAAGCTTTGCCAGCCCTGAGACCTGGTCTGCTACCCACCTCCACCCAGTCAGGGGAGTTGTTCATAGCCCTGCCTAAGGCCTAGTATAGCTCCCGGCTCCCCCTGACCAGAAGCCTGGTCAGAACACCTGGTAGCTGCATAGTGCAGCAACACTTGAGCAGAGAGTATGGCAGGCAGAACTGATTGTTCACAGAGCAAAGCCTGTGGCACTGTTTGGCCAGGAAACCTGGAGTGCCAGTTAGATTGAGTCAAGACCACAAACAAAGAGCTAAGCTGGTTTTCCCACTACACCTGGACAAGGACACAAATTCATAGCCCTTCCCACTGCTACATATAGCCTTCAGAAAGCCCAACCAACGAATCTAGCCAGAGCACACAGGAAGCTGTGCTGTCCATCCAACAACCCTGCCTACAGTGGCACTTGAACAGAGAGCACAGCCCATGGTTTTCCCCATCTTCAGAGCAAAACCCAGTGGCCCCATGTGTCCAAGGAATTAAGGGCACAGTCTGCTTAATGTGGGTCCACAAACAATGAGCCATGCAGGTCATGTGCTCCCTGCCAGGGCACGGAAGCTAATTCACCTCCCAGCTACTGCTGAGTAAAGTTCCCTGTCCTGACCTTCTAGGAAGCCTGACCAGTGAATCTAAACAACCGCAGAGTATATCCTACTGCCTCTCTTGGGCAGGGAACCTCACTATCAGTCCTATCCAACAGTTAATAGCCAGTGGTACCCCCTCCCCTGACCTCAGAGGTTGGGCAGTGGCCTTGCCCAAAAATAGATCCTGCCTGCCCAAGGACACGTCCAGAAACCTAAACTGAAGAACTGTCAGTTTAGTGAAGAACTGTCTCTGCCAAAGTGAGCCTGTAAAGTCTGGAAGAGGAGACCAATAACTCAAATGCACAGGTACCAAAGTAAGGAATGAAGGAGCAAGAAAAATCAGGTGGATGTGACACCATCAAATCAAACTGAAAATGCTGCAAAATAACTAACTAATAACTAACCCAAAATAAATGGAGATCTATGAAGTGTCGGAGAAATAATTTAGAATAATCGCCTTAAAGAAGTTTAGTGAATTACAAGAACACACAGATGACCAAACGAAAGTAGTAAAACAATGAATGAACAAAATAGGTTCAACAAAGGAACAGAAACCATTAAAAAGAGATATCCTAGAGCTGAAAAACACGAATGAAGCATGCAATAGAGAGCTTCAACAGTAGACTCAACCAGGCAAAATAAAGAATCAGTGATCTAGAAGGAAGGAATATTTTAAATTATCCAGTCAGAGGAGCAAAAATAAAAAAAGAATGAAAAAGAAAGCAAGCCTACAGGACTATGGGACAAACACACACACACACATACACACACACACACACACACACACACACACCAACAACCGTATCATGGGAATTCCAGAAGGAAAAGAAAAAGGGACAGAAAGTATCTTTAAAGCAATAATGGCTGAAATTTTCCAAAAACTGGGAAAGAAATGGACATCCAAGTATATGAGGCACAAAGGACCCCAAATAGGTTGAACTTGAATAGGGCTACACCAGGACACGTTACAATTAAAGTGTCAAAAGTAAAGACAAAGAAAGAATTTTGAAAGAAGAGAGGAAAAAAAACCAAGTTACATACAAGGGAACCCCCATAAGACTATCAGCAGGTTTCTCAACAGAAATATTTCAGGTGAGGAGAGAAGGGGATTATATATTCAAAATACTGAAAGAAAAAAACCTGTCAACCAAGAATTCTATGCCCAGCAAAACTGTGCTTCAGAAATGAAGAAGAGACCACGATTCCCAAACAAATAAAAGCTGAGGGGGCTTCCCTGGTGGCGCAGTGGTTGAGAGTCCGCCTGCCGATGCAGGGGACACGGGTTCGTGCCCCGGTCCGGGAAGATCCCACATGCCGCGGAGCGGCTGGGCCTGTGAGCCATGGCCGCTGAGCCTGCGCGTCCGGAGCCTGTGCTCCACAATGGGAGAGGCCACAACAGTGAGAGGCCCACGTATCGGAAAAAAAAACAAAACACCAATGGCGTTTTTCACAGAGTTGGAACAAATACTTCTAAAATTTGTATGGAAACACAAAAGTCCCAGAACAGTCAAAGCAATCTTGATAAAGAACAAAGTTGAAGTTATCATGTTCCCTGATTTTTTGTACCTGTCTCCTCAAGCAAGGAAAATAAAAGTAACAATAAACAAATGGTACTACATCAAACTAATAAGTTTTTGCATAGTGAAGAAAACCAACCACAAAATTAAAAAGTAAACTACTAAATGGGAGAAAATATTTGCAAACAATATATATAATAAGGGGTTAATATTCAAAATATACAAAGAACTCACACATCTCAACATCAAAAAAACCCCAAAAAACCTGATTTAAAAATGGGCAGAGGACGTGAATAGACATTTTCCGAAAGAAGACAAACAGATGGCCAACAGACACATGAAAAGATGCTCAAAACACTAATCATCACGGAAATTAAAATCAAAACCACAATGAGAAACCACCTCACACCTGTCAGAATGGCTGTCATCAGAAAGACAAAAACAAGTGGTGGCAATGATGTGGAGAAAAGGGAGCCCCTGTGCATTGTTGATGGGACTGTAAATTGGTGCAGCCACTATGGAAAACAGTATGGAGGTTCCTCTTAAAATTAAAAATTGGACTGCATATAATCCAACAATTTCACTTGTGGGTATTTTTCCAAAGAAAACAAAAACACTAATACTAAACGATATGTACCCCAATGTTCATTGCAGCATTATTTACCATAGCCATGATACGGAAACAACCTAAGTATCCATTGTTAGATGAGCGGATAAAGAAGATATGACATGTGTGTGTATACATATACATACATGCATATATATATATATGTATGTATACACACACACACACACATACACACACAGTAGATTAATACTCAGCCAATAAAATCTTGCCATTTGCACCTACTGTATAGCACAGGGAACTCTGCTCAATATTATGTAACAACACAAATGGGTAAAGAATTTGAAAAAGAATAAATACATGCATATGTATAACTGAATCACTTTGCTGTAAACCTGAAACTAACACAACATTGTTAATCACCTATACACCAATATGAAATAAAAAGTCAAAAAACAAAAAATAAATTTTAGGGCTTCCCTGGTGGCGCAGTGGTTGAGAGTCCGCCTGCCGATGCAGGGGACGCAGGTTTGTGCCCCGGTCCAGGAAGATCCCACATGCCACAGAGCGGCTAGGCCCATAAGCCATGGCTGCTGAGCCTGCACGGCAGGGGCCTGTGCTCCACAACGGGAGAGGCCACAACAGTGAGAGGCCCGCGTACTACAAATAAATAAATAAAATAAATTTTTAAAAATCTTGCCATTTGTTGTACAGATGAACCTGTTTACAAGGCAGAAATAGAGACATAGTGAACAAATGTATGGACACCAAGGGAGGAAAGGGGGTGGGGGGGTGGGATGAACTGGGAGATTGGGACTGACATATATACACTAATATGTATAAAATAGGTAACTAATGAGAACTTGCTGTATAGCACAGGGAACTCTACTCAATGCTCTGTGGTGACCTAAATGGGAAGGAAATCCAAAAAAGAGAAGATATATGTATACATACAGCTGATTCACTTCACTGTACAGCAGAAACTAACAAGACATTGTAAAACAACTATACACCCCCCCAATAAAAATCTTGCCATTTGCAAAAACATGGAAGGTCTATCTGGAGAGTATTACACAGAGTGAAATAAGTCAGACAGAGAAAGACAAATATGTATGCTCTCACTTGTACCTGAAATGTAAAAACAAACCAAACAAACAAAAGAAAATGAAAACAAACTCAGGTAGTGAAGACAGATGGGTGGCCGCCAGAGGGGAGGGGGTAGGGTGGTGGTGAAATAGGTAAGGTGGATTAAGAAGTACAAACCTCCAGTTATAAAATAAATAAGCCATGGGGGTATAATATACAGCATATAAAATAAGGTCAATAATATTAACTTTGTATGGGGACAGACAATTACTAGACTTGTCATGACTTTTTGTAAGGTATGCAAATGTCACATCACTATGTAGTACACCTGAAACTAACATAATGTTGTACGTCAACTGCATTTCAATTTACAAAAAGATCAAATGGAAATTGGAAGAGTTATGTATAGAGATGTTTATTAAATATTGTTCGTAATGGCAAAAATAGAAACAACCAAAATTCCCATGAAAATCATAAAGGATACAGTGTGGCATTAATATAATAAAGTATCAAGCACCGATGCAAAAAATTTACTAGGCACAAAGGATTTTGAGGACAGTGAAGCTACTCTCTATGACACTATAATGCTAGATATATGTCATTATATATTTGTCAAAACTCACACAATGTATACCACCAAAATGAACCTTAATGTAAGCTGTGAACTTTTGGTGGTTGTAATGTGTCAGTGTAGGTCCATCATCTGTAACAAATGCACCTCTCTGGTGTGGACGTTAACAGTGAGGGAGGTTATGTGTGGGGGTGGGCAGGGACTACATGGGATATCTCTGTACTTCCCTCTTAATTTTGCTATGAACCTAAAATTTCTCTTAAAAAACAAAGCCTTTTAAAAATTAACTGTAATTCCATTAAATCTCAAAATTTTAAGTGGAAACCAAAAAAAATCTATTTGCAGAATGATACAGCAGGATACAATTTATATTATGTTTAAAGCATAAAAAACAATTCTTGTTCAGAGACATATTCAATTGTGGTAAAAGTATAAGAGCTTTTAAACAAAGAAATATAAAGGTTTATAAAAATATAAGTACGAAAGCTTTGTAAAAGCATTATTCCTTGAATTCAACTCCTCTAATAATTCTATCCTACATCCTGCCTCACCCACTCATTCCTATGGTTCACACTCTAGACCCTGTCAACAGATTTTTATCAATAACTGCAAGCCCTCCGTCATCTCTGTGCATCCCACATCCTGACCACCTGCTGTCTCTCCTGATAACTCCACTAGCACCTCAACTACAACAATCTGCATACCCATCAGCACAACCAAACCATGTTCCTACATTTTCACTGTTCCTAACCTCCTTACTGACTTCTCTCCTCCTTTAAGCAGTTCAGATTCTCTTACAAACACCCTCAATTTCCTTGCCATCCTTTCACTTCATAATGAGTTGACAAAAACACAATACATCAATCTGCAGAATGCTGAGAGAGAAGGATGTTAGAACTAGGATTCTAAGCCTAGCCAAATTACCAATCAAATGTGGAGGGAAAGCAAAAGTGTTTTCATTAATAAAATAACAGTGTTTGCCACTTATATACACTGCGTCTAAAATTTTTTAAACTTGAGTTATTCCAGAAAAAGAGCAAAGAATTCCAAGAAAAGGAAGATGAAGTTTAATTTTCTGTGGCAGTTGGTTCCGCCCACAGAAGTAAAATAAGTTAGAAAAAAATGGACAAGACCTCTTTTGGCCATCAAAGCTTTACCAGAATAGCAACATATTTACTTCTTGATTCAGAGTTAATATCATTTTTATATTCATAATACCATAAAATATTTATTGATTTAACTTAAAAATCAACCTGTAGACAAAGCACAAAAGTTCTATAAAATAAATTATAAATTTTATAACTCTTAACAATGGATATGAGAAGTGTACTATTTTACATGTCTCATTTTTCATAGCAAATAATCAATGGACTTTGCATAAGGTAAAAAGAATTTTTAAAATAATTAATATAAATAAAAACATAAATACATTAAGATGGTAATATATTATGCAATAATATTTAATATATATTATTGTGTATTATATTGTATAACATCTATAATATATAATTACATATATTATGTATATACATATAATATTTAAGAATGTGTTTAATATAGATTACTATTATAAGTATTAATAAAGTAATAAAAACGTCATAATATATATGACAAATAGAGTGGATTAAATATGTCAAAGATAATATTACCAATGTTGTCTAAAGTTTATTAATCAAAATAGGGGTCAAAGTATATATTTTTTAAATAAATAAACTGAACTACCAGAGAATTTAAATAGAAATTATAAATTCTTACAGGACTTCATGAAGGGGATAAAGAAGAGAGTTTTGTTAACAAACTTTGCTTTGTATAGCTACAATTTAAACAATTTTACATATACATGCATGCATGCATAAATTCTGTAATAAAAATAATTGGAAGAGTATCAGAAATAAAAATATGTATGCAAAATCCCATTTTTGCAAAAACATATAATGGGGAGCCACAGTAACAGATAAAAACTCAAAGTACGAGATACATATTAATCAAAATGTTAACAGTGATTATTGCTTCATCCCTGGGAAGACGCCAGATTATATGTTTCCTTTTATGTTTCTATATGTTCTTTTAAAAATGGACATGCATAACATAAATTACTTTGTAATTTAAAAATACTATATAGTACTTAAACTTATTTTTAAAAAGGATCAATAGGTGGGGGAAAGGCTCAATGAATTACTTCTCTATCAGTGATGCATCTAATTACACCAATAATTTATTTAAATATAAAATATTTATCAGAACTATAAATATTTAAAATAGACATAAAAGTTTCTTTTAAATATTACGTAGAAAAATTTGAAACATTTTAACAGATTTTTATCATACATTTTGGTTCATCATTTGTTTTGATTTTGAAGTTAATTTATCTATAAGACTATTTTTCCAATTTTATACCTACAAGAAAAAAAATCTATTTTGGTTATAGAAATATCTTTACAGATAATTTTTCATAATACACTCTTCTATATAATAAGGGATACATGTGTATTTATTATATTTTTATTCCACTTTAACTTCCAAATAATTGCAATAAGACACTTGTACTTCAGAATACTATACTTCTACATACTTCAAAGTACTTCTACGTACTTCAAAGTTCTAAGAGTGATGGAATATAAATGCAATCTCTAAATGTAGATATAAATGTGAAGTGTATAAAATATATGCTGTAATACTGGGTAATTTTTAAATGTATTTTTTTCAAATAATAAGATTAAATAATTACATACCAAAGCAATTCCTGCAGAATAACTGGTAACACACATCTTTCCAGGAAATGCTGCTCCCACATAATCTGGATAATCTCTATAGCTAAATAAATAAGTATATAATTATAGTTAATTTTGACAAACAATTCACATGTGATAACTCCTGCTAGTAATTTGTCTGTAGTTCATAAATTTCTAGTCTGAAGCAAATTGAAGTACAATCTTTCCGTATGTAGTTAACTGCTTCAAATTTGTAAAATAGTCTTCATTAAATGAGATTAAGCAATCTGGGTTCCTAAAACGTATCCAATGGATCCAAGTTATTGATGACTTTACTGTTCTTGTGACGTGTGGTTAGGGTTACTAAAGCCTTGATCAAACATTTCAATCAAAAGCATTTTGCTGAATTACAATGACAAATAGTTTTAATGTATGGATTAAAAGTTTTCACTCAAATGTAGAAAAGCTCACCATTTTCTCACTGGAATGATTTTATTGTTCTACAACGTACCATTATTTTTTTCTGCTTTGAGAAGAAGAGTCCGTATAAACTGCCATATAATAATAGCACTATTCTCATGGATTTACATAAACGATTCTATTTAATCCTCAAATCCAGCCAGTGAATTAGATACTATTTTTTCCCCACTGAACAAATCAAACATCAGATGGGAAGTACAAGTAACTTGCTCAGGGCAGCACAGGTAAGTGCTGCTGAAGGATATGAACTTGGACAGTTTGAATGCAGAGCCATACTCTCAACCACTAAGATACAGATGCTCCAAACATATTCTGCCATCTTTAGAGCCCCAGCCAAAACAAACATTCCAAGACGTGTGTAAAAAAGCTTGGTACGCAATTCTCAGTTTGAAATGCCTCCTCAGTCTCAACTGCACTGCACTTCACAATTGCACTGTCTCTCCACTGCTCCCTTATTCTGTCTCACTGATATTGTTTATACATAAGCACTTGTTTCCAAGTATTTGCCTTTAACACCCAACTTTGGCTTTACATTCCAATATGAAAGTATTGTTTACACTCTTTCTTCATTCAAGATAGTTCTCCCAATAGATAAGACTTTCCCCCTATCTCTACGCATACTCCTGATGAGCTGGATTCAATAATAGCTATTTTTTACTTAATACGGCCACCCAGTCTCCACATCAAATCAGTTATCAAGATTTACTGTTTTACTCCTTCAACTTTTCTTGTATCCCTCCCCTCCTCCAGAGGTTCAGCTCCAGTTATAACTATGAATTCCATACTCTTTGAAAAGAACTATTATTTAGTCCCATGTCTCCAGGCATATTGTTTCCATAACCTGGAATGCTTTCCACCTCCTTTCACTGAATTTAAACATTCCTGGGACTTCCTGCTGGTCCAGTGGTAAAGAATCTGCTTCCAATGCAGGGCATGAGGGTTCGATCCCTGGTTGGGGAACTAAGATCACACATGTCATGGGGCAAGTAAGTCAGCACACCACAACTAGAGAGAAGCCTGCACACTGCAACGAACATCCCAAGTGCTGCAACTAAGACCCGTCACAGCCAAAAATTTTTTAAAAATTAATTATATTAAGTAAAAACAATAAATATTTTTTAAAAATTCCTCAATCTGCCTTCTCACTTCTAATTTGATTAGCACGTCTTTAACTTGGCCCTTTTGTTATATGTTACTTTGAGTCTCTCTCTCACTCTTGCTCTTGCTCTCACTCTCATTGTTTCTTCTTCCTGTAAACTATAAACAAGTAGAGATAATGTACCAACATTAATCTTCTGGAGTGACATCAGCAAGATGGCAGAATAGGAGTTTTTTAGCCCTCATCTCTCCACAGAAACAACAATTTTGACAAACAACCACAGATGCGGCCCAAGACCCAAGGAAAGGCCCCATGCCACACTGGAGCAAAAAATCCAAGAATAGACACATTGAAGAAGGTAAAAACAGTTTCACTTTACCCATGTCACCATTCCCCCAAGGCAGCACAGCTCAGTGCCAAAAGAGCTGCCTCCAGCCATGACTTCTCCCACAAGGGAAGGTGAGAGTACAGTGAATACTGCCAGCCATGCAAGATGATGCCAAAGAGGCCCACTTTTTAAACGTCCATTGAGAGATGAATGGATAAAGAAAATGTGATGTACATATACAGTGGAATATAATTCAGCCTCAAGAAAGAAGGAAATCCTGACATTTACAACATGGATAAACCTGAAGGACATTATGCTAAGTGAAATAAGCCAGACATAAAAAGGCAAGTACTGTATGATCACACTTATGTGTGGAATCTAAAATAATCCAACTCATAAAAGCAGCGAGTTGAATAGTGGTTGCCAGGGGTTGGGAGATGGAGGAAATGGGGAGATGGTCAAAGATACAAAGTTTCAATTATGTAGGCTGAATAAGTCCTGGAGGTCTAATGTACAGCATGATGATTATAGTTAATAATACTGCATTGTATATGTGAAATTTGCTAGAGAAGATCTTAAGATTTCTCACCACACACCAAAGAATGTTAACTATGTAAGGTGGTGTATATGTTAATTAGCTTATGATTTCACAATGTATACATATATCAAATATCACATTGTACTCCTTAAATATGTATAATTTTTATTTGTCAATTACACCTCAATAAAGCTGTAAAAGAATAAAACTAATAAAAGCAAATATAGGGAAACTGAGGCAGAGAGCATCAATTGCCCTAGGTGACAGGGCTGAAGTTAAATGCAGGCAGTTGGCCTCCAGAGTTTAAATTTGAATCACTATGCAATATTATCTCAATAAACATTTGTTGAATAAAGGACAGATTGTAAACGGTTAAAAAATTAAGCTTGCTATGTTCATTGTTCCTACTGTAGGGCCTAAACCAGATTATAAATTTCTGGAGTACAAATTTCTGGAGTACAAAGACCAGAAAATAATAGATAATTACTGTTATTTATCATAATTTTATAGTATTTATTCTAGGACATTACTCATATGCAAAGTATGTTGATGCATTAAAATAACATCAAGGGATCAAGAAGGGGTATTATTCAAGTTCAAGGAGACTGACTGTACCATAATTTCTACATTTCTAATGGGATAAATGCTCTCACCAATTTCACTTATTACTGTATCAAATTTCAACATCCTATTAAAAGGATAATACATCATGTCAAAATTGAGATTTATTCTAGGAATGCAAGATGGTTCAAGATTAGGAAATATATCACTATAATTATTTCTATTGAATGCCAATAAGAGTATCTTATGTCATCCCTATAAAAGCTGAAAGATTATTTTTCGTTCTTTTTTTTAAGATTTTTTGATGTGGACCATTTTTAAAGTCTTTATTGAATTCGTTAAAATATTGCTTCTGTTTTATGTTTTGGTGTTTTGGCCCTGAGGCATGTGGGATCTTAGCTCCCCGACCAGGGATCAAACCCCCAACCCCTGTATTGGAAGGAGAAGTATTAATCACTGGACTGCCAGGGAAGTCCCTGAAAGATTATTTTTCAAATTGTTGGTATAGTATGAATCTATGAATATTGCCCTACTATTATTCAAATTCTAAAACATGCCTGTGCACACACACAGAGCCAAACCTACATTTTAGCCCCCAAAGCTAAAAAGCATTACTCAATGAGGTAACATTCCCTAAAGTAAAGAATAAAACAGACATGACCCATGTTACCATTATTACTACTACTAGTTTAAACTGTACTAAACTAGCCAAAGCAATAAGAACAGAGAAAGAAACTGAAAATATAAAATTAAATAGCAAGAGATAAAACTACCTGTATTTGCAGATGGTATAATTATATGAGTGAAAAAAACAATGTAATAGACTTAAGAATGATTAAAAACAAAGAAATTTAGTAAGGCAATAGGATATAAAATCAATATGAAATTAAGGTAATCTTACAAACAAAAACAATATATATTTAGCAGATAGAAGACACATTTACAACAGCAACCAGAAAGACAATATTCCTAAGAAAAGTTATCAATAAATGTATAAAACCTATGAGAAATTAACTTCTGAATGACCAAAAACTGGAAAGACAAAATGTGAGATGTGAAGACTAAACAGCTCTCTATAGCTCAATTTATAAATTTAACAGTCTTAAAAAATAGGAGCTAGACAGGTTGATTCTAAAATTTCCATGGAAAATAAATTTAAAACTTCCCTCACACCCAGAAGTGGGAAGCCTTTCTAATTATGACTCAAACTCTAGAAACCATCAAATAAAAACCTCATGAATCCTGCCTTAAAAATAAAAGTATTTTGTATGGCAGTTAAAAAATACACACACACAAGAAGCCAAGTCAAAAGACAAATTAAGAAAGAAAACTACTTCTCATCGCGAGGCAAAGAAATTTATCTTTTTATCTATATCTGTGTTGAAATTGATATCTAAATGCATCTATCCCTGTCTATCTAGATATCTAGCTATCTACCATCAGGCTCATGAAAAAGAAATGAAAATTAAAACTATACCAATATATCATTTCTAAGGTACCAAAGGTGAAGAAAAACTTGACCATACACTTTGGTGGCTAGACTGTGGGGAAACAGACCCTTCTCATACGTTATTGATAAGTGTGCAAAGCACTAAAATCAGTGCCAAAATCTGGTATTAGCTATCAAAATTAGAATTATACTACCTAGAAATATTACTCCTGGGAATCTGCCTTGTAGATACACATGCACATATATAAATGACACACATAAGGTTTTTTTCACTGTAAGATTTTTTAAAATAATAAAATATTGGAATCAAGCCAAGTACCAATTATTAAAGAACTAGTTAAATAAACTACACACAACTTTTAGACCCTATTATAAACTGGAAATATTGATATTATCATGCCAACTTAAAAATATGTATATGCAGATTTATTGAAAGACATGCTGATCATAATTGCTGGTAAATTTTATATGAATAAAATTATAAGTATACAGTTATAATTGATTGTTTAGAAAACTAACATTTAAAAATAATGCAGAAAATTCAGTAGGATAAAATATTTTAACCTACTTTACCAAGGCTTTGATCAAAACTCGTAACAAAGATATAAACTTCACAAGATAAATGCCATCTCTTTATGTAATGATTAAGATTATGGGCTCTGGAGTTACAAACTGTGGATTCAAAACCTAGACACACCATCAAGAGTCCTTAGTTGGTTTAACTTCCTGAAATATCAATCTCCTCAATAGTAAATGTTGATAAGCACAGAAATAAATTTTAGCAATCTTCTTTTATTGTCTGACAACCAGAAAGACAGCATGAGGTCTGACTGAGTGCATGATAATCAAAGTATGAATAGTCAGAAATGAACAACAATTCCCTAATTTAAGCTACATCAATATCACAAATCTTTGATTTCTAATAAGACTGAAACATTATACTTACATGAATAGATATGCAATATCATGAGGTCTTAGGGTAAGATAAGACTTTTTCCATTCTAAAAATGCATGCAATAATTCATCTGCCTCACCAACAGTAGAGATCTTATTTTTATCTGACCACAATTCCAAAGATGACAGCACAATAGTAATTTTAAATGGCGTAAACATCTAAAAACAGAAGAGATAAATACATGAAAAAAATAATTTTTATGTTATTTTATAATAACCAAGAAATTAATTCAATCTTTTGACAAATCCACCCTCAATTTATATGGATAACTTTATTCAGAAATGCCACGTCAGCTGCGGAGCAACTCAGTCCATGCGCCACAACTACTGAAGCCTGCGCGCCTAGAGCCCATGCTCCGCAACAAGAGAAGCCACTGCAATGAGAAGCCCGCGCACCGCAACGAAGAGTAGCCCCCACTCACCACAACTAGAGAAAGCCCGCGCACAGCAACAAAGACCCAACGCAGCCAAAAATAAATAAATAAAATAAATAAATTTTTTAAAAAAAGAAATGCCATGTCAAGGCAATGCAAATTATAATTTCAAAACTAGTATGAATTTTCCTAACTAGTATGAAAAGGAAAATACTTACCGAATTTACAAGGCCAATAATTTCGATGACTTTATTTGTTACCATCATGGTATCAGAGCCCAGGTAATCATACTGAAAAACAGAATTAATTTAAAATTTAAATATCATTTGTTATGTAATATGTTTGAGATTTACTCTCCATCTACTCTCTCAGGTTGAGGCTGCTTTGGGGTTAGAACACTTCAAAATAAGACAGTAACAATTAAAATAGGAATATAAATTGGATCACTCACACATGCTAGTATGTAACATTGTATAGCCACTCTGAAAGATAGCTTGGCAACTTCTTTCAAAACAAATAATGGACCTAGAAGTTGCACTCCTGGACATTTATCCTAAAGAAGTAAAAACTGGTGCTCAGAAAAACCCATACATGAGTGGAAACAACTCCTAAGTCATTCAGTCGTTCAAAGATTAAACAAACTGTGGTACATTCATAACACGGAATACGATTCAGTAATAAAAAGTAACTGAACTGCTGATATATGAAACAGCCTGGGTAAACCTCATGAAAATTATGCTAAGTATAAACAAATCTCAAAAGGATACATACTATATGATAACATTTATGCAATATTCCTGAAATCACAGATGGAGAATAGATGAGTGATTACCAGAGGTCAAGAAGTGAGGAAGTGGGGAGAGATGTGTGTGACTCCAAAGGGATAACACAGAGAGTCTTGTGATGGTACTTGTTCAGTGTATTGGTCGTGGTGGTGGTAGTTATGAACGGCTACATATGTGATACTACCACATAAAACCACACACACATACATACACACAAATGAGTGTATATGTAATGGCTGAAATCTGAATCAGCTCTGAAGAATGTGTCAATGTTAAATTCCTTATCTATAAAAAAACTCTCTAAAGTACATTATCCCTTGGATATTACACAGGACCCTCAAGTTAAACATATCCAAAACTACACTCATTATCCTCCCTCAAAAATATGCTCCCACTTAGATTTCTACTTCTTTAGTGAATGCTATTATCATTTATGACCTCCCACATTCATTATACTATATGTTCAGTGACAGCAAAACTTTTTCTGTTTTGTTCACTGCTCTATCCTCAATAAATAGAACAGTAACTGGCATCTAGGTGATGCTTAATATATTATTAAATGAATGAATAAATCAAGTCAATTTACAAGTTCTTCTAATTCACCCTCATTAGTAACATTTAAAATTGTCCTTTCCTGTCTATTCCTAACACTATTAATTTGTAAAACTTCACCTTGATTACTGGAATAGTCTCTTAAATGCTTTATCTTACTCCAATTTTTACACCAGCATTCCTGTCCCTATGCTATTGCAGAAATGATTCTAAATGTAAATATGAACACATCATTACCCTGCTTAAAATCTTTCATTGACTCTCTATTACCTTTAGGATAAAATCCAAATATCATGTCAATTCTTCAATTCATCTCTTTCCCTTCTTCAACACTGTATATTAATCATACTAAACTTCTTAAAATGATCTGAAAAGAACAATCTCTCATATTTATGCACCCTTGCAAAGAAAGGTTTCGCACTGAGTCTTCCCTGGCCCCATCCTCCCCCCATTGCCCAAACCAACCAAGCCAGAACCCAGCCTGCAACCGTCTCCTTTACCAGGTTCTCACACTCCAATTCCCCTGCCCTAATCATCCAAGGGCATGGTACCAAAAATTGTGAAACAACCTCTATTCTCCCGAACCCACTGCAATTTTTCAAGTTAGCCAATGCTAAACCTGTTTACCTTGTTTTGCTGTTCCTTCCCACAGAAATCACAATAAAGGCTCCTGTTGTGTTTTCCTATTGCTCCCTCTGTCTCCTGACCTACTGTGGTGCTTCTCCATGTGGCATGATGTGGTATGCCCTTTCCTCCTGGGAACTGTGAATAACAAACTAACTTTCCAATAGTAATCATCTCCTGATCTGTTGGCATCAGCATACCTGAATAATAATAAAACCTACATGTTAAAACACCTACTTACACACTCTTACAATACCTCAGGTTACAGCTGTGTGTCTCTATGTCTTTCTCTATTAATGTACTGTGTTTTCATAGTACCATAATCTTCCCTCAATCTGGCACTGAATTCACTAGGCTACAACTGTGGATTTAAAATTTGTGAAGTGATTGAAGACATCACTATTCTTCTTTATATGCCCAATATCTAGTAACACAGATGTCATACTGGCTCAATGTTTGTTTTATTAAAGAATACATAAACATAAATATTTGTAAGAACATAAAAAAGAGATGTTTAATGAGCATTATATGGCTGACAAACCTGGCAATTTGGACAAGACGCTTTTAAAACAACTCTCAAAATTTGTAACGTAATCCTGAAACAAAATAATTTTCATAAACCCAAATATTCCCTGGAAATCTAGTCATCTTTACTAGAAATATCTCAACTTTCTCTTAAATGTTCCGTTTGCCCTTTTTCCTAATACTCTACTAAGTCAAGTATTTTAATATCCTTCTCCAAATATCTCCTGTCTCTGACCCTCAACTCTGGCTTCCTGACAAGCTCTACAATCCTATGAATAGAAAGGGAAATTCACATTCTCTGTAGTATTCCATAGATGTGACAATCAAATACTTATCTTCAAAACAAAACCTGGAAAGTATACTTTATCCCTGTTTTCTGAAATCTTTGAAATATAGGAGAAATAAAACCACACCCAACTGAGTACAAACTGAGTTATCACCTCAAGGGTCTGAAGTTCAGAGATCCTCAAATTGTTTATGGGAATAAGGAATCTAGAGGTGCCTTTAGACTAGACTCAATCAGACTTGAGTCAACAGACTCAAACAGTTGCACCATTAAAAACCACTAAAAAAATCTTGACATTTTAATGTAAGCAGTTATCATAAGTAGTTATACTATCATCATTGCTGTGCCAATAAATATCTTATAGGGAAAAAGATTCTCTAGACTACATGCTGCTCTTCAAGTACCCTAAAACAAGAATTAAAGCTTAGAGAATTTCACTTTACAAAATCACCGTTAAAAGTTTTTGTGGATTGAGAAAGGCCCTAAAGATGTGAAGTACCAGCAAAAAAAAAAAAAAAAAAATCATTTTGTTATGCAGGTTTGTTATGTAAAGATTTCAAATAAAACATTTCTGATAGAACTAATGTAATTTTGAATATTCGATTCTTCAAACAGAAGACGTCTTCACTGTTCTCTAGGAGTGACATGGAAGTAAGAAGATTGGAATCTTTAAGTTCCTTTCTAGTTAGGGATAATCATACATTCATATCAAATATTCAAAAGCAAAGAAAAAGCAAAACACATACCAAAACTTTGTCCACCACGATATGCATTTCTAGATAAAGAGGAATTAAATCTGGAACAGCTGATTCTGGCTAGAAAGAAAGAATAGCAGTCTTTAAAAACTTTCACAAATTGTTTATTCTGAACTTTTAAAATATTTTTCCACCTTTACTGAGTCATAGTTGAAATATATATATATACTTAAGCTATAAGACTTGATGCTTTGATATACATACACAATGTGAAATAACTGCCACATTCAAGCTAATTAACATATCCACTCTCACACAGTTACCATTTTCTTTTATCTTGTGTGTGTGTGTACTCCATAAGTTTTTTATGGAGTAGTTAGGGTGTTCTATATAAAATATCATGTCATCTGCAAGTAGTGACAGTTTTACTTCTTCCTTTCAATTTGAATGCATGTCATTTCGTTTTATTACCCAATTACTGTGGTGAGAACTTCCAATTCTTTGTTGAATAAAAGTGGCGAAAGTAGGCATCCTTGACATGTTCCTGATCTTAGAGGAAATGCTTTCAGCTTTTCACCGTTGAGTACAATGTTAGCTGTGGGCATGCCATATATGGTCTTTATTATGTTGAAGTATGTTCCCTCTGTATCCACTTTGTTGAGTTTTTATTATACATGGATGCTGAATGTTTTCAAACGCTTTTTCTGCATCTATTTAGATGATCATGATTTTTATCCTTCATTTTGTTAATGTGGTATATCACATTGATTGATTTGCTGATGTTGAACCATTTTTTCATCCTTGCAATAAACCCCACTTCAGCATGGTGTATGATTCTTTTAATGTTTTTTTCCTTTTAATGTTTTAATGTTGAATTTGGTTTGCTATTATCTTTTTAAAGATTTTTGCATCTATGTTCATCAGGGATATTAGCCAGTAATTTTCTTTTCTTTTCTTTTCTTTTTTGTGGTATCTTTGTCTGGGGTTTGGTATCAGGGTATGCTGGCCTTGTAAAATGAATTTGGAAGTGTTCCCCCTTCATCTATTCTTTGGAAAAGGAGTTTGAGGATTGGTATTAATTATTCTTTAAATGTTTGGTACAATTCACCAGTGAATTGTATAAGTCTGGTCTTGGACTTTTGTTTGTTAGCATATTTTTGACTACTGATTAAATGCGCTTACCAGTAATTGGTCTATTCAGATTATCTATTTCACCATAATTCAGTCTTTGTAGGTTAGGTGTTTCTAGAAATTTATCCATCTCTTCTGGGTTGCCTAATTTTTTTAAATTGAAGTATAGTTGATTGACAATGTTGTGTTACTTTTAGGTGTACAGCAAAGTGATTCATATATATATATATATATATATATATATATTTAATATATATGACATATAATATATATGTATTCCTTTTCAGATTCTTTTCCCTTATAGGTTATTACAAAATATTGAGTATAGTTCCCTGTGCTATATAGTAGGTTCTTGTTGGTTATCTATTTCATATATTGTTGTGTATATATGTTAACCCCAAGCTCCCAAGTTTTCCCTCCCCAGGTTGCCTAATTTGTTAACATATAATTCTTCCTAGTAGTCTATATTTCTGTGGGATCAGTTGTAACATCTCCTTCATTTTTTATTTTATGATTTCTCTTTTTCTCTGGGTGAGCCTAGCTAAAGGTTTGTCAATTTTATTTTTTCAAAGAACCAGCTCTCAGCTGCACTGACCTTCTCTATTGTCCTTTTGGAATCTGTTTCATTTATTTCTGCCCTACATTTGTTATGTCCTCCCTTCTGCTAATCCTGGGTTTCATTTGTTCTTTTTCTAGTTCCTTGAGGTATAAAGTTAGGTTATTAGTGACTTTTCTTGTTTCTTGAGGTAGGCCATTTATCGCTAAGAACTTCCATCGTAGAACTACTTTTGCTGCATCCCACAAATTTTTGGTATATGCTATTTCCAATTTCTTTTGTCTCAAGGTATTTTTAAAAATTTCTCCTTTGATTTTTCTTTGGCCCATTTGTTGTTCAGTAGCATACTGTTTAAACTTCACATATTTGTGAATTATCCAGATTTCTTCACGTAAATAATTTCCAGTTTCATACCATTGTGGTCAGTAAACATGCTTCGTATGTTATCAATCCTCTTAAATTTATTAAGATTGTTTTGTGGCCTAACATGATCTCTCGTGGAAAATGTTCCATGAGAACTTCAGAAGAATGTGTATTCTGTTGCTTTTACATGGAGTATTCTGTATATATCTGTTAAGTCCATCATTCCAATGTGTCATTTAAGGCCAATGTTTCCTTATTGATTTTCTGTCTGGATGATCTATCCATTGATTTAAGTGGGATATTAAAATTCCCTACTATTATTATATTGCTGTCTATTTCTCCCTTTAGGTCAGTTAATATTTGCTTTATATATTTAGGTTATCCTATGTTGGGTACATAAATACTTACAAATGTTATATCTTCTTGTTAAATTGACCCCTATATCATTATGTGACACCCATCCATGTCTCTTATTACAATCTTTTTTTTTTTTTACACCTATTTTGTCTGATATAATTATAGCTACTCCAGCTTTCTTTGGTTTCCATTAGCTTGGAAATCTTTTTCCATCACTTCACTCTCAGTCTCTGTGTGTCCTTATATCAAAAGTCTCTTGTATGTAGCATACAGATGGGTCTTATTTTTTTAATCCACATAGCCACTCTATGTCTGTTGACTGGAGAACTCAGTCAATTTACATTTAAAGTAATTACTGATAGGTAGAGAAATGAGAGAACTCAAATAAAATTTAAAAGTAATTATTGCCATTTTATTAATTGTTTACTGGCTGTTTGTTTCTTCTTCTCTTGCTCTCTTCCTTTGTGGTTTCATGACTTTCTTTAGTAATATATTACTTTCTTTTTATTGTTTGTATATTTACTATAGGTTTTTGCTATTTGTAAGCCATGAAGCTTACAAATAACTTATATATGTCTATTGTAAGTTGACAACAACTTAAGTTTTTTGAAAAAGCTCAACATTTTTACTCCCTGCCACATTTTATGTTTTTTATGTCATATTTTATCTCTTTTATCTTGTGTATACCTTAACTAATTATTATAATCACAGTTATTACTATTTTTACTACTTTTGTCTTTTAACCTTCATAGTAGCTTTGTAACTGATTAATCCACTCCCTTTGCTATATATTTATCTTTCTGGTGAGCGTTATTATTTCATGTTTTCTTGGAAAAATTTAATGTGAGTTCCAGTTCAAGATGGCAAAATATGAAGATCCTGAAATCAACTCCTCCCAAAGACCTATTGAGTCTACAACTACATACAGAACAATTTCCTCTTTTAAAAAACCTAAAGTCTGGCTGAGTGGTAACTATACATCAGGAAAATGAGAAGAAAAGCATGGTGAATCAGGTAGGATGTACTGAGACACACTCTTACCGTAAATGCCACCCTCAGTGCTATGACCCACAACCTGGAGAAAATTCTAAACCTGGAGCTTCTGTCTGAGGAGTGAAGGGTTTGAACCTCACATTGGGCACCACAACTTTTAGGACCTGCACCTGAGAGACAAGCCCCCAAAATATGGAACTTTGGAAACCTAATGGGGCTTGAGTCCCCAGACTCACAAGATTGTGTCATTCTGGGAACCAGGTCAACAAGGGCCCAGGCACTTGGACTTACCTTCTGTAGGGCCCAGCTCAGAGGGAGCTAGTCATGCCCAGACTTAAAGTAAAGGAAATTCCCTTGCTTATATTAAGGTGTCAGCCTGAGAGGCAGGCATCTAATTAGCACACACATCCAGTGATGAAGACCTGCAGGTACCATCTTCGTGCTTTCCCTTATCCATGCTCCAGAGCACTATATCTCCCAGAAGAGAGCTTTTACATGCATCCGGTGCACCGATCGTTGCAGCTGACTCCCTGGGGACATTACTTGACTGCCTGACTCTGGAAGCCAAAGGAGCTTGCATTCCTAATCCCATGGGATTGTAATGATCATAAAGGAGCTCATACCCCTGTTAGGCACTCCAATCTTTATGGCAGCTACCCAGGAATACCTCTACATCACCTGGCTCTGGCAGCCAGTGGGGCTTATACTTGTGGGTCCCATAGGACAGTAGCTAACAGAGAAAGAGTTCTTAAACAGCTACCAGGCCCCAGCCAGCAAGAGGCAAAAGATCCAAGACCTCAGTCTTTCTGTTACAGAAGCCTATTAGCTAATCATCATGGCTGCAGCCTGAGAGGCAGACTTCTAATTAAACACACATCTATGGGCTAAGTGTCATGCTTTCCAGATACCTCAGAGGGTGAGTGCTATCTTCAAGAACTCCCTCTGCTACCCTCCAGAGATCCAGTTTTTCCTGCAAGGGAATTTTACATGCAATTGATGCCCTAGTTTTTAAAACAAGTGCCCCAGTTTTTGCAGCTACCACCTAGGGAATGCTCCTTCAATGCCTGGCTCTGGTGGCTAGGGGGCTTGCATTTATGAGACCCACAGGACTTGAAGCAATTGAAGAGATGGTTCTTGGCAAGCTGCCACCGCAATACATAAGGCAAATGCTAACAGCCATAAAAAGGGAAATAGACAGTAATACAATCATAGTAGGGGACTTTAACACCCCACTTTCACCAATGGACAGATCGTCCAAAATGAAAATAAATAAGGAAACACAAGCTTTAAATGATACATTAAACAAGATGGACTTAATTGATATTTATAGGACATTCTACCCCAAAACAACAGAATACCCTTTCTTCTCAAGTGCTCATGGAACATTTTCCACGATAGATCATATCCTGGGTCACAAATCAAGCTTTGGGAAATTTAAGAAAATTGAAATCATATCAACTATCTTTTCCAACCACAATGCTATAAGATGAGATATCAATTACAGGGAAAAATCTGTAAAAAATACAAACAGATGGAGGCTAAACAATACACTACTAAATAACCAAGAGATCACTGAGGAAATCAAAAAATACCTAGAACCAAATGACAATGAAGACACGATGACCCAAAACCTATGGAATGCAGCAAAAGCAGTTCTAAGAGGGAAGTTTATAGCAATACAATCCTACCTCAAGAAACAAGAAACATCTCAAATAAACGACTAAACCTTACATCTAAATCAATTAGAGAACGAAGAACAAAAAAAACCTAAAGTTAGCAGAAGGAAAGAAATCATAAAGATCAGATCAGAAATAAACGAAAAAGAAATGAAGGAAACAATAGCAAAGGTCAATAAAACTAAAAGCTGGTTCTTTGAGAAGATAAACAAAATTGATACACCATTGGCCAGACTCATCAAGAAAAAAAGAGAAAAACTCAAATCAATAGAACTAGAAATGAAAAAGGAGAAGTAAAAACTGACACTGCAGAAATACAAAGGATCATGAAGATTACTACAAGCAACTATATGCCAATAAAATGGACAACCTGGAGAAAATGGACAAATATTTAAAAAGCACAACCTTCTGAGACTGAACCAGGAAGAAATAGAAAATATAAACAGACCAATCACAAGCACTGAAATTGAGACTGTGATTAAAAATCTTCCAACAAACAAAAGCCCAGGACTAGATAGCTTCACAGGCGAATTCTATCAAACATTTAGAGAAGAGTTAACACCTATCCTTCTCAAACTCTTCCAAAATATAGCAGAGGGAGGAACACTCCCAAACTCATTCTACGAGGCCACCATCACCCTGATACCAAAACCAGACAAAGATGTCACAAAGAAAGAAAACTACAGGCCAATATCACTGAGGAACATAGATGCAAAAATCCTCAACAAAATACTAGCAAACAAAACCCAACAGAACATTAAAAGGATCATATACCATGATCAAGTGGGGTTTATCCCAGGAATGCAAGGATACTTCAATATACGCAAATCAATCAATGTGATAAACCATATTAACAAATTGAAGGAGTCAAACCATATAATCATCTCAATAGATGCAGAAAAAGCTTTCGACAAAATTCAACACCCATTTATGATAAAAACCCTCCAGAAAGTAGGCAAACAGGGAACTTACCTCCACATAGTAAAGGCCATATATGACAAACCCACAGCCAACATCGTTCTCAATGGTGAAAAATTGAAACCATTTCCTCTAAGATCAGGAACAAGACAAGGTTGCCCACTCTCACCACTATTATTCAACACAGTTTTGGAAGTTTTAGCCACAGCAATCAGAGAAAAAAAGAAATAAAAGGAATCCAAGTTGGAAAAGAAGAAGTAAAGCTGTCACTGTTTGCAGATGACATGATACTATACGTAGAGAATCCTAAAGATGCTACCAGAAAACTACTAGAGCTGATCAATGAATTTGGTAATGTAGCAGGATAGAAAATCAATGCACAGAATTCTCTTGCATTCCTATACACTGGTGATGAAAAATCTGAAAGAGAAATTAAGGAAACATTACCATTTAGCATTGCAACAAAAATAATAAAATATCTAGGAATAAACCTACCTAAGGAGACAAAAGACCTGTATGCAGAAAACTATAAGAGACTGTTGAAAGAAATTAAAGATGATACCAACAGATGGACAGATATACCATGTTCTTGGATTGGAAGAATCAACACTGTGAAAATGACTATACTATACAAAGTAATCTACAGATTCAATGCAATCCCTATCAAACTAGCAATGGCATTTTTCACAGAACTAGAACTAAAAACTTCACAATTTGTATGTAAAGACAAAAGACCCCGAATAGCCAAAGTAGTCTTGAGAAAGAAAAAATGGAGCTAGAGGAATCATGCTCCCTGACTTCAGACTATACTACAAAGCTACAGTAATCAAGATAGTATGGTACTAGCACAAAAACAGAAATACAGATCAATGAAACAGGATAGAAAGTCCAGAGATAAACTCACGCACATATGGTCACCTTATTTTTGATAAAGGAGGCAAGAATATATAATGGAGAAAAGACAGCCCCTTCAATAAGTGGTGCTGGGGGCTTCCCTGGTGGCGCAGTGGTTGAGAGTCTGCCTGCTGATGCAGGGGACGCAGGTTCGTGCCCTGGTCCAGGAGGATACCACATGCCGCGGAGCGGCTGGGCCTGTGAGCCATGGCCCCTGAGCCTGTGCGTCCGGAGCCTGTGCTCCGCAACGGGAGAGGCCACAACAGTGAGAGGCCCGCGTACCACAAAAAAAAAAAAAGTGGTGCTGGGAAAAACGGACAGCTCCAGGTAAAAGAATGACATTAGAACACTCCATAACACCATACACAAAAATAAACTCAAAATTGATTAAAGACCTAAATGCAAGGCCAGACACTATAAAACTCTTAGAGGAAAACATAGGCAGAACAATCTATGACATAAATCACAGCAAGATCCTTTTTGACCCACCTCCAAGAGGAATGGAAATAAAAACAAAACTAAACAAATGGGACCTAATGAAACTTAAAAGCTTTTGCACAGCAAAGTAAACCATAAACAAGATGAAAAGACAACCCTCAGAATGGGAGAAAATATTTGCAAATGAAGCAACTGCCAAAGATTAATCTCCAAAATTTACCAGCGGCTCATGCAGCTCAATATCAAAAAAAACGAACAACCCAATCCAAAAATGGGCAGAAGACCTAAATAGACATTTCTCCAAAGAAGATATACAGATTGTCAACAAACACATGAAAGGATGCTCAACATCACTGATCATTAGAGAAACGCAAATCAAAACTACAATGAGGTATATCACCTAACACCAGTCAGAATGGCCATCATCAAAAAATCTACAAACAATAAATGCTGGAGACGGTGTGGAGAAAAGGGAACCCTCTTGCACTGTTAGTGGGAGTGTAAATTGATACAGCCACTATGGAGAACAGTATGGAGGTTCCTTTAAAAACTAAAAACAGAACTACCATACAACCCAGCAATCCCACTACTGGGCATATACCCTGAGAAAACCATAATTCAAAAAGACTCATGTACCACAATGTTCATTGCAGCTCTATTTACAATAGCCAGGACATGGAGGCAACCTAAGTGTCCATCAACAGATTACTGGATAAAGAAGATATGGCACATATATACAATGGAATATTACTCAGCCATAAGAAGAAACAAAACTGAGTTATTTGTAGTGAGGTGGATGGACTTAGAGTCTGTCATACAGAGTGAAGTAAGTCAGAAAGATAAAAACAAATACTGTATGCTAACACATATATATGGAATCTAAAAAAAAAAAAGGTTCTGAAGAACCTAAGGGCAGGACAGGAATAAAGACGCAGATGTAGAGAATGGACTTGAGGACGTGGGGAGGGGAAAGGGTAAGCTGGGACAAAGTGAGAAAGTGGCACGGACATATATACACTCCCTGATGTAAAATAGATAGCTAGTGGGAAGCAGCCACATAGCACAGGGAGATCAGCTCGGTGCTTTGTGACCAACTAGAGGGGTGGGATATGGAGTGTGGGAGGGAGACGCAAGAGGGAGGAGATATGGGGATATATGTATACATATAGCTGATTCACTTTGTTATGCAGCAGAAACTAACACACCATTGTGAAAAAATCATACTCCAATAAAGATGTTAAAAAATAAATTAAATTAATAAGTAAATAAAAGCAATAACTGCCTTGAAAGAGTAATAAAGCATACATAACTCACTTTTTCACTTATAAAAACATTATAGTCCATTGGGTTTTGTTCTGTGTCTTGGTTATTTTCAGTAAGAACTGCAAATTCATTGTTTTCATTTCCTAATTTATAAAGAAGATGCTGAAATTCAACTGCAGATTCCAGAGGCTCAATTCCATAAGAAAAATTTTCAAACTGCAATATTCCTCTGTAAAATTAAGGTTAAAAATTTAAGTGCTTTTAATTAATTCTATATCATAAAACTCCGACAGAATTCCTTAAAAAAGGAGGAGGAGGAGGAGAAGGAGGGGGAGGAGGAGAGTGAGAAGAAAGATACAGAATGTTTTTGAGCTCAGTATTTTGACCCAAACTCTTTATGTTTTGGAGATGACTCTGAAGAGATAAAAAAAGGTCTTCCCCAATCCAAAAAAGTAACTTTCCATTTAATTTACTTTATAGTTATAAACGCAGCACAAATTATGTAATCAGTTGCTAGCAAGTACACAGCATTACTGTGATCAAGTCATTCTCCTGTTCCCGAAGTCAGTAATTTAATGAAAGCAATAGCAAATAGAAATCTGTATAAATTTCTTTCTGTTTTGCACTGCAATGATTACATTGCTTGCATAAAAAAAGGATACATAATCAGTAATTTTATTCATAAAAATAAAATTCAGCAGTAATTAGAAGGCATTTATGAATTTTGTTTATGTACCTAGTCTGAATAAGAAATTAAAAGCTAAATTTTAAAGAGTAAACAACTTTTATAAGTATTCTTTCTTGAATACAGGTAACAGTTCAAGTGACTACTCTCTAAAAAACACATTTCAGAATTCCATGTAAAAAGCACTGAGTAAAATTCGTTTGTGGAAACAAGGCTCCTACACTACAATATGAAGGTGAAGAATATCCTGACAGAATGGAAAACTCTCCAAGCACTAAAGAGGAAACCCTACAGTTCTTAGAGAGATTAAGATAGTGATATTACTAGAAAAATGAGTACCATAATAATACTTATTTGTTTATATAGAAGTGCTTCCTCTCTCTGAAGATGATTTCCCTTTGTGAAACAGCATGCTTTGTTTATTTATTTTTACATCTCCAAACACTAGGCCAGTAGCTGGTACACGGTAGGTATCAAAAATACTCTATGTGCTGAAAAAGTAAGCTACCCAAAACTCAGCTCTTCCAACTTGCTATAGTCAGACACGTTCAACTGTCATTTCTGTACTAAAGAAGAAACAAGATACAGAGTAAAGACACCAGGAAATCTAAACCTTCAAGAAGTTAGACATGTCTCTGGTCAGTGGGGAAAGTAAAGGGAAATCAGAGAAGAAACATATTCAGAGGAAGAGATTATTATTATCATTATTCACTGAATAACCTCCACATGGGAATCCTCTACCAGCTCCACACTTAGTATAAACTAACAAATTCTCTGCAGACAAATATCATAACCATGGTGTTTGCATATTAATGACAAAAAAATACATAACCTCAGTCCAGAGCACGTGCTAAGTGTGACAACAGAGTTCAGATATCCTTCAATATATCCTTGGTAGTAGCACTGAGTCTGGGGGCGAAAATATAAAGTGGTTACCTAGGAGTTGACAAAACTTTCTAATGATTTCTTAACTTTTTATACTTAATAGAACTTTCTGAATATTTTTCACAGGCTATATACAGTTTATATCAGTATCAATAAAGTGACATTCAGAAAAAAAGTCTCCCCATATTTGCCACTTTCACTATATTAACTACTCTTTTCAGATCAATACTTGGGATTATTATTTTACATCCTGCTTCCAAAGTTTTATCCCATATTTTAGGTAAAATTATTTTCCAAAATATAAATTTAGGTCATCAATTAAAAGACAAAGATTGTGAGTATGGATTTCCTTTAAATTCTGATATTCTGCTAAAAAGAAACATCTAAAATTTAAGGGCACAAAAAGATTGAAGAGCTAGAAAAAGATAGACCACACCAACACAAACCAAATGGATGATTCTGAAGCGATACTAATACAGAAAATGTAGACTTTAAGGCAAGAAGCATTACTAGAGATAAAGAGGGACATTTCATAATGATACATGAGTTTCAATTCACCAGGAAGATATAAATATTCCAAGTTTGTATTTATTTAATAACATAGCTTCAAATTACAAAAAGCCAAAACAAAGAAAAATAAATGCATAATCATACTAAAAGATTTTTAAGCACATACATTTCTGTCAGTAACTGATAAATCTAGCATTCAGAATCTATAGAAGAGTTGAACAGAATGTTAACCTAATATAGGTAAAACCCTACTTAAAAACTATATATAGGACTTCCCTGGTGGCGCAGTGGTTGAGAGTCTGCCTGCCGATGCAGGGGACACAGGTTTGTGCCCCGGTCCGGGAGGATCCCACATCGCGGAGCGGCTGGGCCCGTGAGCCATGGCCACTGAGCCTGCGCGTCCCGAGCCTGTGCTCCGCAACGGGAGAGGCCACAACGGTGAGAGGCCCGCGTACCGCAAAAAAAAAAAAACTATATATAATATACTTTTTTTTGCACAGAGTTCTTTTCTTTAACCATTTTTTTTATTGAAGTGTAGTTAATTTACAATGTTGTGTTAGCTTCAGGTGTACATCAAAGTGATTCAGTTATACATACATACACCTATATATGTATCCTTTTTCAGATTCTTTTCCATTATAGGTTATCACAAGACACTGAATATATTGTGTTGTACAGTAGGTCCCTGTCGTTTACCTATTTTATACGTAGTCATGTGTATATGTTAATCACTAACTCCTAATTCATCTCCCCCTCCAGCTGCCGCTATCCTTTCTGGTAACCGTAAGTTTGTTTTCTGTCTCTGAGTCTATCTCCATTTTATAAATAAGTTCATTTATATAATTATTTTAGATTCCACATATAAGTGATATCATGTGATATTAGTCTTTGTCTTACTTCACTTAACATGATAATCTCTAGGTCCATCTATGTTGCTGCAAATGGCATTATTTCATCTTTTTTTATAGTTAAGTAATATTCCATTGAATACACTTTTTTTTTTTTTTTTTGCGGTACGCGGGCCTCTCGCTGTTTGTGGCCTCTCCCGTTGCGGAGCACAGGCTCCGGACGCGCAGGCTCAGCGGCCATGGCTCACGGGCCCAGCCGCTCCGCGGCATGTGGGATCCTCCCGGACCGGGGCACGAACCCGTGTCCCCTGCATCGGCAGGCGGACTCTCAACCACTGCGCCAGCAGGGAAGCCCAATACACTTTCTTTTTAAAGAACATGTAACATTTACCAAAATGAAACCATATTCTGGGCCATGAAACACAAAAACAAATTGTAAAGGACTGAAATCACACCAAGTTCAGTCTCTGACCACAGTACAATTAACACAGAGACACAGCAAACATCATCACAGACAAAATACGAAAATTATATAATTTCCAAGATAGTGCTATGAATTTTGGTATAAATCAATGTATGTTTTCTTATTAACACATGCCTTTATGTTAGAACTATGTGGAGAAGGAAGGAGCAATAAAAGGAAAGTAATGGTCCTTTCCAATAGAAGTGAAGTAACATATTTCAATAATTCAACAAATTTTTATTATATGCTATGTGCCAGGCATTTTTCTAGGCACTAGGGATGCATCATTGAATACAACAGACCAAAAGCTCTGGTGAAATGAAGGTTATATTGCACTGAAAAAACAGAAAATAAATAGATAAAATATATGGTACATCATATATTGATAACCACTATGGAGAAAAACAAAACAGGTAAGTTAAGAGAGTAATAAGGTTAAGAGTGCCATTTAAAATAGGGGTTAGTCAAGGACTAACAGGATGGTTTTGAGCAAAGACCTGAAGGAAATGAGGGAGAGAAACATTGTATCTTGGGAAAGAGCAAACATCTGGATCAGAAGAAATAGTGAAAATTTCTTGAAAGGAGGACATGTCTGGTATGTTTGAAGAATAGCAAGGAAACCAAGGCGACTGGAACAGAATAAGCAAGGTAGAGAATAACTGGAAATGAGGTCATAGAAGTAAAGAGAACCAGACTGTGTAAAGCCTGTAGGGTACTAAAATGACTTTGGTTTTCACTTTGTGAACGAGAAATCATCCCATGGAGGCTTCTGAACAGAGAAGTGATATGATCTGACCAGGTTTTAATAGGATTGATCTGGTTGTCATGTTGGGAACTGAGGAGGTGAGCAAGGTGTGGAGGCAGGGAGATTATTCCGGAAGTTACAGCAATAATCCAAACTAGATATGATGTTTACAGTGGTATCAGCAGATAGAGACAGAGGAAGAGGGTGGATCTTAGTACATAATTTGAAAGGTAGAGTCAATATGATTCATTGATGGATGAGACAGGGACTAAAAAAGAAGGAAAGGATTTCAATCTATGATTTCAGATTCAGTAAGATTTGTACTTGTTTTTATTATTATTTAATGTATGTTCATTTATTCAACAAAATATAAACTAATTAATTTAATTGTGCCTATGTTCTAGGCAGAGTAGAAGGTAAGTCAATCTAGTTTGTCTTTAATTTACCAAGACTTCAATAAAGCCTAATAATGGGTGAAATGAGGCATAAGTGGATCACTTAAATACATCCCCTGTGAATACAGTCTTCTGTATTAGGAAAGTATTCAATGTAAAAAGGGTTTTAAAAATCTTTGAAATATAAAATTTAAATCTTACCTGAATATTTGAAGAATGAGAATTCACAGATCCTTGATTATACAAATAAACCATGAAATTATCTGCTAAAAAAAATCTGAATATAATAAAAGAATGAGAGAATTTTAAGTTATACTTTTTGAAACATGTAAAGCAGTAGTCAGCAAACTTAAATCCCTCAAGCCAAATCTGACCTACCTTCTGCATTTGTAAATAAAATTCTATTTGAACACAGCCATACCCATTCACTTATATATGGTTTACGGCAGCTTTCACGCTACAACAGCAGAGCTGAGTCATTTTGACAAAGATATTATCATCCTCAGAGCCTAAAATATTTACTATCTGGGCCTTTAAAGAAAAAGTTTGCCAATCCCTGACAAAGGTAGTGTCTTCTTTTGACCTGTATGTAATCTTTATTCAAAGCAATAAGCATTTACTCAAAATAATTTTCCTATCTTATACTCCTTTAAAAAATAAGAGACTATAAGAGAAGAGCATTTTAAAATTTACAAAAGATACGAAATGGGTGTAGGATTATGAGTTTTCTATTCTTTCATTCGTTTCTTTTAAATTTTTCTTCATTTATTTATTTTTTGGGGCTGTGTTGGGTCTTCGTTGCTATGCATGGGCTTTCCCTAGTTGCAGCGAACGGGGGCTACTCTTCATTGCGGCGCGTGGGCTTCTCATTGTGGTGGCTTCTCTTGTTGCGGAGCACGGGCTCTAAGTGTGTGGGCTTCAGTAGTTGTGGCATGCGGGCTCAGTAGTTGTGACTCACGGGCTCTAGAGTGCAGGCTCAGTAGTTGTGGTGCACGGGCTTAGTTGCTCCGCAGTATGTGGGATCTTCCCGGACCAGGGCTCGAACCCGTGTTCCCTGCACTGGCAAGCGGTTTCTTAACCACTGTGTCACCAGGGAATTCCCTATTCTTTCATTCTCTCTCAACTTTACTATTAAATATATATTACTATAATGAAGTGGAAGAGGATTCTGCAAAAGTCATACTAACCAGAACATAGGTGTTGAAACTACAAGTCTAAGTTCAACCTTCTCTGGTATCATTCCCTGTCCTCATTATGCTATTTTACTTATGCTTTCTCACCTGGTGCTCACTCCTCAATCCAATGTAATGTAACTAGACCACCCAGTCTAGCTTCTGCTGGGAATCCTCCATTAAAACAGTTGCCATAGAGATTACTAATGACCCGCTTGTTGTTAAATCCAAAAAGCAGTTTGAGTCACGTAAAGCTACTCTAACACACTATTGACCACACTCCCCTTCTTTAAAACATCTGCTCTTCAACTTCAATCATACCATTTACCTCTGGTTTCCCTCATATCTTTTTGTCTACTTTTATAAGTCCCTTCATCTGGATCCTTACTTCTTCACTTAAATGCTTCCATGGCCTTCAATTCTGGTTGTTTTTCCTTCTCATCATTAATATTCACCCCCACCGCTGTATCTTGTTCATTTCTGGTGCCTCATTTGTACCTATATTAAAAAGAAGGCTCTGAAACCCACACCTCTCTCACATGACCTGAACTAAATATAACTGGTTATTTGGGGTCTTCTGTGGTTTCATACAAATTCTAGGATTATTTGTTCTACTTCTGTGAAAAATGCATGAGTATTTTGATAGGGATTGGACTGAATCTGTACATTGCCTTGGTTAGTGGTATGGACATTTTAACAATATTAATTCTTCCAATGCATAAGCATGGTATATCTTTCCATTTATTGGTGTTCTCTTCAATTTCTTTATCAATGTCTTACAGCTTTCAGAGTACAGGTCTTTCATCTCCCTTCGTTAAATTTATTCCCAGGTATTTTTTCTTTTTGATGCAATCGTAAATGGGATTGTTTTCTTGATTTCTTTTTCTGATATTTCATTATTAGTGTATAGAAATGCAACAGATTTCTGTATATTAATTTTGTATCCTGCAGCTTTACTGAATTCATTTATTAGTTCTAACAGCTTTTTGGTGGAGTCTGTAGGGTTTTCTATGTTACCCTACCATCTGTAAATAGTGACCATTTTAGTTCTCCCCTTCCAATGTGGATGCATATTATTTCTTTTTAATTGCTATGGTTAGGACTTCCAATACTGTGTTGAATAAAAGTGGTGACAGGGCGCATCCTTGTCTTATTCCTGGCCTTAGAGGAAAAGCTTTCAGCTTTTCATCATTGAGCATGATGTTAGCTATGGGTTTGTCATAAATGGCCTTTAATATATAAGTGGAGGGGATTAAGAGGTATGAACTACCAGTCATAAAATAAGTAAGTCATAGGGATGCAATGTACAACACAAGTAATACAGTCAATATAACATAATTATATGGTTTGTAATGTATAAAAATATAGAATCACTATATTGTACACCTGAAAATAATATGATATTGTAAGACAACTATACTTCAATCAATCTATCTATCAATCAAACTGCCACTGGACATTTCTCCTGGATATCCCCTGACGCAGATGTGCTCTCCTTCTCCTTCACTGCCCCACCAAATCTGTGCTACCGCCAAGTCCAATCTGTTACCTAATCTTTTTTTCTGCCACCTCAGTTATGTCTTTAAAAAAATAAATAAATCCTACATGGTCATAATTATACTTCTCATTATTTCCCATATAGGTTTCTTGCAATAGCTTCCTATGACTTCCTATAGTCATGGTGTCCTAATTATTATACAGGTGATTTCCAAAAACAGAGTATATACATGCTCTATCCATCTCCCAAGCTCCAGTCTCTCTATTTCTTACTACTGCTTATAGTTTCAATAAGATACTCAAATATAATATGAGTTCTCTCTTTCCCTCTTATGCACTTGAAAAGTTCTTTGAGTGGTCATTTACTATTCTTCCCTTCTGTCTAAAGGAGTAGGTAGGTTAACACTTCTTTTACTCAATGCCATTTTGTGGCATCTAACAACACAATGAATCACTTGTTTATACTTCTCTCTTTAAGAAACTTCCTGTCAGCCAAAATACTTTGTTTTTCCTTCCTTAAAAAGCATTCATATTCTTCTTTTTTTCTCTGCTGAACATTTCTGAAAAAGTCATTTTCACGTAATACTTTCAGTTTCTCACAATTCACCTCTCCTTAATACCATGTAGTCTAGTTCTACACCCAAAATTTAACTGAAATCTACTTCTTGAAAGTTACAAATTGCTTCCAAGCCAGCCTTTCTCTACTGGGTTTCCAAGAGAGAATTAAACCCTACAGAAAGTTATTTAAAATATGTTCATAATTCTCTTAGGCATGGTATATAGCTGGTACTATTTTCCATAAATTATTCACCAGTTTCCAGAACACTGTATGATCTAATTTCTATATTAAATCCCTTATTTCATTTTCCTGGTGGTGAGCCTGCCTCCCTGATCAAACTCTAACTGATACAGTTACAGACTTACTTCTTTCTTATCACATCCTGCCCTGATTATACAGGTCCTGCTGGTTCTGCCAACTTAAGATCATATAGATTAATCTTCAGGAGACAAGTCCCTATTTTTCCTGTTCCTAACCCCCCTATTCACAAAAGACTATGAGGCATTAAGACCAAAAAATTAATTCACAGGAGAGCATCTGTTCATCTGAGACAACTAAAATTTTTAATAAACAAGTACATTATTTTTAACACTCTATTTTTATTATAAGTAAATAAATTCATATAAATAAAATTAAATCTAAAAGTAAAGAATAAAAAATTACCTTTGCCTAAGGTGCACGGTATACGGTTTCTCATCTATTGGAATAATATAGGATACCTGTTCCTAGAGAATCCAGAACAACTGAGAGTGAAGACAAATGTAATAGAAGAAGTGAAACAACAATTTTACATCAACCAATCCTTCCATATAATGCTTAAAATGTCTCAGACTATGTGTGATTTAAAATCTGCAATAATATATCAAAAATGGTAATATTTATTTATTATATTATCCATTCTTACTATATCCACAAAAAGAAGCCCAATCTAAGGAGCTGTACAGCACTAGAAATCATATGTGACTGAATTTTAAACTCTTCTAAAAGAAGAGGCGATGTGCCATGCTGTAATGCCTACTCAGGTAGCATCATTGGGATAATAAGGTACTCTACACATCAGTGAAGCTTAACTTAATCCATTAGGCACAAAAATTATTTATTTTAACCATTTTCCTGAAATGTATGGCTTGCTTCCTGTATTTTTAAACAGAAGACAATTGAACAAAATTTGGCATAGTTTTTTTACTCCATCCCAATTATTCTCAGGTTAAAACATGGATGGCAATGAGTTGCAATATCAGTTGGTCAGTGAACCTAAGTGATGAGATTTCATCTTGCAAAAGAGAACATGTGAAAAGCCAGAGTTAGATCATCATTAAAAAGAAACCTTAGTTAAAGCATATAAAAACCAAAAAGACACAAATAGCACAACACAAAAAAAGATAAGCCTTTCCAGATCTGTGAAAATAAGAAGCAACAAGGAGACAATACAAATCAAGAGATAATAAGGCAAGTTGTTAAAAGGTCTAGTAAATGATCAAAAATGAAACAGAAAGGTCAACATCACTGGTGTTATGAAGTCAAGTGGATACCATGTACCTGCTGCTATGATGTAATGAGAAGAGCACTTTACCTCTACGGTAATCTTCCCTAAAACTCATAACCTCAGTCTAATCATGATAAAACATCAGAGAAATCCAAACTGAGGGACGTTCTACAAAATATCTGACCGATATTCTTTAAAAATGACACGGTCATGAAACAGAAAAACAGAGCAAAGGAGACTGGGGAGACATAACAACTAACAGCAATGTAGTATCCTGAATTAGATCCTGGAACAGGAAAAGAACATTAGTGGAAAAACTGGTGAAATCCAAATAAATCCTACAGTTTGTTAATAGTAAGGTATCAATGTTAATTTTTTAGTTTTGATAAATGTAATGTATCAACATGGTTATATAAGATGTTAACTTTAGGGAAAACTGAGTGAACATATATGGGAGCTCAAGGTAGCATCTTTGCGAATTCTTCATAAATCTAAAATCATTCTAAAAATTTTAAAGGTTTTTTAAGTAAAACCAGAAATAAATTGAAGAAAGAAGCAAAACAGGTATATGTCAGATATAAGGCAGAAATACCAAACATAGGATACTGATACTGAAGCAGCAACATGTCCTAGCTGTAAAATTTACATGAGTGAAAAAAAATTCCCCTTAGAGATCTGAATGCAATAACTGAACAGAGATGCTGGAGAATTTTTATCTCTTTCTAAAGTGGACCTGATGCACAAGTCACCCAAAGTAGTTCTGGGATGAATATTTTTCTCAAAATGAAAACATAATAATTATTAAGATATTAGTATACCAGATATACTCCCTCTAACTATACTGTGAGAGGTAGCATGACACGCATTCTCTCTGCAGACTATGTACAGAAAATGAGCTAGATCTTTAAAGAATGTAGAGGGGTTGGTCAATGGAGGCCATAAGAGAATTTATTGAATAATACCAGCAAATATGTGTTTTAATTTTTAATAACAGACTTTCAATGATTAAGAAATTCGATCCCTTCTGGAACTTTTATTTGTAAAGTGTTACAATAATTTCAACACTTTCAGAAAACACTTTTCCTGTTCACTCACTCATATGGTTCCAAAATCACTCCTCTTCAATGGAACAGGATAGAAAGTCCAGAGATAAAGCCACACACCTGTAGTCACCTAATCTATGACAAAGTGGATGGACAATGGAGAAAAGACAGTCTCTTCAATAAGTGGTGCTGGGAAAACTGGACAGCTACATGTAAAAGAATGCAATTAGGACATTCTCTAACACCATACACAAAAATAAAATCAAAATGGATTAAAAACCTAAATGTAAGACCGGACACTATAAAACTCTTAGAGGAAAATAGAGGCAGAACACTCTTCGACGTAAATCGCAGCAAGATCTTTTTGATCCACCTCCTAGAGTAATGAAAATAAAAACAAAAAAAACTAAATGGGACCTAATTAAACTTTAAAGCTTTTGCACAGCAAAGGAAACCATAAATGAAACAAAAAGACAACCACAGAATGGGAGAAAATATTTGCAAACAAAGCAACCAACAAGGGATTAATTGCCAAAATATACGAACAGCTCATGCAGCTTTATATCAAAACAACAAACGACCCAATCTAATGGGTGGAAGATCTAAATAGACCTTTCTCCAAAGAATACAAAGAATACATACAGATGGCAAAGAGACACATGAAAAGATGCTTAACAACACTAATTATTAGAGAAATGCAAATCAAAACTACAATGAGGTATCACCTCACACCAGTCAGAATGACCATCATCAAAAAATCTACATCAAAAAATCTACAAACAATAAATGCTGGAGAGGGTGTGGAGAAAAGGGAACCCTCCTACACTGTTGGTGGGAATGTAAATTGGTACAGCCACTATGGAGAACAGCATGGAGGTTCCTTAAAAAACTAAAAATAGAGCTACCATATGACCATATGACCCAGCAATCCCAGTCCTGGGCATATATCCAGAGAAAACCATAATTCAAAAAGAGACATGCACCCCAATGTTCATTGCAGCCAGGACATGGAGGCAACCTAAATATCCATCAATGGATGATGAATGGATAAAGATGTGGTACACATACATATATATATATATATATATATACATATATATATATACACATATATACAATGGAATATTACTCAGCCATAAAAAAGAACGAAATAATGCCACTTGCAGTGACATGGATGGACCTAGAGATTGTCATACTGAGTGAAGTAAATCAGACAAATATTTGAAAGACAAATATCATATGATATTGCTTATATGTGGAATCTAAAAAAATGGTCCAAGTGCACTTATTTATAAAACAGAGTCACAAATATAGAAGACAAACTTATGGTTACCAAGGAGGAAGGGAGGGATAAATTGGGAGCTTGGGATTGACATATACAAACTACTATATATAAAATAGATAACTAATAAGAACCTACTGTATAGCACAGGGAATGTTACTCAATACTCTGTAATGACCTATATGGGAAAAGAATCTAAAAGAAGAGAGGATATATGTATAACTGATTCACTTTGCTGTACAGCAGAAAATAACACATTTTAAATCAACTATACTCCAATAAAAATTAATTTTCAAAAAACAATCATAGGATTCCAGGAAAGAAATATCTCTCATCTTCACAAAACATATTTTAGTAAAGGTCTGGAAACCCTGTAGACCTTTAAGCATTGGGGGTCTCAGAAGAAGTAGATTTATCTGAATTTACAGTGACCTACATTGAGAATTTATCTTTCTGTTTAATAAAAACTATGGACTAGTCAGTTAGTGTCAGGTTTCCTAGAAGCAGGGTCTGAAATGAGGATACTTTTGTCAGTGCTTTATTTAGGGAGCACTCACTGGAGGAACCTGCAAGGAAGTAAGAGAAGCAAAATAGGGAGGAAGATAAAGCTAAAGAAAATATGATTTCAGGGCTTCCCTAGTAGCACAGTGGTTGAGAGTCCACCTGCCGATTCAGGGGACATCGGTTCGTGCCCCAGTCCAGGAGGATCCCGCATGCCGTGGAGCGGCTGGACCCGTGAGCCATGGCTGCTGAGCCTGCGCGTCCGGAGCCTGTGCTCCGCAACGGGACAGGTCACAACAGTGAGAGGCCCGTGCACCACATTAAAAAAAAAAAAAAAAAAAAGAAAATATGATTTCAGGTAAATTCTAGCCTTAGCCTGATACTTCGGGGAAGCTCTAGAGTAAAACTTGTGCCTCAGAGTCTTTCCCACCTGAGACAGTAGAGCTGGGCTTTTAGACCCATGTAACAATTAGGCACTGGCTGAAAGGTTACCCTGGGGGATGGGGTCGAGTAACTCCCAGGCAGCTCAATAACTGAAAGACAGTTCTCCAGAGAAGGTTACTAACTCTTGCAGTAGTATCTCAAGAGCCAGGGAACCAACAACCCAAACTGAAATTATAAAGGGATTATGGCCAGGGACTGGGGGTTGGAAATTATAGCTGAAAAGTTCCCAAACCTGAAAAAGAAACAGAAATTTGGATGCAGGAAGCACAGAGGACCCCAAACAAGATGAACCCAAAGAGACTACATCAAGACATATATGATAATTAAAATGGCAAAAGGTTAAGATAAAAGGAGAATTTGAAAGGCAGCAAGAGAAAGATAACTGGGAGGTTGGGATTGATATATATACACTAATATGTATAAAATGCATAACTAATTTAAAAAAAGAGAGAGAAAGGTAGAGTCATACACAAGGGAACTCCCATAAGGCTATCAGCTGATTATTCTGTGGAAACCTTGTGAGCCAAAAGGCAGTGACATGATATATTCAAAGTCCTGAAAAGGAAAACCTGCAAACTAGGATACTCTACAGAGCAAAATTATCATTTAGAATTGGAGGAGAGATAAAGAACTTCTTAGACAAGCAAAAATTAAGAGTTCATCAATATTAAACATAACATAAGAGAAACGTTAAAGGGTCTTCTCTAAGTGAAAAAGAAAGGCTGTAATAAGAAGTAAGAATCTACAGGAAAGGAAAAATCCCACTAGTAAAGGCAAATATACAGTAAAGGCTGAGGATCAACAACTTAAATAAGCTAGCATGAAGACTGAAAGACAAAACTGTAAAATCAAACATAATTACAATAATCAGTAATGGAATAAACATGAAGATATAAAATATGATAACAATAATTTAAAATGTGGGGGAGGGAGTAAAAAAATGTAGCTCTTTAAGAATGTGTTTGAACTTAAAGGACTACCTGTTTAAAACAAGTAGATAGAGTTATAGGTCAACATATATGAACCCCATAGTCACAACAAATCAAAAACCTACAACAGATACACAAAAACTACAGCAAAAGGAACACAAACATAACACTACAGAAAATCATCAAACCACAAGGGAAGAAACAAAAAAAAGTAGAAATACAGAGAACAACTACAAAAAGAACCAGAAAACAAGTAACAAAAGGACAATAAGTACATATCTATCAATAATTACTTTAAATGTCAATGGATTAAATGGTCCAATCAAAAGACATAAGGTGGCTAACTATATTAAAAAAAAACAAGACCCATCTACATGCTTCTTACAAGAGAATTGCTTCAGAGCTAAAGACACACACAGACTGAAAGTGAAGGGATGGAAACAGATATTTCATGCACATAGTGACAACAAGAAAGTGGGGGGTAGCAATTCTCATATCAGACAAAATAGACCTTAAAACAAAGTCTAAAACAAAAGACAAAGAAGGGCATTATATAATGATAAAGGGATCAATACAAGAAGAGGATATTACACTGATTGACATATATGCACCCAATACCTGTATTGGGTGCGTATGTTTTTATATAAATTTTATATATTTTATTATTTTATATTTATATAAATATACAAAGCAAACATTAACAGACACAAAGGGAGAAATTAACAATAATATAATAATAGTAGGGGACTTTAACACCTTACTTACATCAATGAACAGATCATCCAGACAGAAAAAATAAGGGAACAGTGGCCTTAAATGGCATAATAACCAGTTGGACTTAATATATATCTACAGGAAATTCTATCCAAAATCATCAGAATACACATTCTTTTCAAGCACAGATGGAACGTTCTCCAGGACAGATCACACACTAGGCCATAAAACAAATTTCAACAATTTAAGGATAAAAATTATATCAAGCATATTTTCTGACCACAACGTTATGAAATTAGAAATCAATTACAGGAAGAAAAATGACAAAAGCACAAACGCATGGAGACTAAACAATATGCTTCTAAAAAACCAATGGGTCAATGGAGAAATCAAAGAGAAATCAGAAAATACCTCAATACAAATGAAAATAAAAACATAACTTTCCAAAATCTATGGGATGTGGCAAAAGCAGTTCTAAAAAGGAAGTTTATAGAAATACAGGCCGACCTCAAAAAATGTGAAAAACATCAAACAACCTAACCTACCATCTAAAGGAATTAGAAAAAGAAGGACAAATAAAGACCAAAGTTAGCAGAAGGAATGAAATAATAAAGATCATAGAGGGAATAAATAGAGATCAAAAACAAACAAAAAAAGAAAGGATCAAGGAACCAAGAGCTGGTGTTTGTAAAGATAAAAAATTGATGAACTTTTAGCCAGGCTCATCAAGAAAACAAGAGGAGACCCAAATAAACAAAATCAGGCATGAAAGAGGTGAAATAACAATCAATATCACAGAGATACAAAAAATCATAAGAGAGAGGGAATACTACAGTTATATGCCAACAACCTCAACAATCTAGAAGAAATGGACAAATTTCTAGAAACATACATGCTTCCGAGACTGAGTCAGGAAGAAACAGACAATGTGAACAGACAGATCACTATTGGTGAAATTGGATTTGTAATTTTAAAGAACTTCCAGCAAGCAGAAATCTAGGATCAGATGGCTTCACAGGGGAATTCTACCAAACATACAGAGAAGAGTTAATACCTAACCTTCTCAAACTATTCCAAAAAATTGAAAAGGCTGGAACAGTCACAAATTAATTCTACAAGACCATCATCACCCTGATACCAAAACCAAAGACACTACCAAAAAGAAAATTACACCCCAATGCTGCTGATGAACATAGATGCAAAAATCCTCAACAAAATATAAACAAACCAAACACAATATACAGAAAGGATCAAACACCAAGATCAAGTAAGGTTTAGTCCAGGAATGCAAGGATGGTTCAATATTTGAAAATCAATCAATCTGATACACCACATTAACAAAAGTAAGCATAAAAATCACATATTCACCTCAATTAATGCATAAAATTCATCTGACAAAATTCAACATATATTCATGATAAAAACTCTCAGCAAAGTTGATATAGAGAGAACATATCTCAACATAATAAAGGCCATTTATGACAAACCCACATCTTACATCTACTCAATGGTGAAAAGCAGAAAGCTTTTCCTCTAAAATCAGGAACCAGACAAGAATGCCCACTCTCACCGCTCCTATTCAACATAGTATTGGAAGTTCTAGCCACAACAGTCAGACAAGACAAATAAATAAAAGGCATCCAAATTGGAAGGGAGGAAGTAAAACTGTCACTATTTGCAGATGATATGATACTATATAAAGAAACCTTTAAGTCTCCACCAAAAAACTATTAGAACTAATAAATGAATTCAGTAAAGTTGCAGGACACAAAATTAACATACAGAAATCTGTTGCTTTTCTACACACTAATAATAAACTCATAAAGAGAAAGCAAGAAAACAATTGTGTTTAAAATTGCATCAAAAAGAATAAAATGCCTAAGAATAAACATAACCAAGGAGGTGAAAATGCTCTGAAAATTATAAAAGATTGTTGAAGGAAACTGAAGATGATATGAAGAAATGGAAAGTTATCCTGTGTTCTTGGGTTAGAAGAATTAATATTGTTAAAATGTCCATACTACTCAAAGTAATCCAGAGATTTAATGTAATCCTTATCAAAATACCCATGACATTTTTCACAGAACTAGAACAAATAATCCTAAAATTTATATGGAACCACAAAAGACACCAAATAGCCAAAGCAATCTTGAGAAAGAAGAACAGAGCGGGAAGTATCATGCTCCCTGACTTCAAGCTGTACTGCAAACCTACATTAATCAAAACAGCATGGTACTGGCACAAAAACAGACACATAGATCAATGCATGAGAGCAGCCCAGATATAAACCCATGAACTTCCAGTTAGTTACAACAAAGGAGGCAAGAAACAATGGAGAAAAGACAGTCTCTTCAATAAGTGGTGTTGGGAAAACTGGACAGCTACATGTAAAAGAATGAAATTAGAATATTTCCTTACACCATATAGAAAAGTAAACTCAAAATGGATTAAAGACCTCAATGTAAGACCAGAAACCATAAAACTTTTAGAAGAGAACATAGGCAGAACACTCTTTGACGTAAATTATAGCAATATTTTTCAAATCTGTCTCCTAAAGCAAAAGAAACAAAAGCAAAAATAAACAAATGGACCCTAATTAAACTTAAAAGCTTTTGCACAGCAATGGAAACCATCAACAAAATGGAAAAACAACTAGTAAATGGGAGAAAATATTTGCAAATGATACAAGCGATAAGGGATTAATATCCAACATATATAAACAGCTCATACAACCCAATAGCAAAAAAAACCCCAAACAACCCAATCAAAAAATGGGCAGAAGACCTGAACGGACATTTTCCAAAAATGGCCTATAGATGGCCAACAGGCACATGAAAAAATGTTCAACATCACTAATCATCAGAAAAATGCAACTCAAAACCACAATGAGATATCATTGTTATACACTCAATGTTATAGATATTCATTTGTTTTATTTTTTATACTACACATATAAGTGATAACAGAGAATTTGTCTTTACCTTACTGACTTATTTCTCTAAGCATAATACCCTCTAAGTCCATCTGCTTTGTTGCAAATGTCAGAACTTCATTCTTTTTTATGGTTGAATAATATTCCATTGTATGTATATGTATGTGTGTGTGTGTATATCTTTATCCCTTCATCTGTTGATGGACACTTAGGTTGCTTCCATATCTTGGCTATTGTAAATAATGCTGCTAAGAACATTGGGGTGCATGTAACTTTTCGAATTAGTGTTTTCAGGGGGTTTTTTGTATATGTATACAGAACTGGAATTGCTTAATTATATGGTAGTTCTATTTTCACTTTTTCTGAGGAATCTCCAACTCTATTCCATGGTAATTGTACCATGTATACAAACAGAAACAGACTCACAGATATAGAGAACAAATTAGTGGTTACCAGTGGGGAGAAGGAAGTGGGGAGGGGCAGGATAAGGGTATGGAATTAAAAAGTACAAATTACTATGTATAAAATAAGCAAAAAGGTTATATCAACACAGGGATATGTGACCATTATTTTGTAATAACTTTAAATGGAGTATAATCTATAAAAATATTGAATCACTATGTTGTACACCTGAAACTAATATGTTATAAATCAACTATACTACAATTTAAAAATCAGTCAATCAATCAAGCAGGGGATGTAAGGTACACATAGGGAATATAGTCAACAATACTGTAACAAACAAAATTGAGATATCACCTCACTCTTGTCAGAATGGCTATCATCAAAAAGTCTACAAATAACAAATGTTGGCAAGGATATGGAGAAAAGGGAATACTTGTATACTGTTGGTGGGAATGTTAACTTGGTGCAGACATTGTGGAACACAGTTGGAGGTTCCTCAAAAAAACTAAAAATAGAACTACTGTAAGATCCAGCAATTCCACTTCAGGTATATATCTGGAAAAAACAAAACACTAATTTGAAAGGATACATGTACCCCAATGTTCATAGCAGCACCATTTACAATAGTCAAGACGTGGAAGCAACCCAAATGCCCATCAACTGATGACTGGATTAAGAAGATGTAGTATATATATATATACAATGGAATATAACTCAGCCATAAAAAAGAATGAAATTCTGCCATTTGTAGCCATAAAGATGAACCTAGAGAGTATTATGCTTATGAAATAAGTCACAGAAAGACAAATACTTATGATATCACTTATATGTGGAATCTAAAATATACAAATGAATGTATATGCAAAACAGAAATAGACTCACAGATATAGAAAACAAACTTGTGGTTACCTAGGGGACAGGGAAACAGGTAGGGACAAATTAGGGATATGGGATTAACAGATACAAACTCCTATATGTAAAATAGATAAGCAACAGGATATACTGTATAGCATAGGAAATTATAGCCATTATCTTTTAATAACCTATAATGGAGGACAATCTGTAAAAATACTGAATCACTATGCTGTACATCTGAAACTAATACAATATTGTAAAACAACTATACTTCAGTAAATAAGTATATACATATATACCAGGATGAATAAATTTTAAAAAATAATTATAATTGTATACCAACTTTGTAGGGTGACAGATGGTAACTGGACTTATTGTGGTAATCTGAAAATACTGGTAAAAAAATACTGAATCACTGCATAGTACACCTGAAACTAATATAATATTATACACTAATTATAGCCCAATAAATATGTTAAAAATAATAATAGGTTAAAAAATTAAAATGGGCAAATAATTTAATAGACATTTCACCAAAAAGGTATTTAGATAGCTAGTAGGTCATGAAAGATGCTCTACAGCATTTTTCATTAGAGAAATGCAAATATAAGCTAAAATGAGGTATCAGTACACACCTGTTAGAATAAATTTAATCAAAAGAGACAACATCAGGTGTTGACAAGTATGTGGAAAAATTGAATCATCATATATTGCTGATGGGAAATGTAAACTAATAAGTCACTATGGAAAATAGTTTGGCAGTTTATTACTATGATAAGCATAAACCTACCATACGACACAGCAATTTCACTTCCAAGAATCTACCCAAGAGAAAGAAAACTATATGTCCATACATAAATATTCATAGCAGAATGACTCAAAATAGTCAATATCTGAAAAAAATCTTGAATTTAACTGGTAAATGGATAAACAAAATGTGTTATCTACATGTATTAAGAAATAAAAAATTTATGAAGTATTGATAAATGTTGCAAAATGGATAATCTTAAGTGAAAGAAGCTCAATGCAAAGTCCTACATATCACATATTTCAGTTTTATGAAATGTCTAGAAAATGCAAAATTATAGAAACACACAACAGATCAGCAGTTGCCGAGGGCTGGGGATGGAAGCAGAGAAAAACTGCACATAGGCAGGAAGGAACTTAAGGCAATCAGAATGTTCTAAAACTGGATTTGTGGTAATGTTTACATAATTCTATTCATGTACTAATGATCATTGAGCTGTACACTTACAATGGGTGAATTCTGTGGTGTATACGTTATACTTCATTAAAACTGGTAAAAATAAAGTGTTATCAAAAGATTGGCCACTTATAAGCAAGGCTTGCTTTTTTGTATTTCTTTTTTTATCTCCTAAGGATCTTAGCATGTAGTTATGCACACAAGTCCAGAGAAATATCTGTTAAATAAATCAATGAATAGGATGAAATATTGCCCTTTCTAACAAAAATAACAGAAGAAAGGGTTTATACTCTCTGAGAACTGGTAGGTACAAGGGTAGAGATTGAGGAACCAGGTTTTAGTTAAAACAGATTCTCCTTAACCATTTTGGAGAAAATTATTCTCTTCATTTGAATCATCTAGATACCATTCAGATAATACCCTAATTCTTTTACATTATATTCTCTCTTTGAACTTTAAAAAATTGTTTTACCATGAGGAAATGACAAATGTTAGACAAATTAGAACATTCTGATTTATATGTTTGCTTTTACCATCAAAACTTTACATTCCTTATCAATAGTAATATTGGTTAGTTATAGTCATACTATAATGGAATTGATGTATTTCACTGCTATGTAATAAAAATAAGAAATTTCATATAACAACATTATGGAAAATCTCTTACATTTTCTACTTTTGAATTATCACTTGTATTTGCTTGGATTTTCTCTGGAAATACAATTTGTAGAAATGAATTTTGAAAACCTGAAGAAATAAAAAAAACAGTTAATAACTGTGTTTTAAACTTGACTAAATATTTGTTCAGGTTCTTTTATAAGACTTGCTTATGCAAACATGAGTCATCACTGTGTACTCCTATAGAAATCTTGAAAACACTTTGTTTAAAAACAGACAAGATAGCTATGAAAGACTAAAAGGGGGCACGGAGAGGTATTCAACTTACACAAAATTTGCTGTTCCTGAAGAAAAGCGAACAAATGAATTAAAAAATATCAAATATATACTTCAAGAAGACTTTCCTGAAATAAAAGATTTGAAACAATAGACTAGAAAGTACACTGCATTTCAGGAATAACTGATAACAATTAATTAAAACTGAGACATATTCTACTAAACTTATTGGATGTCGAAGATAAAGAAAGAATCCTATGGGCATATGAGCAAAAAGGAAAAGTGAAAATCATATTGGGCATAAGAAGAGAAAAGCAGGTTGGCTTGAGATTCTTTAAAAACATTATTCAATGTTAAAAAACTGAAGAACTATGTCTTTAAAAAAATATTCAGGAAAAGAAAGTGTGGACCCAAGAATTTTATACCCAGCAAAACTGTCATTCAAATATACAGGCAAGGGACAGCTATTTACAAGCAAAAAATCAAGGAAAATAGTTCACAAGTTCCTGTCACAAAAGGCAGACAAACTTCTCCCAATAAAGGCATCAATAGAGTTGAGGTAAAAGGCCTAGCTGTGAGCATTAAAATCAACTTAAATATAGAATATAGGCCAAAACAATGGTGGGAATCATCACTATTTAATAGGATGCAAGTGTTATAAACTATGATGATAAAGACATAACAACATATTCAATAATGTCAGGAAGGGTAGCAGAAGAAGAGAATTACCATATGTGAATACTGTTTTCCTTAAATTTATTGCAATGTGGTTCCAAAAAATGTTAAAAAGCTGAAAATTAAGTGGTAAAAGTAGAAACATATTGTTTAATGGTGTAAAAGAACTAAGATTTTTTAAAGCTATAGTCATATAATAAAGAGGAGAGCATGAGGTGGAAAGAAGTAGTAAGAAATAAATTTCCTTACACTCACAGTGAGGAATCACTAGTTACTACCTAAATTAAAAATTAAATCTATTATATAAAACAGATTATAAATATTCCAAATTAAGAAAAAAAAAAAGAGCATACAAACACAAGGCATCCAGAAAATAAATGAAAAAGTCACAGATTTTTATGGTGAAAAACATTTATCAAAAAAAAAGCATGAAATCAGAAAAGTATGATATAAATAAGAAGCACTAAGATTAAATATCTCAGTCATATCAGTAAATGTGAGTAGGATGAACTGACCAACCTAAAGAAAAACTCATACTGGAGACAGACTCTTATCAGCCCAGAGGTGGGACCAGAGTAATCTATGAACAAACTTTACCTCATTAGTTTTCACCCATATATTTACCTTTCCAGTTTGCTGCCCTTGGAAGGCTAAAACTGCCTTCCTGTGTCTGTCACTTCTCTACAAATTTAATGTTTTTTGTTGAAGATAAGCTGGAACTCAAAGTTGCCATTTTGAGTTACTTTTGGTTTAAGTTTCTCCCATGATGCATGCTGTATGCATTAATAAGCTATTTTTCTGTTATCAAAAAAAAGAAAAATTCTCAGATTGGATCCACAAAATCAAAACCCAATTACTCAGACCTTTGGTGGAATATTAAACACTGGCTTTAAACTAATAATGATTTTTTTTTTTTTTTTTTTGGCTGCATCGGGTTGCAGCATGCAGGATCTTTCATTGTGATGCTCGGGCTCTTAGTTGCAGTGTGCAGGCTTCTCTCTAGTTGTGGCATATGGATTTTCTATCTCTAGTTGTGGCACTCGGGCTCCAGAGTGCATGGGCTCTGTAGTTTACAGCACGTGGGCTCTCTAGTTGAGGCATGAGGGCTCAGTAGTTGTGGCTCATGGGCTTAGTTGCCCCACGACATGTGGGATCTTAGTTCCCCAACCAGGGATCGAACCCACGTCAGCCGCATTGGAAGGTGGATTCTTTACCATTGGACCACTGAAGAAGTCTCCTAATGATGATTTCTGAGTACCTAAAGTAAGACTGTGGTCCACTTCAGGAAAAGATATATGATTAGCAGAAGAAGTCAGGTGATGAATGGAAGTTATTAGGTTCACATCTATGAACACACTCATGGGTCTACAAGTTCATCCTATCATAATCTGCCCAATTATGGAAAAGTGTGTCAAAACAGGTATAATCAGTAACTTGTGGAATGCCCATCTTGTCTCCCTGACCCATAGAATGAGGATTGTTATGGTAGGGAGGGCCAAATGGAAACCTCTGAATATCACCTGCACCATCACCAAAACATTAAACCAAAAACCTTTCTATACCAAGAAAGTATATACAAGGGCAATGATTTCTGTTATTTTACTTGTTTGATCTGTGCACATGATAGATAAGCAATAGAGAATGACAATGAGTTGTCTTAAGTGTAATCAGGTAATGATTGCAATAATTAATATTGTTCCAAATATGGTCTCTTTACTGAACCAAATCAACACAGGCATTGGCACCTGTATGTAGCCATTAATAGAAAAAGGTGCTGTTTTCTCTATCCCAATAAGCAGGAGATGCCAGGAGCAAGTTTCCATTTTTGCTTAGTAGTGATGCCAGTATACCTTCACCAATCATATTGCCTCAGATGCCTCAGATCTTTATCATCTGGTTCTTCTTCTACCTGGACCCTAAAAATCTCACTGTCTGTGGTAGATAGAATAATGCCCCCAAAGATGTCCATATCCTAATCCCCAGAACCTGTTAGGTTACAGGGCAAAACAGAATTAAGGTTGCTAATCAACTGACCTTAAAATATGAAAATTATCCTGGGTTATCTGTGGTCTTAATTTAATCACAAGGGTTCTTAACAGTAGAAGAAAGAGCCAGAAAAGAAAACCAAAGAGATGGCCATGTGTAAAGACCTCAGCCCAATACCACTGACTTTGAAGATGGAGGAAGGGGGCCATGAGCCAAAAAATGCAAACAGCCATTAGAATCTGGAAAAGACAAGGAAACAGATTGTCTCCTGCAGCTTCCAGAAGGAACAGGCACTGCTAACACCTTGATTTTACCCAATGAGACCCATTTTACAGAACTGTAAGATAATAAATTTGTGTTGTTTAAGCTATTAAGTTTGTGATAACTTGTTACAGCAACAATAGGAAACTAACATATCATCTAAGAGAAAGACCTGAAGTAGCAGGTACATTAGATGCCTTGAAGAAGCAGGTGTGCCAGAGTCTTAACACACACACACATCCACCTGTAATGGTCTAGTGGTCTAAACCACAATCAAAAATATCCTCCATAATAAATAGTAAGAGGCAGAACACTTGGTAGACCATTTTGGATTTTGGAGGCAATATATATCACATATAGCTATGTTGCTTTCACCATTTTTATTGAACAAAACATAGGCTGCCAGATTTGTAACATGCCACAGTACAAGACTCCTCAGCTACCTGAGTCTACTGGGCAAGGAGCTCTACTATTTTTCCTTTATGACTTAGGGTCTGTGGCAGAGCCTGTGTTAAGCCCCTCTAGGAGAATCACAGCAGAGGCTCCTGAGGTTTGTAAGCAAAGACACGCCCTCATTGGTATATGCTGTGGATTGAGTGATGGTGCCCCAAAAGATATGTCCACTCAGAACCTGTGGCTATAACCTTATAACCTTGCAAAGAAAAAAGGGTCTTTGCAAGGTGTAATTAAGTTAAGGATCTCAAGATGAGACCATTCCGGATTAGACTGGACCCTAAATCCAATGACTAATATCCTATAAGTAAGAGAAGGGGAAAAGACACACAGAGGAGACATCAATATAAAGACAGAGGCAGAGGCTGGAGTAACACGTCTCCAAGCCAAGGAATGCATAGGATTGCTGGCAGCCATCAGAAGCTAGGAGAGAAGCATGGAACAGATTCTCCCTCACAGCCTCCAAAAGCAATCAACACTGTCAATACCTTGATTTTGGACTTCTGGCCTCCAGAAACAGAAGGGGGAAAAAATTCTGTTGTTTTAAGCCACCCAGTTTGTGGTACTTTGTTATGGCAGCCACAGGAATCTAATATAGTACGTAAGTATGTTTCTTTTATGAAAGCTTTTAGCTCACTACTGGGCTCTGATAGAGGCTAAAATTCAGACCATGTGATCTTCAGACTATATGATCTTGCAACCTGAACCGCTCTTCACAGACTGACATCATCAGGCATTCACAGGAGTACTAATCAAATGGAAGTGTTATGTATATATATGGTTGGGTTTGAACAGGTCCTAAAAGCTTTAAGTTGCATAACCAGGTGATTAATACTCCAGTAGGCCTACTCCTATCACGTTTCCATCATTTCCTAAAACCTACTTTTATGGTATCCTATGACCAGCTAACTGAAGGAGGGAAAGTAGATGTATGATATGCCAATAGTACACAGAAGTAAGTCCACGGGTATAATCTTAAAAACTCATAGATAGTTGGCCCTAAAAGAGAATAGAGCAAAGTAAATTCTCCCCGTAACTAGAATTTCACATGGTACACTTACATGTCTAGTTTTCCTGTATACGAACTGATTACATTAAATGAGGCAGAAGCAAGTTATTATGTTATTTCTTGAAAGTTTAATAATGTTACCAACCTTAAGAAGGGTGAATATGGATGTTAAGTATCCCATCTAGAGGTGAACTGTGGGATACTGTAGAGAGGTTCAATCACTCAAACTATTTCTACCTTGTCTCCCTGTGCTATTAGACGTTGGAAACCTAACAACTCTATACCAGACTCCACTGCGATTAAGGTGCTGGCATGTTACCAGTTCCTGCTATTCATACACCCAAAAAAGACTTAGTTGCAGAAGTGAGCATTGTCAGATGGCAGCCACGTGTGAATATCTGGTCCTTCTGACATTTGTAGTAATAGAATTATCTGATCCTTTTGGACTACTGGGACAGACATTCTGCTGCCTAGCCCAAACACCATAGTGGTATTTTCAATAGAATACTCTTCCGGTATAGTTCCCATGGTATCACTAGATATTCTTCCCTGCGTTGTGACCCTAGCCACATTGTAGCATCTATGTAGCATCTAAACCTGCCTCTTTGGTACTTTCTAAGGTTTTGTGATCCTAACATTCTTTTGTATGTGATATTATATATCTGGAAAACCCAAAAGAATCATCATAAATATTATATTAAAAAGAGGATTTAGTAATGTGACTAGAAACAAAATTAATATATAAACCAATCATTTCCCTATACACAAATAAAATAGTTAGGAAATAACCATTTACAATAACAACAAAATGTGTAATACCCATGTAAATAAATTCCTAAGGAATATATATAATTTAAATTTTAAAAAAAACTTTAAATTCTAAAATGGTTCATAAAAAAAGTCAAATAAATTGAAAGCTATATCCAGTTCTTGGAATATAAAGATGGCAATTTTCTTTAAATTAATTTATAAATTTTATGAAATCCAAGGGAAAAGTCCACAGGAGTTTTCTGAAACAACATAAGATGATTCTAAAGCTCACATGCACAAAAAAAAAAAAAATACAAATTAACCAAAATTTTCTGACAAAGAAAATTAGAGGGACGTAAGCTAGACATAGAAGGAAATTGCCTTAACTAGAAAAAGTATCAGAAAGCAAACATTAAAAATTGTAAATTATGAAATACTACAGAGAAATTCAAATAAAACTAGGTAACAAAGTCTATTATCACTGCCATTTTCAAAAATGTTCTGAATGCCCTCGTTAATATGATAAAATGATAACAAGAAAGAAGGGCATAAATGTTAGAAAGGAAAAAACAGTATGTCATTATTTGCAAACAATATAACTATCTACTTAAAAGTACTTACAGAATCAATAGAAAAACTCTAAACTACTATAATTAAATCAACTGAAATAGGCATCATCAAAAAAAATTAATGAAACAGGATATATGAGGAGGTAGGCTTTCAAATCACTGGGGGAAATATAGCCAATGGATAGCGGCAGGAAGACTGAACATCCATTTGAAAAGTAATTAAGTTGGGTTCATACATATGTATATATATAAAGAATAAATAAAATTTATGTATATGTTTCTATATATAATATGTACATAAATACATATATATTCAAAATCGATTAAGATTCAAAGCCCAGAAGTCTTAAAGGAAAAGATAAATATATTTGCATACATAGAAATCTTTTTAAAATCTTTAAAGATGCAGGAAAGATTGTAAGAAAATACAAAGTATAAAAGCCAAAGGATTAACATCCATAATATGATTTATGATTAAAGGTGGCTAGCTCACTACACGTTTACCTCTTCTCTCAGTGAAAACCCTCTCAAAGTAGACAAAGGAAAGGTGCTACCATCAGCTAAGAGGTCTCAAACAATTTTCTGGAAGATAAGCTAACGATGGAAGTGTGATCATTGTTGAGAGATTCTAGAAAAACTCTAAAACAGAAATCAGATGTGATAGATACAATAGAAAGTATTCTTTCCCATTGGTATACTTCTTAGGAACTAACTCCAGACTTAGCCATGTAACTTACTTTGGTCAATTAGACAATAGCAAATGTAACAGAAGCAAACCTGAAAAGTGCCTGTGCACTGTGGCTTGCCCTCTCACTGCCTTGGAATCCTGAAACCACATGTAAACAAGCCTGAGCTGTCCTGCAGGAGGGTGAGAGACTATGTGAAAGGGAGCCAAGGCACCCTAGCTGAACACAGTCCAACAGACAGACCAGCGCGTGAGACCATCTGGATCATCCAGCTGCCAACCAACTCAGGAGCGGATGACAGATCCAGGAAAGAGCACCGATGCGCCTCAGACTACCTAAGCCAGTCCAAACCAGAGCAACAGCCCCACCAGCCCATAGAATCATGTGCTAGAACAGAGGCTGATGAAGGTGAAGCTCAGTCTTAAATAGGGCTCACTGAGAAGATGGCATCTGGGCACAGAACTGAAGAAGGTGAGGAGGGGAACAAATGAATATCTCTGGCAGATCATCCCAGGAAGAAAAAGGATCAAGCGCAAAGGTCTTTGGGAGGAACTGCCTGGCATGTCTGAAAAGCAGCAAGGGAGCTACTGTGGTTGGAGTAGCATGAGCAGTGAGGAAGAGGGTAAGGGGTGAGGCCAGAGAGGAGACAAGCTGCTGAGATCCTGTAGGGCATTACAGGTCAGAGTTAGCACTTTAATTTTTATTCTTGGTGAGATAAGAAACCACTGAAAGATTCTGAGCAGAGGGCGGACATGAGCTGACTTAGATTTTAACAAGAAAACTTTCTGTTGAGAATAGGCTGAAGGATGGTGTGTTAGTTATCTATTGCTGCATAACAAATTATCCCAAAATTGAGCAGCTTAAAATAGGGAACATTTATTAATCACTAGTGTCCTTAGGTCAGGTATCTGGGCACAGCTTAACCGAATGCCTCTGGCTCAGACTCTCACAAAGCGACAGTCAAAGTGTAGGCCAGGGCTGCGACCATTTCAAGGCTTGACTAACATAGGATCCACTTCAAGGCTCATGCACTTAGCTGTTGGCAGGCATTGGGGCTTTCCAGGCTGTTAATGAGAAAGCTCAGTTCCATGCCACACAGGCCTCTCCATAAGGCTACTCACAATGTGACAACTTGCTTCCCTCAGAACAAGGGCTCAGAAAAAGAGAGACTGAAAGCGGGCACCCAGGACAAAAGACACAGTTTTTCTGTATCCTAATCTCACAAGAGACATCCCATGATCCTGACCACATTTTATTCACTAAAAACAAACCATAAAACACAGTTCACTCTGCCTGCCGATGCAGGGGACACGGGTTCGTGCTCTGGTCCGGGAAGATCCCACGTGCCGCGGAGCGGCTGGGCCCGTGAGCCATGGCCACTGAGCCTGCGTGTCCGGAGCCTGTGCTCTGCAACGGGAGAGGCCACAACAGTGAGAGGCCCGCGTACCCCCCCAAAAAAAACCAAAAACAAAAAAACACACAGCTCACATTTAAGAGGAGGGGATTACACAAGGGCGTGATTACCAGGATGTGGGAAACATTGGTAGCCATCTCACAGGCTGCCTAAGAGAGTGCAAGAGAAGAAATATAAATTTGGAGTTATCAGTATCAACATGGTACTAAAAGCCGTAGACTAAATAAAATCGAGTAGGGAAGGAGCCAATTCAATGAGCAGATCTTTTGTATGCTGATTCAAACAATGCGTGGACATTATTTTCTAGGTGATTACAAACTGTAAGGAAACTTATTACACTCATGAAACAATTGAAAATTTGAACACAGACTGAATATTGGGTGATAGAAGAAATCGTTAATTTCTAAGCCATGATCATGATACTGTGGTTATATTTTCTGGCCATTTAGCAATATATATTGAAATGCTTAGACACGAAATGATATAAAGTCTATAATTTGCTCCAAATAATATGAGAATAGAGGAAGTGGTAGGGAACGTAGAAAAGAAACAGAATTAACCACGAGTTTATAACTGTTGAACCTGAGTTCTTTATTCTTCTATTTTTGCATTTATTTGAAATCCTCATAATTAAAAAAAAAAAGTTAATAACATGCAGGCCAAATAGCAATGGAGTAACATTCTCAAAGTGCTACTGGAAAAACAACTGTCAGTCTGAAATTGGATATCAAACTAAATTGTCATTCAACAGTGAGGGAGACATAAAGACATTTTCAAGTAAACAGACGATTTACCACTCAAACTCTTGACGAAAAAGATACTAAGAAGGAAAGAGTAGGGTGCTAGAAAGAAGGTAAGCAAGTCAAGCTATAAACTTGTGGATAAATCTAAGTAACAATAAAGATGATGACTCATTTGGGAAACAATACATAAAAGTGGCAGTAAATACTAAATAACAGTAACATGTAGGATGATAAAGGCAGTGTCTGACAACTTTCTAAGGTCATTGTCGTTTTTAGAAGAAGACATGTTGCTTAATTGTAGACTCTAAGTCAATTATACATGTTACATTAAAATCAGAAAAACACGTAAGAGAGGAAATAAGATTTTTAATGATATCAAATAAAAAGTATAGTAAACAGAAAGCATAAAATATTATAAAAGACTTAAATACAAATATACTCTCCTTGAAAGTAGCATGGCTTTTCCAGTTTACTTCCTGGAAGTAAAGGGCTCAAGAGTTGTGTTAATTCTCAAATAGTCAAAAGCTTGTATAATCTAGTTTGAAGTTCCTTTGGCAGTACACTACCATCAAAAACGTAGAAGTTTCTCATCTAGTTGTCTTCAGTAACTTTGTCATGCAATTAAAACACATATAAAACTTTTTAAAGTCATAATTTTCAAATCTGCTTTATTTCTTTGCCCTTTATTTTCTGGATACTAGACCCTTTTCAGACAAATCATTTACAAATATTTTCTCTCATCCTGTAATTTCTTGGCCTAACTCCTATTTCTCCTTCCCTCCTCTCTCACCTCTCTCTCTCTCAACTAAGTGATGGCAACCATAAGTCAGTCTAAAAAAATATAATGTAAGGCCACACCCTTGATTGCAGTGCTAACCTGAGTAATTTTCTCTAACTGAGAGTTTTTACTGACGTTTCACTGCTCAAACCTTTTAAAATTCCATTTCTTACTATTTGAAATCTGGAACTGGTCACCCTTTAAAGTCCTGAAAGGCCCCAAATTTCTGGATTTATTCCCTATTAATTCGATTTGCAAACTGGTCAACTGTTTCCTGAGATTATCTCTTTCTCTTAACACTTTGACAAAATTGAGTAATGAAACCAACTTCCACGGCTAACAATCTCTTATCTAACTTCTACAGAATGTAGTCTGTCCTACAGTTTTTACCAAATGTTCTGTCACTTCTTGTCATTGATTTCCATTTTTTCCAGGTGGTTTCCATTTCTTGTCACCTGCTACCCATCAATACCCAGCAGCGAAGTCAAAGGCATATATTTTAAGTTTATCATGGCAGCACACCACTTCAAAGCTCCAATCTCTGTATTAGTCAACTGAGGCTGACCAGGCTATGGAATGGCAATAAATAAACCTTGAAATCTTGGTGGCTTAACACAATAAAAGTTTCTTTGTTTTTCATGCAAAATATGATGGGAGTCACCAGGAGCTCTCATTCAAATAGTAACTCAGAGATCCAAGCTCCCTCCAAGTGGTAACACCATAAACTCAGCTCATAGCTTCTAAGGTAAATCTGGCATCAGAAAAGAAATATAGAAGAGAAATACCAGCTCTCAATTGCCTTGATCTAAAGTGATGCAAATCACTTCTTCTCAACCCCACGAGCAATAGTATTTAAACTGCCCCACACTAAATGGAAAAAGGATCAGAAATGTAGGCAAGAAGATGGATACTTAGTGAGCACTGGGGACTTTGCCACATAAAAGGATGGAAAAAATATGTTCACAGCAAATATTAGCCAAAGGAAAGCTGACATACCTATGTTAACATTAGCATGAATAGACTCAAAGGAGGAAAAAAGCATTATTAGGAATAAACAGGGGCACGATATAGTTAATAAAAAGAAACCAGAATGAATGTAAATAAATAAAGTTGGAACCCTACCTCACACTGTGTACGAAAATTAACTCAAAATGGATCAATGACATAAACATAAGAGCTAAAACAATAAAATTCTTAGAAGAAAAGATAGGAGTAAATATACATGACCTTAGATTTGGCAATGGATTCTTAGATATGACACTAAAACCATGAGCAACAAAATTAGATTCCATCATAATTTAAAACTTTTGTGAGTCAAAGGACACTCCCAAGAAAGTGAAGACAACCTACAGCATGAAAAAAAATATTTGCAAATCATTTGTCTGAAAGTCTAGTATCCAGAATATAAAAGGAACTCTTGTAACTCAACAAAATGAACAACCTAATCTTTAAAATGGGCAAAGTACTTCAATACTCATTTCTCCAAAAAAGATATACAAATGGCCAATAAGCATATGAAAAGATGCTCAACATCACTAACTATCAGGGGAATACAAATCAAAGCCACAATGAGATACCCTGTCATAATCATTAGGAAGACTATAATCATTAAAATATAAAAGTAAAATAACATGTATTAGGAAGAACGTGGAGAAACTGTAACCCTTGTGCACTGCTGGTCGAAATGTAAAATTGCACAGCCAGTACGGAAAACAATGTAACAGTTCCTTAAAAAATTAAAAATAGAATCACCGTATGATCCAGCAACTCCACTTCTGTACATATACCCAAAAGAATTAAAAGCAGGGACTCAAACAAGTACAGGTACATACATGTTCATGGCAGCATTATTCATAATATCCAAAAGGTAGAAGCAACCTAAGTATCCATCAACAGATGAATGGATAAACAAAATGAAATATGTATTTTTCCATATGTATTTCACACAATGGAATGCTATTCATGTGTCAGAATAAAAGGAGAAAATTCTGACACATGCTACAACATGGATAAACATTGAGGGCATTATGCTAAGTGAAAGAAGTCAGTCACAAAGAAAAATACTGCATAACTCCACTTACATGAGGAAACTAGAGCAGTCAAATCCATGGAGACAGAAAGTAGAATGGTGGTTGCCAAGAGCTGGGGGAAGGGAAGAATGAGGAATTAGTGTTAAATGGGTACTGAGTTTCAGTCTGGGAAGAATAAAAAAAAATATTCTGGAGATGGACGATGGTGATGGCAAAACAAAGTGAATGTATTTAATGCCACTGAACTGTACACTTAAAAATGGTTAGAATGAGTACAAAATAGAAATCATAGAGCTGAATACAATAACTGAACTGAAACTTTCAATAGAGAGTTTCAACATCAGACTAGATTAAGTGAAAGAAAGGATCAGCAAACTTGAAGACAGAGCAATAGAATTCATCCAATCAGAGGAGCAAAAAATTAAAATTAAAAAAAAGAATGAAAAAGAGTGAAGACAGATTAAAGGATTTATGGGACACCATCAAGCAGACCAGTATCCACATTATAGAAGTCCCAGAAGGAGAAGGAGTGGGGGTAGAGGGCAGAAAGCTTATTTAAAGAAATAATGGCTAAAAACTTCTCTCACCTGGCAAAAACAGAAAAGAAAAATAGACATCCTAATCTAGGAAGCTCAAAGAAAACCAAAAAAAAAAAAAAATTAAAGAGAACTACACTGAGACAGGTTATAATTAAACTGCCAAAAATTAAAGACAAAGAGAAACTCTTAAAAAGCAGCAAGAGATTTTTTTTTCTTAAATTCCATATATATGTGTTAGCATACGGTATTTGTCTTTCTCTTTCTGACTTACTTCACTCTGTATGACAGACTCTAGGTCTATCCACCTCATTACAAATAGCTCAATTTCATTTCTTTTTATGGCTGAGTAATATTCCATTGTATATATATGCCACATCTTCTTTATCCATTCATCCGATGATGGGCACTTAGGTTGTTTCCATCTCCGGGCTATTGTAAATAGAGCTGCAATGAACATTTTGGTACATGACTCTTTTTGAATTATGGTTTTCTCAGGGTATATGCCCAGGAGTGGGATTGCTGGGTCATATGGTAGTTCTATTTGTAGTTTTTTAAGGAACCTCCATACTGTTCTCCATAGTGGCTGAACCAATTCACATTCCCACCAGCAGTGCAAGAGTGTTCCCTTTTCTCCACACCCTCTCCAGCATTTATTGTTTCTAGATTTTTTAATGATGGCCATTCTGACTGGTGTGAGATGATATCTCATTGTAGTTTTGATTAAAAAAAAATGTCATGAAGAACCTAGGGGTAAGACAGGAATAAAGACACAGACCTACTGGAGAACAGACTTGAGGATATGGGGAGGGGGAAGGGTGAGCTGTGACAGGGCGCGAGAGAGGCATGGACATAAATACACTAACAAATGTAAGGTAGACAGCTAGTGGGAAGCAGCCGCATGGCACAGGGCTATCGGCTCGGTGCTTTGTGACCGCCTGGAGGGGTGGGATAGGGAGGGTGGGAGGGAGGGAGACACAAGAGGGAAGAGATATGGGAACATATGTATATGTATAACTGATTCACTTTGTTATAAAGCAGAAACTAACACACCATTGTAAAGCAATTATACCCCAATAAAGATGTTAAAAGAAATAAATAAAATAAAATAAAATAGAAATTTAAAAAAAAAAAGCAGCAAGAGAGGGGCTTCCCCGGTGGCGCAGTGGTTGGGAGTCCACCTGCCAATGCAGGGGACGCGGGTTCGTGCCCCGGTCTGGGGGGATCCCACATGCCGCGGAGTGGCTGGGCCCGTGGGCCGTGGCCGCTGGGCCTGCGCATCCAGAGCCTGTGGTCCGCAATGGGAGAGGCCGCAGCAGTGAGAGGTCTGCATACCGCAAAAAAAAAAAAAAAAAAGCAGCAAGAGAAACACAATTTGTTTTGTACAAAGGAACTCCCATAAGACTATCAGTGAATTTTTCAGCAGAAACCTTGCAGGCCAGAATGGAGTGGGATAGTATATTCAAAGTACTGAAAGAAAGAAAATTCCACCTAAGGATACCATACCCAGGAAAGATGTCCTTCAGAATTGAAGGAGAGATAAAGAATTTCCTTAAAAAAGTTAGAGTCCATCACCACCTGAATGGCCTCACAAGAAATGTTAAAGAGAGTTCTTCGTACTGAAGCAAAAAGACACTAACTTTAAACACTAAACATATCCTTACCATATGATCCAGCAATAGCACTCCTTGGTATTTACCCAAAGGAGTTGAAAACTTATGTCCACACAAAAACTTGCACACAGATATTTATGGTAGCTTTGCTCATACCTGTCAAAACTTGAAAGCAACCAAGATGTCTTTTAGTAGGTAAATGGATAAGTAAACTGGTATATACAGACAATGGAATATCACTCACTGCTAAAAAGAAATAAGCTATGCAGCCCTGGAAAGACATGAAGAACCATAAATGCATATTACTAAGTGAAAGAAGCCAATCTGAAAAAGGCAACATACTCTAAGATTCCCACTATATGACATTCTGGAAAAGGCAAAACTATGGAGACAGCAAAAAGATCAGTGGTTGCCAGGACTTAGGGGAAAGGGAGAGATGAACAGGTGAAGCACAGAGGATTTTTAGGGCTGCAAAACTACTCTGGGGGATACATGTCATTATACATTTGTCAAATTCCACAGAATGTAAAACAGCAAGAGTGAATCCTAAGGTAAACTATAGATTTGGGGTGATAATGATGTACCAGTGTGGGATCATCAATTCTAACAAACATACCACTGTGGAGCAGGACGCCTAGAGCAGAGATTGTACAGGTGTGGGGACAGGGGTATGTGAGAAATCTCTGTACCTTTCTCTCAGTTTTGCTATGAACCTGAAACACTCTAAAAAATAAAGTTTATTCATTTTTAAAATGGTTGAAGATGGTAAATTTTATGTTTTGTATATTTTACCACAATTTAAAATAATTTTAAAACAAAGGTATAAAGAAGATATAGCACATATATACAATGGAATATTACTCAGCCATAAAAAGAAACAAAACTGAATTATTTGTAGTGAGGTGGATGGACCTAGCATCTGTCATACAGAGTGAAGTAAGTCAGAAAGAGAAAAACAAATACCATATGCTAACACATATGTATGGAATCTAAAATACATATATATATATAGGTTCTGAAGAACCTAGAGGCAGGACAGGAATAAAGACACAGACGTAGAAAATGGACTGAGGACACGGGGGTGGGGAAGGATAAGCTGGGACGAAGTGAGAGAGTGGCATGGACATATATACACTACCAAATGTAAAACAGGGAGATCAGCTCAGTGCTTTGTGACCACCTAGAGGGGTGGGATAGGGAGAGTGGGACGGAAACACAAGAGGGAGGAGCTATAGGGATACATGTATATGTATAGCTGATTCACTTTGTTATAAAGCAGAAACTAACACACCTTTGTAAAGCAATTATACTCCAGTAAAGATGTTAAAAAAGAAAAAAACAAAGGTAATGTATTAAAAAAAAGCAAATGGGTAAAATATCCATTAAAGTTCAAAATAGACCAATGGATTTTAACATAACATATTAAGAAAAATTCATTGGTATGTTTTAGATTCCACATTGCAACTAAACTTTACCATTTATCAAGTGTGTATTTGGTGCAGCATCCAAAGAGGAACACTGGTAATTACCTGAAAAGGCTCCTAAACTACTCCCTTTTCCAACTACATAAGCTGGAATTTTTTCATATACTTCAAACAAAACATTCCGCAACAGACTGAATGCAGAAGTAGATATGAGAATCTAGCTGTCATCTATTAAACCAAACCTTAAAGAGATTCACAAAATGTAAAACAATGCCACTCTAAATTCTTTGTTTTGGAAAATATAGTTTTTATTTTTTAAATGTGTTACTTACATTAACATATAATAGGTCTATTACTGTAATTGAGCGGGACCCTACGGGGCTTTCCCAGGACAGACCCCCCCCACACACATCCAATGTCCTCTGCCTGCCTCTTGTCTGTAGAAAAACTTTAGTCAAAGAATAAATTCAGAGAAGTGAAAAAAAATGCAGAACCAAAGGAAAGCAGTCAAACAAGACAAAATAATAATAGTTTAGCCATTAAACAAAGTCAAGGACCTTTAGTTCCTCTTCAAGAGCTATAGATAATATTCTGAGCCATGTCCTTTGAGCTGTTTTGCAGACACTGAAACCCTCACCAGGTGGGAGAAGTTAACTACGTGATGACCAGACTGCAGCCAAGACATAAGCTGCTCCATCTTGCGCAATTCCAAGAACTGGCCTCAAGGAAATGGGAACCAACCCTAGAACTGAAGATTAACTGAACTTAAAACAATCAAGATGATGCTGATCAGACCACCACATGACCAATTTCATGACTGCGGGAGCTGACTGTGCTGTTCTGCAAGTCGTAGCCCCCTCCCTCTGCCTATACATCCCTGAAACTCCCCTTTCAAAGCTCTTGCCCCCTGATCAACAACCAAGCTGGTGTTTGGACACGAGTCTACCTTCTCCCCAGGTTGCCAGCCTCCTGAATGAAGCAACCTTTCCTTTTCTACCAATACCTGTCTCTCAAATACTGGCTTTCGAGCCGTGAGCAGCCAAACCTGAGTTCAGTAACATTACTGTTATTTTTTAACGAATTAATTAAAATTCTTAAATTTCTACATTAATTTCTAATATGACAAATACTGATGAATATAAGCAGAACATAAAAGCTCTCTGAGAACTTCGATAATTGTTACATTTTTGTTCATTTCTTTGCTGAAAGAAACATTCCGAAAAGTTTCAGAAACACTGTATTTAAATGTTGCAGGTGTTATGGTGAAGATGTGTCCCCCGGCCCCAGCTTTCCTATTGGAAGCCCTAACCCCCAATGTGATGGTATTCAGCAATGGGATCTTTGGGAGGTAATCAGGGTTAGATGAGATCATGAAGATGGATCTCTCATGATGGGTTTCACGCCTTTGTAAGAAGAGACAAGTGAGTTTGCTCCTTCTCTCTGCTCACAAAGAAGAGGTCACGTGAGTACACAGCAAGAAGGGAACGGTCTACTAGCCAGGAAGAGAGACCTCACCAGATCCCCACTATGAGAGCACCCCGATTTCAGGCTTCCTGCCTCCAGAACTGTGAGAAAATAAATCTCTGTTGTTTAAGCCACCCGGTCTAGGGTATTTTGTGGGGGACACGGGGGGTGCCGTCCGAGTTCAGCAGTGTAGCATGTAACAGCAAAATGACTGGAAACAATCCAACAGTCCTTTAATAAGAGAACTGACTGCTAAATTGTGGTACCTCCAAGCCACAGAACACTATGCAGATGGGGGAGCAGAAGATATTCCATGTACTGACACAGAATGGGAAGATTCAGAACAGTGTATAAAAAGGGAAGGAAAATAAGAACATATCTTAAAATTTTACTTGCATCTAAATCCCCCCCCAATATATTTTAAAATTTTGAGGACTCTCTGTAACTGTTCCCCGTATTGTCACAATGTCAGCAATAGAATATTTTTTTGGTATTGCAGGACAAGTTACTGAATGCAGGACAAATTATACTGGAACAGATGATATCTGAGGAGACACAGTTTTCTGGAGTTTGAGTAGAGTTCATGAAGTTTCTGGGGTGCTTCTGAGCGCAAGAAATTGTGAGGTAGTTTTGTGAGTGCCTAACATACCTCCATAAACGGCTGCCCCAAATCCAGATTCAGAGAGTCAGAGCGTCAGAGATTTAGTCCTTAAGCTTATTAAAACTATCTTCCTCTCTCGTGAGTCAGTTCTGTATCCCTACGGAGCGCCTAAAAACTGCCCGGTTTCCTGACTGGCAAAAGAAACCTAAAAGCAGGGAAGGGCGCCGAGTTCTCAATCGAGTCGAGGCGCAGTTTGACCCAAGCAGGTACGCGTTTAAAGAAGGAAAAGAAAAATCTTCCTCCTCCCCCTACCGGAGTAACAAACAGGGCATCCTCGGGCTTACCGGGTCTTGACGTTAGCAAGCCACGGAGCCCCGCTAGCAACATCATTAGGCGGAACATTTCGTGACTCCTGTCTTCCAGCGGAGACTTCAACCCTACTGCGTTGGCCGTTCGTAAGCGCCGTTCTCGCGAGGCTGCGGCACCTACCGGAGCGCCCGGTACTCAGCGCCCAGTCCACCAATCGCCTGTAGGGCACGCCTCCCTTTATAGTCGTGCGTCCGGATCCGCAGGAAGTTCTTTTCCCAGCAGTCCGCTCTACCCGATGGCCAGTTATCTGGAGGTCCCCGACCACCCCAGCCCTCTCCGTCGCGGTCATCGTCCCCCACAAACTTTTTGCTTCGTGTGGATGGACCTAAAAGAACTAACATTTATTGTGCGCTGTTTTGTATCAGACACTACTTGAATTTAACACTATGCGCATACGCACACGCGCGCACACACACACACACACACGAATTATACATTCATATTTCCTAAAGCTGAGGTCTTTTAATTAAAACAACAACAAAAATCCAGATAGATTTTAAAACGATTCCAAGAAAGGGAAAAGTGAGTAGATTTTGGTATCTTCGGAAAGTACCTGCTATGGTTTTTTTCCATACCCACTGCCCAAATACACTTTGTAACCAGGTTGTGTCTACTTTTTTCCAATCAAAAAGGTTCTCCCCAAACCGTTGGCTAAAATTCATGTGATGGCCTGCTCTTGTTCAGTAACTTCTCAGTACAATAAATATTCATTCATTCATGTAATGAATGAAATGGACAAGATTTTTGCCCATAATTACAGTACATATGTTCCAGTAGAAAATTCTGGCCGAATTCCTCAACATAGTATTCAAAAATTTCTAAATTCGGAGCCCAGGCTGCTGCCTCTTTTCTTCTATCCCCAGTGCTATGACTACTTATGACTTCCTGTCTTTCCTGAATGAAAATTGCCTTATTACCTTGGACTGCAATGCCTCCTCCCTCCCAGACTCACCTCCCAGTCTCTACGTATATGCACTATCCTTCAATTCTTTTCAAATCCCCAAGAATGAGTTCATCTCTCACACCAATTAACAGAACGGCAGATACACAAACTAAAAGGTCCCGTGGTAACACAGAAAAGTTCGTTTGGGGAATCACCACATCTAAACTCACAGTTGAGATGTAATTTTATGGATGCATAGTATTTCAACAGGGTAATCTAAGTCTGCAAAAGAATATCATGAGCATAAACACGGCAACAAAAATACAACTGGCCTCTCGGTATCCACGGGGAGATTGATTCCAGGACCCACTGTGGATACCAAAATCCCCAGATGCTCAAGTCCCGATGTTGGCCCTCCGATTTCCGTACCTGCAGATTCAACCAACCATGGATACTGAACTATTTACCACTTGCGGTTGGTTGAATCCACGGATGTGAACCTGCAGATATGGAGTGCCACTGTATTTTTATTGGAAAACAAAAAAGCTTGTAAGTGGATCTGTGCAGTTCAAACCCACATGGTTCAAGGGTCAACTGTATACACATAGCTTGCATCTCAACAGGAACAACAAATGCTAGACTAACACTTCTTTTAGGGGGTAGTTGAGCCAAAAGCTGGTTTCATCTTGCTTCACAGCATTAGAACCGTTACAGTAAAGGCTTAGACTTGTTAATTAGTGGTAAGTACTTTGAATGGATTTCCAGTTATTTCACTTCTTTGTTATTTCCTTCTCCGCAACCTTTCCTGTTTAAATCTTTTAAAAAGCAGACTTTATGTCATTCTTACTTGTGTATATGGCTCTCTCTATAATGGGAGGCATGTCTCATCCAGAACTTATATATCACAGGACCTAATGATGTACTGTGGTACCTGCAACATGGTAGAGTTTCAGTAAACATTTATAGAATTTAATAAAATCTGATCTGTGCTTAGAAAACCTAGATCATGTTTTACTAGATGGTTAGAGACCCAGGCAGCTGCCTGATAGAAAGGGAAAATGCGATACCTCGAACAAGGTAATAAGCTTGTGAACACAGTCACACAGCAACACCAAAGTTACATACAATTTATCCTTGATTATTAAAACATCTTTAGCAGATGGCAAAGACTACCTTTAATATTTTCAAATTTTTAAGTGGCATCTATGACCAAGAAATTTTACAATTTTTAATAACAATCCAAGATAAATCAAGGACAAACCTAAGTGAAAAGAATATAGAATATGTAAAAATATATATAAAAGCAAAAGAAGTTCAGACTGATCAACAGTCTTTTAGAAAAACTTTCTAAATATTCAAAGATCCAAGGAATTATCTAATTCTGAAAAAAGTTTTAAGTTGCATAGTTAATATATTACCAACTGTGAAATTTCAGTGATATGAATGACAATTGCAAAGCTGTGCAAAAACTGTGGGACTATCTCAGTGACAAACACAAACATTTTTGGTTGTATATTAATTCATTCAGAGATTTAAATTGAAATGAAGAATCTTTATTTGGGACTGTTTACAATTTTTAATATGTACCTGATTGTTAAAATAATGTACCATCTTCAGAAGACAGATATATGTCTTCTTCAAAACCAATCTGTTTTTCTTTTTAACAAAAAGCCACTGTTCACAATTTGGCAGAAGTCTGGAAAATTAGTATAATGTTTTAATTAATAAGGTTATAAATAGCTGAGTATTTAAGAAATTACTGGGCAACACAAATCAGAATTTCAAGTATTTTATTTATTGTAAATCTTATGTTTGTATATGTATGTATACACAAACCAAAAATTTTTTAAAAACTAAAGAAATTCAGTTAATAAACTTATTAATAAACTTTATTATGAAAAATTACCAAAAAAATTTAGGTGCTTAAATTTTTATCATTCATACCATTTCTTCCACAGTAAAAATTCATTTTTTTATCATAGCTGGGACAATAACTCACAGATACCACTAACTTTTTTGCACTTATCTAAGAAAACTTTTTCTTCCTTCCTTTCTCCAGCCTAATTTCTTTAAAAATATTAGTGTCAACAGAGACATTATCAAGCACACCTTAGTAAATGTAAACATTCTAAATTATATTAATAGCAATCTTTGAAGTTTCAGATTTTGGACTTAAAATTAAAGTGCTTATGAAATTCTCAAGTGGTTTTATGATAGCTCAATTGATTGAAGATATTATAATTGTTCCTGCTTTTTATTACAGCCAAGAATCAACAGCGTATCTGATTAGTTCTATTAAATACTTCGTACCTTAAAGTTTATAATTAATTTAAAATAATGCTATTGTAAAAGGATGCTATGCTTTAACATGATTCATAATAGAAATTCTATTATTAAATTAACTTTTCTAATATTCATTATCCATTGATAGACCCACAGAATCTATTAGCCATAGAATCCACAGAATCATATATCCATAGAATGTTCATTAAAATGGAAGATAATAACTGTGTGTAAGTATACACATACACACTTTTAGTGTGTTTTTGCACTTTTAAATTTATATTATGGTATCTTAATTCTGTATTTTGTGCATTCTTCTGAAGACAGAGTATTCCTTTATTCATGTAGTGAATGAGATACACAAAATTCTAGTGTGTGATGATTATTAGTCTGTGCAAGATTAAAAATATTAGATATTAATTGACAGCTAATTAGTTTTCACAGGTATTAGATTATTACATGTTCAATCAGAAACTACATTAATGATAACTAAGGTCAAAATTCAGAATTACATTTAAGCACATAATGACAAAACTTAAACCAATACAGTTAATTTGAAAATCACTACAGTAACGTGTTCAAATAACATAATCCATGTCACGTGCATTAACCTCACAGATGACCGAATAAAATGTATTCAGTAATGGAAATGAAAATGTATTCTAAATTCCCTGGCTTTACTGCATTTCTTCTGTTTCTCATTTCCCACTACTCAAGTTCTGTTTTTCTGTATTAACAAAGTTTGTTTGGTGGTATTTTGTTTTCATTCATAATTGCAGCAGGAAGAAAGGTTTTTCAAGAAAATATCAGGAAAAAAAAAGTATTAGCTCAGTTCCCTGAAGATGTCTGCAAAATGAAAGGTTAAAAAAAAAAAAAACAATCAAGTGAGGGAACTATATAACGGAGGTGGAGGAGCAGGACGAGCAGGAATTAAATTTCCCTGAGATGATACTTTCGGTTGTGGTGGAGGCGGCCTGTGAGGGGGAAGAAAGACAGTTAATCGTATGTTTCAACCATATGAAATAATTCTACCTTCATTACAAGCCCAACATAACACCATTCTTGACATCACTGACAATTCTTAAGGGTACCTTATATTCTGAGATCATTATGAATCGGATATGTAATGGTTAAAAGTCTCCAATCGGAGTCTAAAATGGAGTAACTACCTTAAAGTCATGCTAGTATATAACCAATAATGTACAAAGGTGCTGGTGTATATGTGTTTAAAAAGGACAGTACATGAGGGGCTTCCCTGGTGGCGCAGTGGTTGAGAGTCCGCCTGCCGATGCAGGGGACGCAGGTTCATGCCCCGGTCCGGGAATATCCCACATGCCGCGGAGCGGCTGGGCCCGTGAGCCATGGCCGCTGAGCCTGCACGTCCGGAGCCTGTGCTCCACAACGAGAGAGGCCACAACAGTGAGAGGCCCGTGTACCGCAAAAAAAAAAAAAGGACAGTACATGAAATAGAAAAGACAAATTGTAAAAGACAACTAAAGATACTATGTGAATTACCTCTTGTACTGTTAGGATTTAAGGGGAGCAAATCACAACTAAGTATAAACCTTACATACATACATAGAACTGAAATTCCAGCTCTCTCAAATATAATTTCCACTTCGAGAATTAAACCTGCTATGACTTCTATACCAGTCCTTCTCAGTTCTCATGCTTTAACCTGTGGATACTCTTCCCTAACTTCTTCATCCAATTCTAGTATACCTCTATTCCAATAACATACTAGAACTTTGCATGGTGAGTATGTGTCTCACTATTTATATAATCTGCTCCTGAGGTTCAGGTGGATTTCAGTACACTCTCACTGCATAATAAAGTTTATACTTGAGGATACTACTCAGTGTGCAATTCAACTGTAATTTGAAGGACTTTCGCGGGGTGGGAGGGGTGAGATGTATTTTATGTGATGCAAAATGTTATAATAAATTTTCTCCTTTCTTGCTGATGTTACACCCATCCACTGAGTCTTTTATTTTTCTTGTGGTTTTCAGTTCTAGAATTTCCATTTAATTCTTTTTTTAGGTTTTTAAGTCCAGCACATCTAGTTTTGTGCTGAAATTCTCAATCTTGACTATTAATTCGGTGATGTAATTGTCATAGTTACTTTAAAGTCCATCTCTGATATTAATTGCATACCCTCTGAGTCTGCTTTTCTTGGTTTTAGTCACATTTTCTTTTCTTATATGTCTAACTTTTTAAACTGGGGGCCAAACATTAAAAAAAAAATAATAAAACTGCAGGAAATAAGTTGAGGGTCTGATTCACCCTTACCCCGGGGTCCCAACACAAAGACTGGGATATTTGCCAGGGTACCACCTCCTTGACAGGGCTCCAGTCTTTGTCCCCTCATCCCTATGAGTTTGTTGAAAGCTCTCCTCAGCTTCCTATCCTCTCACGTTCAGAATAGGTAGATATTTACAGTCTAGGATGAAAAATGGTCCCAAAAGCTGAGATTATCTCTGGACTGCCTTCCTCTCCTGGACCATAGTCCCATAATCTCTCATTTCCTTGGTAGTTTTCTGATGCCTTGAAATACATATTTTCTTATATTGTCTAGCTTTTTTCTAGCTGTTCCTAATAAGAAGGCTGGTCCAGCCTATCTGATTTCCCATTGCTGGTTATTTTAAAGGTCGTTGCTTCTGAATCTTACAGACACCAAAGGCTACAGCAGCTGTTGAATGTCTCGTTTGGGCTTCTTTAAAATTTCATTCCAACACTGCATTAATATGACAAAACTTATATAAAAGCTCTTAAAAGTTTTTCTGCAAATTGTGTTCTATCTAAACTGTTAGCAACAAATACCTTGTCCTAAATTAAATTAAAAATACAAGAGAACTATTTAGACATTAACCCTGGGTTTTATTCTGGTCAAGTAATCTAAGCAAATTCACTTCAGACCTTGATGGGAACTGCTGAGGCTGCTTGGCTGCATAAGTTGGTACTGGAAATCTGTTTGCATATATAGGCTAAAAAGGAAAAAAAAAGTTATTACCACAGTGCACTCATAAATATATTTTCTATAAAGTTTATTTTCCATATAAAAGTAATCAATCTATTTAAAAATCTATGAATAGATGACTATTAATGTTGACATTTTAAAATACTTCGCTTATTCAACATGTCTTTGCTACTGAGTGTAGAATATTTAATTTTCAAGATTGTATATATTTTTAATAGATCTTTATTGGCGTATAATTGCTTCACAATACCGTGTTAGTTTCTGTTGCACAACAAAGCGAATCAGCCATATGCATACCTATGTCCCCACATCCCCTCCCTCTTGCGTGTCCCTCCCACCCTCCCTATCCCACCCCTCTAGGTCATCGCAAAGCACCGAGCTGATCTCCCTGTGCTATGCTGCTGCTTCCCACCAGCCAACTATTTTACATTTGGTAGTGTATATATGTCGATGCTACTCTCGCTTTGCCCCAGCTTCGCTCTCCCACGCCATGTCATCAAGTCCATTCTCTATGTCTACCTCTTTATTCCTGCCCTGCAACTAGGTTCATCAGTACCTTTTTTTTTTTCTTTTAGATTCCATATATATGCGTTAGCATATGGTATTTGTTTTCTCTTTCTGACTTACATCACTCTATGACAGACTATAGGTCCATCCACCTCACTACAAATAACTCAATTTCGTTTCTTTTTCTGGCTAAGTAATATTCTGTTGTATATCATGTGCCACATCTTCTTTATCCATTCATCTGTTGATGGACATTTAGGTTGGTTCCATGTCCTAGCTATTGTAAATAGTGCTGCAATGAACATTGTGGTACATGACTCTTTTTGAATTATGGTTTTCTCAGGGTATATGCCCAGCAGTGGGATTGCTGGGTCATATGGTAGTTCTATTTTTAGTTTTTTAAGGAACCTCCATACTGTTTTCCATAGTGGTTGTATCAATTTACATTCCCACTAACAGTGTAGGAGGGTTCCGTTTTCACCACACCTTTCCTTCTACTGACTTTGGGTTTTCTTTGTTCTTCTTTCCCTAGTTGTTTTAAAAGTGTATTGTTTATTTGAGATTTTTCTTGTTTCTTGGGGTGAGATTGAATTGCTATAAACTTCCCTCTTAGAACTGCTTTTGCTGCATCCCATAGATTTTGGGTCATCATGTTTTCATTGTCATTTGTTTCTGTGTATTTTTTTTATTTCTTCTTTGATTTCTTCATGATCTCTTGGTTCCTTAGTAACGTATTGTTTAGCCTCCACGTATTTGTGTTTTTTACAGTTTTTTTCCTATAACTGATTTCCAATCTCATAGTGTTGTGGTCAGAAAAGATGCTTGATATGATTTCAATTTTCTTAAATTTTCTGAGGCTTCTTTGTGACCCAGGATGTGATCTATCCTGTAGAATGTTCCATGTGCACTTGGGAAGAAACTATATTCTACCACTTTTGGGTGGAATGTCCTAAAAATATCAATTAAATCTATTCGGTCTATTGTGTCATTTAAAGCTTGTGTTTCCTTATTTATTTTCTGTTTGGATGATTTGTCTATTGGTGTAAGTGGGGTGTTAAAGTCCCCTACTATTATTGTATTACTATCGATTTCTCCTTTCATGGTTGTTAGCATTTGCCTTATGTATTGAGGTGCTTCTATTTGGGTGCATAAACATTTATAATTGTTGTGTCTTATTCTTGGATTGATCTCTTGATCATTATGTAGTGTCCCTCCTTATCTCTTGTAACAGTCTTTATTTTAAAGTCTATTTTATCTGATATGAGTATTGCTACTCCAGCTTTCTTTTGATTTCCATTTGCATGGAATACCGTTTTCCATCCCCTCACTTTCGGTCTGTATGTGTCCCTAGGTCTGAAGTGGGTTTCTTGTAGACAGCATATATACAGGTCTTGTTTTTGTATCCATTCAGCCAATCTGTGTCTTTTGGTTGGGGCATTTAATCCATTTACATTCAAGGTTATTATTGATATGTATGTTCCTATTGCCATTTTCTTAATTGTTTTCGGGGTTTTTTTTTGTGGGTCTTTTTCTTCTCTTGTGTTTCCCGCTTAGAGAAGTTTCTTTAGCATTTGTTATAAAGCTGGTTTCGTGGTGCTGAATTCTCTTAGCTTTTGCTTGTCTGAAAAGCTTTTGACTTCATTGAATCTGAATGAGATCCTTGCTGGGTAGAGTAGTCTTGGTTGTAGCTTTTTCTCTTTCATCACTTTAAGTATATCCTGCCACTCTCTTCTGGCCTGCACTTTCCACTGAAAAATCAGCTGATAACCTTATGGGGATTCCTTTGTATGTTATTTTTTGTTTTTCCTTGCTGCTTTTAATGTTTTTTCTTTGAATTTAATTTTTGTTAGTTTGATTAATATGTGTCTTGGTGTATTTTTCCTAGGGTTTATCCTGTATGGGACTCTCTGTGCTTCCTGGACTTGGGTGACTATTTCCTTTCCCATGTTAGGGAAGTTTTCCACTATAATCTCTTCAAATATTTTCTCAGACCCTTTCTTTTCTCTTCTTCTGGAGCCCCTATAATTCGAATGTTGGTGTGTTTAGTGTTGTCCCAGAGGTCTCTGAGATTGTCTTCAATTCTTTTCATTCTTTTTTCTTTATTCTGCTCCAGGGCAGTATTTCCACCATTTTGTCTTCCAGTTCACTTATTCATTCTTCTGCCTCAGTTATTCTGTTATTGATTCCTTCTAATGTATTTTTCATTTCAGATATTGTGCTGTTCATCTCTGTTTGTTCTGTACTTCTTCTAGGTCCTTGTTAAACATTTCTTGTATTATCTCAATCCGTGCTTCCATTCTGTTTCTGAGATTCTGGATCATCTTTACTATCATTACTCTTAATTCTTTTTCAGGTAGATTACTTATTTCCTCCTCATTTATTTGGTCTTGTAGGTTTTTACCTTGCTCCTTCATCTATGACATATTTTTTTGCTGTCTCTCTTTTTTTTTATGAGTGGGATTGTGTTCCTGTTTTATTGGTTGTTTGGCCTGAGGCTCCCAACACTGGAGTCTGTAGGCTATTGGATAGAGCTGGGTCTTAGTGATGAGATGAGGAACTCTGTGAGACCTCACTCCAGTGAATATTCCCTGGGGTCTGAGGTTCCCGTTAGTCCACTGGTGCAGACTCAGAGCTCCCACCGCAGGAGCTTCTGCCCAACCCCAGGCTTGCAAACCAGGATCCCTCAAGCCACATGGGGTGGAAAAAAAGAGAAAAAGAACAATAACAAAGCAAAAAATAAAATTAGGCTAGGAAACTAACAGTTATATTAGAAAGAATGTAAAAATAAAAATATAGATGAATCAACAACCAGAAGGTACATCAGTATCACAATAGTAAAAAAGAGGAGGAGGGAAAAGGAAAAAAAAAAAAAGAAAAAAGGGGTGGGGGGAAGGCCTTGGCTGTGGAGAGCAGGGCCTAAGCAAGGGTGAGATTTGAGTGGTGGGCAGGGCCTATGCTTAGCACCCACAGGGCTGTAAAAGATGGGGGGTAAGGGGGTGGGGCTTAGGCTCAATGGAACAGAAGGGGCCCAGGCGTGCCCCCCACTCCTGGTCTCAGAGGGCAGGGGACCTCACCTGGGAGCCCAGCAGGCTTTCTGGGCTCGTGTGGGCAGGGCAAACGCCCTCCCCTCCTCTCCTTTTCCTCTGGTCTGGGGTCTGGGAGGGCCCCTCCCACCTGCTTCTCCTGATCTCCCTGGCCTACCCTCTTATGTCCCCAGAACCAATGTGGTCGGGGAGGGAAGGGGGGGCCTTGGAGGGCATGGGACCAGCCTGGGAGCTCAGCAGGCTCCCTGGGCCCTTGTCAAAATTATATTTTTTTAAATTCAAAAATAATGAAGTATTATCTTGGCCCTAATCAACTCCATTAGTTAAAAGGTAACATATTTCCTATGTCCATGTATTTTAAATAAAATCTTCCAAAAATGTATTGCCAAACCTATACAGTACCTAACTGGTACTGTAAATACCACTAATTTACAACCCTTGATTTTGATGTGGAAAACAGGGAACTTCTGTGCACTGCTGATGCAAATGTATAATAAACTGGTACAGCCACCATGGAAAACAGTATGGAGGTTCCTCAAAAAATTAAAAACACAACTACCATATGATCCAGCAATTCTATTTCTTGGTGTTTATCCAAAGAAAATGAGAACACTAACTTGTAAAAATATCTGCACCCCCATGTTCATTGCAACATTATTTATAACAGCCAACATGTGGAAGAGCCTAAGTGTCCATCTGTGGCACATACATATATATATAAGAATATTATTCAGCCACCAAACAAAAGGAAATCTTGCCATTTGTGACAACATGGATGGACTAGAGGGCATTCAGGCTAAGTGAAATAAGTCAGACAGGAAAAGACAAATACCGTATGATCTCACTTATATGTGGAATCTAAAAACAAACAAACAAAAAATACCAAACTCTTAGATACAGAGAACAGATTGCAGAATGACATAGGCAGGAGAGGGAGATGGGTGAAAACAGATGAAGGTGGTCAGAAGGTACTAGTTTCCAGTCATAAGATGAATAAGTCCTGGGGATATAATGTACAGCATGGTGACTGTAGTTAATAACACTGCATTGCATATTTGAAAGCTGCTAAGAGAGCAAACTTTAAAAATTCTCATCACAAGAAAAAAAATTTGTAACTATGTGTGGTGATGGATGTTAACTAGACTTACTGTGGTGCTCATTTCATACCATACACAAATATTGAATCATGTTGTATACCTGAAACTTATATGTTATGTCTACTATATCTCAATTTTTTTTTTTTTTAGATCTTGTTATGTATATCCCTTGAGGGGGAACTAGGACCCTGTCCCAAGGCTGCACTATTTTTTTAATAAATTTATTTATTTAATTTATGTATTATTTTTGGCTGTGTTGGATCTTCATCGCTATGCGTGGGCTTTCTCTAGTTGCAGCAAGTGGGGCTTCTCCTGTTGCGAAGCACAGGGTCTAGGTGTGCAGGCTTCAGTAGTTGTGGCATGCGTGCTCAGTAGTTGTGGCGCACAGGCTTAGTTGCTGCGAGGCATGTGGGATCTTCCCGGACCAGGGCTCAAACCCGTGTCCCCTGCATTGGCAGGCGGATTCTTAACCACTAGACCACTAGGGAAGCCCATATCTCAATTTTTTAAAACGTAGAATAGTCGTTGCTAGGGTGTGGGGGATGGGGACTTATTGCTTCATGGGTACAGAGTTTCTGTTTGGGGTAATGAAAAAGTTTTAGAAATAGGTAGCAGTGATGATTGCACAACATTGTGAATGTAATTAATGCCACTGAATTGTAAACTTAAAAATGGTCAAAATGGCAACCTTTATGGCATGTATATTTTACCACAATAAAAAAGGAAAAAAATATGTCAAAGACGAAAAAGAACACATATATAATTTCTAACTTGGATATGTAGGGACTGTGTGATCGTCCTATATATGTAGTGATATGGAAAAATCTCTGAGATATATGGTTAAGGGGGAAAAAGGGCATAACAAGTTTTGTTTCTTTTTTATAAAGGAAAAGGGAGAAGAACTGGGAGATTCCATATGTATCCTTCCATATTAGAAGGATATCTAATCATCTTACCTCCACATAACTGGAAAGACTTTAAAAGTCTGACAGTACCAAGTGTTGGCAAAGATGTAGTTTGACAGGAATGCTCATACACCACTGACAGTACAACACCCAATGGTGTAACCTTTTTGGAAAACAATTTGGCATTTTCCAGTAAATATTCACATACCTTTCAACCCAGCAATTTAATTCCTGTATGCCCCTAGATCAGAGCTCTCTAACAGAATTTTCTACAATGATGGAAACAATCTATGTCTGTGGTGTCCCTACAATAGTGGCCACATATGATCTATCGAGCGTTTAAAATGTCAATGAGGAATGGAATTCTTAATTTTATTTAATTTAAAATGAAATTTAAATAGCCACATGTGGATAGTAACCACTGTACTAGTACAGTCCTAGAACTCACACATGTGCATGAGAAACATATAGAATGTTTACCTTAGCTTTGTTCATAGTAATGAACAATTGGAAACTAGTAATAGAAAAATGGATTTTTAAACTGTGTGGTATTTATGTAACATAATATCAATAGTGAAAATGAATGCATTAGAGCTACACGTATTGCTAGGGACAAATCACAAAGCAATGTTAAAGGAAAAAGCAAGTTGTAGATATATGTGTAAGATAGCAAGCAAAACATATAATGTTTAAAAGCAGATAAAGTAATATTATATATTTCTTAGGGATATATGCATATTAGAAAAAGTATATCATTATCCCAGTATTCCCTAATACACTCCCAAGGACAGTGATTACTGGTCCCACTGCTGAGACAACTAGGCCTATTATTCCAGGAGCTCAGCACCAGATCTTCAGTAACATGCCCTGGGGAAGCCAGGCATTAAAAACAGAAGGATAGCAGACATAGGAGAAAACAGTGACAGCATAAATCCCACGTCATTTCCCAAGCTTGGTTTCAAGGCAAGACATTCTCAATGACTAGATGTTTTCTCCCATCTCCTCTGAGCCACGGACCCTGCTGGTATTCCATTAACTAACCAGAGGCCACCTATAGACCACACTCCTAAATTCTTTGGAAATTATCTATGTTTATTCCTATATGATGTAACAATTTTTTTAATCTTTAAAACTTTGATATCATAATATAGTAAAGAAAAAGAACTTTTCATTTAAACTTACAACTTCTCTGGGAGGAGCCACTGAAGAAGCATGTCCGGGAACACTCACTGGCTGTCTAGAAACTTTTGCTTGATTTTTGCCATCTGACCTGAAAGATACAATTACTTTTGAGCTAAATTAAGATTAAAACATTTCTACATGATATATTACATAGACCTTGCATTTTCCCAAGTACAGAACAATGTTGTTGGTAGTGGTGGTGATGATGATCATGAAGACAACTAAAATTTTTACGGCATTTTTATTAGCTTTCACCCAGTTTTAATCCTTAGAGTACTAGAAAGTTTTATTAACCTGATTTTACAATTAAATAAACTGAAATTCTAAGAAATTATGTAGTTTGGTCAATTGTGCCAGTGTTCTCCAACTTCTCTCCTCAAGTCTTCCTGAAATCAGAGAGGAGTAAAAGCATATTCCTAGGTTTGAAGTAGTCACTCTGAATATTAGGAAGTCCAAGAGGAGCAAACAAGCTGGGTGGAAAGATGTCAGCTAAGATTTAGACATGCTGAAATGATAGTAAGTCAGCTAGGTAGAAGTGTATAGGAGATAGCTATTGCTATGGAACTAAAATTTCAGAGATGCAGACTGGGGAATTATCTATAGGGATTGGTCAGTCTGAAGTTAAGAAAAAGGGTAGAAACATAAATCTGGGGAAGTCCCTGGCAGTCCAGTGGTTAGGACTTGGCGCTTCTACTGCCGTGGCCTGGGTTCAACCCCTATTCAGGGAACTAAGATCCCGCCAAGCCAAGTGCTTGGCCAAGTGCAGCGTGGCCAAAGAAAAGGGTGGGCGAGGGTGCTACGCCTCAATAAATTATATTTTTTAGAAAAAGAAATATAAATCTGTTTTAGAATACATTAAGAAAAATAAAGCTAACATCAGGACACTCTAGGAAAACATTATACAGTAAGTGAGGTAAGTTAGAAATAGGGCAATGAAGTAAAGTGAGCAATCGAGGCAAGATTTGAACATTTTGGACCATTATCATAGGAAAGAGTAGTTATTAAGTAATTACACTGTGCTATGGGTTTTATTTGTTAGTATTTCCCCATTTAATCCTCACATCAACCCGAAGAGATAGGCAGTATCATTATTCCCATTTTAAAGGAAGTAAACCAAAGCTCAGAAACTTTTTTTATTATTCCAGTTCATAATTCTAGCAAATGACAAACTGGAACTTGCACTTAGATCTGACTACAAGGCCCAGGCTAATATATGCTACATTCCAATGCCAACATGTTAGAAGTGATCGCTGAGAGACAGTTGTATAAGAGTCCAACACACAGACTAGAAATATCAGCTGTCTGAATTATGACAGCCCTTTCTTCCATCAAAGCTTATTTCTTAAAAGCTGATGAGTCACAAAATCTGTTTTCAAAACAGACTTGAAGAACACTTTTCCTATGAGAACTGATACTTGAAATAGACATGGATGAAAATTTTTTAACGAAGCCCAAATCAGAAGTTGTAGTCCAATTACTCCACTATCAGAAATCAAAGTCAAGTAAAATGAATCCTAGCAGCCATTTTCATAGCATACAGCCTGGTCACCATAATCCTTTCCCCTCACCATTATAATAGGTGGCTGAGTCACCACTGCCCTTTAACTCCTGCTAACCATGTCAAAAGAATAGAGAGATAACTTAGAACCCTATTTTTAAACCAGCTTCTATGATATGACTATCATCATTAATAATTATTATACTTTTAAATTTTTAATATGAATTTAAAAGAAAAATAATCTAAGTACTCATATGTTTGTGATCTCTTCCTTCTGCAGTAGCTTTTCTGTAGCTGGTCTCTCTTAATGAAGACAAAGGCAGCCAGTGCAGTAAGAGGAACAATGACGAAGAAGAACACCAGAAGTCCGTCCCTCAAGGCGGTATTCTTTTCTACAGAGAAGGATTTTACATTAATGATCATTAAATTAGAAGTTAACTCATATTAACTAGAACATACTAGGTGATGATACATTTTACATTAATTTTCACATTGTTCAAAAGTCACACTGATATAAACTGAAATATATTGAGAAGTCTTGTTCACTCCTCATGCTTACCCACTTCATTTTTGCCTCCCTGAAGATAACCACTTTTATTAATTTCTTATATAATCTTACAGTATTTCTTCATGTAAATATAAGCAAGAACAAAATATGTCCTATTGTTAACCCTTTCTTACACAAAAGGTAGCATGGCATAAATGCTATTCCACACATTACTTTTATCACTTAGCTATACTACATATCTTCCCAAACTATACATACAGCACCACCTCATTTTCTATACAGCTATACAAAACTCCATTGCAAGGATGTCCCGTAGTTTATTCAGTCAGTAAGTACCCTACTAATACTTTTATTTTTCCAATCTTCGCTGTTACAAAAAAAAATGTTACAATGAATAACCTTGTACATATGTCATATCATTTTGGTGCAGGTATATCTGTAGAATAATTTCCCAAAAGTAGAATTGCTGTATCAGAAGGTGAATGCATTCATCATTTTTTTTAAGGCACTATAAACCTGTCTACCACAGTGATGGTTACAAGTTAGCATGCCATATATTCAGACTATAATTCAAAAAGGTACATGCACCCCTATATTCATAACAGCACTATTCACAATACCCAAGACATGGAAACAACCTAAATGTCCATCGACAGATGAATGGATAAAGAAGATGTGGTACATATATATATAATGGAATACTACTCAGCCATAAAAAAGAATGAAATAATGCCATTTACAGCCACATGGATGGACCTAGAGATTACCCTACCAATTAAAGTAAGTCAGATAGAGAAAGACAAATACCATATGGTATCACTTATATGCAGAATCTAAAATATGACACAAATGAACTTACCTACGAAACAGAAACAGACTTACAGACATAGAGAACAGACTTGTAGTTGCCAAGAGGAATGGGGGGAGGGAGAGGGATGGATTGGGAGTTTGGGATTAGCAGATGCAAACTATTATATATAGAATGGATAAACAACAAGGTCCTACTACTATATAGCACAGGAAACTATATTCAATATCCTGTGATCAACCATAATGGAAAAGAACATGTAAAAGAATGTATATACATGTATCACTGAATCACTTTGCTGTACAGCAGAAATTAACACAACATTGTAAATCAACTATACTTCAATAAAATAAATTTCTTTTAAAAGTTAGAAGGCCAGCCAGCAATATACAAGAATTCCTCACAGCCTCACCTATAGAGTCAAACTTCTGCATGTTTGCCAACCTGGAAGGTGAAAAACTATATCTTTTATGATTTTAATTTGCATTTCTCTTTTTATACTATGATTTGAGCAACTTTTCATGTTTAAGGAAACATTGTATTTCTTTTTCTTCTCAGTCCTTTGACTGTTTTTCTGTTGGTCTATTGGTTTTTTTTCTTCTCAGTTTCTAAAAGCCTTTATATGTTAGGGAGAATAGTTTTATCTGTATGTGAGTTGGAAATATTTTCCCCATTTTGTCATTTGTCTTATGGTACAATGCTTTTCTCCATGCATAAGTTTATTGTTCTGAGGTAGCTGAAGTTATCAATCTTATTTTTTATGGCTTATGGATTTAAAGTCTTATTATAATTTTAAAAATTCATTAATTAACATTAATTTTGTCTGTTTCATGTTCTTTAGTGAAAGAATATAGTAAATATGAACACGAGTGGTAAACAGTGAAATTATCCTCATAGTTTTAAATTTGTAAAAGTACCAAAACTTTCTGTTCCAAAAGTTATATGAAACACTCAACCCAATTAAAAATAAAAATATGAAAAATTAAAGCAAGCTTGATGTATCAGTTTATACTCACTAATAAGTAGACAAAATTTAAATTAAAGCATCCAACACTGGCCAGGTTATGTTAAAATTGGTACCTTCATACTGTCAGTGGCATTACACAACTTCATTTGGAATTTTTATCAAGAATCATAAAAAAAAAAACCTGTAGGCTTCCCTGCATAAAAAAATCATATCTAGGGCTTCCCTGGTGGCACAGTGGTGGTTAAGAATCTGCCTGCCAATGCAGGGGACACAGGTTCGAGCCCTGGTCCGGGAAGATCCCACATGCCACAGAGCAACTAAGCCCGTGAACCACAACTACTGAGCCTGTGCTCTAGAGCCCATGAGCCACAACTACTGAGTCCATGTGCCACAACTACTGAAGCCCATGCGCCTTGAGCCTGTGCTCCACAATAAGAGAAGCCACCGCAGTGAGAAGCCTGCGCACCGCAACGAAGAGTAGCCCCCACTCACCACAACTAGAGAAAGCCCGCAGGCAGCAATGAAGACCCAATGTAGCCAAAAATTTTAAGAAATTAAAAAATAAAATAAATTATTTAACTTAATTAAAAATAAAGAATCATAAAAAGGATTATACCTTTCAATCTAATAATACCATAACTGGCAATTTATACTTCAATTGGGAAAAATGCATGAGTATTAAGATGTACACTACAATGTTATCAATGTGTATCGAAAACTTAGAAACAACCTAATGTCAAATAATTAGACAACAGCTAAGTCAAGTTATGGCACATCCATCAATGGAATGATACACAGCCATTAATATCCATAGTTCTGACTTCCGCTTCTAGACAAGATGCAGTAATAGGGACCAGATTTATCCTGTCAGCTATAACAACCAGAAAACCAGGCAAAATACATGAAGCAATGGTTTTCATGGCATTGGACATAAGGCAATAAAGAACAACGATCCCTGAGAGACAGAAAGCAAATAAGGTGAGCTTTACAACAATCCCAGTTTGCTGCCTAGAGAAAGTTAACAGACTGTGATGAGGGGTGTGGGAATCCAAGCAAAACCAAGTGGTCTCCTCGAGTTGAGGAATGCACGCTAGTTGTCTGAGGAAGAAGCCAAGACAACTAGAGTTCACAGGCAAAGTACCAGAAGGGAGGCAGCTGCACAGATAGAACTTGAAAGATCTGCAAAGGGTTCCCCTCAAATACTCAGTTGAGTACTGATCAGTGTATGCATGTAAGGAAACCACCTGAAGCCAGAGAAAGAATCTCCTGAAAGGATTAGTGGGAATAAACCCAAGAACTCACACAGGACTGGAAAGAATACCTGTTCCTGCCATTTCCAGTGGAAAACTCCATAGTTAATGGCATTGAGTAGAATAAACAGAAGGGGTTTGCCTCAGTAATGGGGCAAAATCAGCCCTAGGCTAAATGCTGCTCAGGTCCCCCCAATAGAGCTTTAAAAAAAGATTCAAAAGAACCGTACTACATCCATGTAGCTTAAGCCCACTTAAGCTTAAGCCCAAAGTTCAGCAATAGAAATTCAAAAACACCTAATATACAACAGGCAAAATTCACAATTTCTGGCATTCAGTAAAAACGTTAGAAGGCATGCAAAGAAGCAGAAAAATGTGACCCAAAATGAGGAGAAAATCAATCAATCAAAACTAAGAAATGATACAGATGATAGAATTAGTAGACAAGGACATTAGAAATTATTATAAATGTATTCTACATGTTCAAGAAGATAAGTAAAGATTGAACATGCTGTGTAGAGACATGAGGAAGGAAAGAAGGAAGGAAGGGAGGGAGGGAGGAACGGAGAAAGAGAGAGTAGAAGGGAGGGAGAGAGAGAGGGAGGGAGGGAAGGAGGGATGGAGGGAGGGAGGAAGGAAGGAAGGAAAGCAGGCGAAGAAAAAGAGAGAGGGAAAGAAAGAAGGAGAGAGAGAGAAAGAAAACGAAAGGAAAAGGGAGGGAGAAATAGAACTTACAGCGATAAAAACTTCAATGTCTAAGATAAACAATACACTGGATGGAATTAATGGCAGATCAGACATCACAGAAGAAGAGTGAACTTGAAGAATAACAATAGAAACTATTCAAAGTTAAACACAAAGAATAAAGAATTTTTAAAAATCAAGGCAAATCACTGAGATGTGAAAGAACTCCAAGTAGCCAAATATACATGTAATGGGAGTCCCTGAGGGAGAGGAAAAAGAAGGAAAAAGGAAGAAAAAATATTTGAGGAAATAATGACCAAAATTTTTCCAAATTTGAAGAAAACTATAACAGCACAAATCCAAAAAGTTTAAGAAATCCCAAGCACACCAAGGCACATTATAATCAAATACTAAAAATGAGAGATAAAGAGATAATCTTATGAGCAACCAGAGGGTAAAAAAGAGACACACTATAAACAGAAAACAAACAAAAAAAAGATGATGGCAGATTTCTCAGGAAAAACAGTGCAAGTCAAAAGACAACATAGGAACATCTGTGAAGAAGTAAAAGGGGGGGAAAAAACTGTCACCTTAGAATTCTTTACCCAGTCATCATTCCAGAAGAAGGCAAAATACTTTTTCAGATATACAAAGGTAAAAGTATGTCACCAGCAGAAATGTGAAAAAAAGAACTTCAAGCAGAAATTGAATGATGCCAGATGGAAATCTGACTTTACACAAAAAAATGAAGAGCACCAGAAATGGTAACTATGTGGGTAAATATAAAGACCTTTTCTATTATTTAAATTTCTTTTAAAAATAATCAACTGTTTAAAGCAAAAATAATCACAATGTATTATAGGTTTATAACATATGTAGTATGACGACAATAGCACAAAAGCTGAGAGGAGAGACATGGAAGGATCCTGAAATGGCACAGTATCACATGAAGGGAGACTGTGATAGAAAAATATCAGTGTGGTAGATTTAAACCCAAACATATCAATAATCAAATTAAATATAATTGGCCAAAACAACTCAATTAAAAGGCAGAGATGGGCTTCCCTGGTGGCGCAGGGGTTGAGAGTCCACCTGCCGATGCAGGGGACATGGGTTCATGCCCCGGTCTGGGAGGATCCCACGTGCCGCGGAGCGGCTGGGCCCGTGAGCCATGGCCGCTGGGCCTGCGCGTCCAGAGCCTGTGCTCCGCAACGGGAGAGGCCACAACAGTGAGAGGCCTGCGTACCGCAAAAAAAAAAAAAAAAAAGGCAGAGATGGGCAGAATGGATTAGACCCAGCTATAGGCCACCTACAGGAAACCAACTTTAAATATAAAGACACAAATAGATTAACAGATGTGGAAGCGAGGGCAAGGGACAAGGATGCCCCACTTTTGACATGGGCCACTGAGAGACCACACTAACTTCCCTCCACATTACTTGCCATTGTATGCAGGTCCACTATCCACACTTCCTCCGTACCCTGTAGCCTCACAGTAGGGGGGAGCCCAGCCGCTGTCACAGTGACAATTCTTATTGCTGTTACATACCTTCAAAACAAAACACCACTTTTGTTAATTGTGAATGTTGCTCTACACGATGAACTCAAGAATAGAAACCAAGAGAAAAGACTAAATTCATGCAAATCCATAGACACTTTTTAAGAATGAATTTATCAGGTATCTAAATTCCCCAATATCTAAAAATCTAAGAAGTCTTACAGAGAATCCTCACTAAGAATTCTCATTATTCAGCATTACTTTCATGAACAAACCAAAAGAGGCTATTACCTACCCCATGTCCATGACACTTTTTCTGAATATCACAGTCATAATTCAGAACAGACGCATTTACACATTGGAAATTTCTACAGATCTGAAAAAAAAAGAAGTAATGAGTAAAGAAAACTTGAACACATTAATAAACTAGCCAGAAAAAAACAGACCTGGGTGTAGATTATTTCATAGGTGAATTCTTTCACACTTTTCAGGAATAGTTAATTCCCATATCACATATTTGAAAATTTAGAAAAATAAGTGAAATTAACTAATTTAGATAGAACTAATGATCAAAGATGACACAAAGGCCAAAAACAAAGATAAAACTATAATCTTTCCTTCCATACATATATAAATGTGAAATTCAAAGTAAAACATTCACAAATGGATTTTTTTCAAGTCAGAGATGATCCCACTACTACAGAAAAGGATCAATGATAGGAAATCTATTACTATAATACCTTACATAAATTGTCATTATTAAAATAAATATCAAAAAAGAATTTGAGGGCTTCCCTGGTGGCACAGTGGTTGAGAGTCTGCCTGCTGATGCAGGGGACACGGGTTCGTGCCCCGGTCCGGGAGTATCCCACATGCCGTGGAGCGGCTGGGCCCGTGAGCCATGGCCGCTGAGCCTGCGCGTCTGGAGCCTGTGCTCCACAACGGGAGAGGCCGCAGCAGTGAGAGGCCCGTGTACCACAAAAAAAAAAAAAAAAAAAGCATTTGATAAAATTTGACACTCACGTTAATTTTTAAAATTCTTTCCAAAATAAGAATAAAAAGATACTTTGTGACAAGACAAAACCTGTCTTCCAATATCATGACTAATTATGAAACTAATTCATATACAGACATTCTTTTTAAGAGACAAAATTGAAATGATTCCATGATATTTTAATTTTTTATGGCAAAACAAATGACAAACTGGAAAAAAATATTTACAACAGACATAACTATCAGTTAATATTCTTTATATATGAGGAGCCTGTAAAAACAATAACAAAGATAACCCAACAGAAAAACAGAAAGATATGAATATGGACTAAGAAGAATAAATGAATATGAATATGAATATGGCCTGTAAGATTTCTGCTGAGAAATCCACTGATAGCCTTGTGCAGTTTCCTTTGTAAGTTGCAAGTTTCCGTTTTCTTGCTGCATTTTCTTTAATTCTTTTTCTTTAATTTTTGCCAGATTTATTATAATGTGTCTTGAAGAAGATCTCTCAGTTGAACTTGTCTGATGACCCATTTGCTTCGCGAACTTGGATATCCAATTCTCTCCTCAGCTTTGGGAAGTTCTCAGCCATCATTCTGTTAAATGAGCTTTCTGCCCCTTTCTCCCTAGTTTACTCTGGAACTCAATAATTCACAAATTGCTTCTTTTGATGTTATGCCATAGATCACATCAGCTTCCTTCATGCTTTTTCATTCTTCTGTTATTCTTTTCCTCTGAATGGATCATTTCAAAGTTCCTATCTTCCAGCTCACAGATTCTTTCTTCTGCTTCATGCATTCTAAGGTTGATGCTATTATATTTTTTTTTCATTTCATCCATTATATTCTGCAGCTCCAGAATTTGTTTGGTTCTTTTTTTATGATTTCTATCTCTTTGTTAAACTTGTCATTTTGTTCATGCATTGCTTTCCTGATCTCATTAAATTGTCTTTTCTATGTTCATTGAGCATCCTTCAAACAGCTCTTTGAATTCTTTATTGGTACATTACAGATCATCATGTCTTTGGGATCAGTTACTGGAAGATTACTGTGATCCTTTGGTGTTGTCATCTTTGCTTGACTTTTCATGTTCCTGGAAGTTCTGCATTACTCTCTTCACATCTGAAGTAGCAGTCAACTCCTCCAGTCTTTACTAACTACCTTTATGAGAGAAATACCTTCTTTCAGTCCTGCTAGGGATTCTGAGGCTTTCTCAGATTCTCTAGGACATGCCTGCTCCATACTTCTTGCTCCCTCTTAGGGAAGAATTCTTAAGCCTATTCTCTTCTCTCAATCCTGCAACATACAAGCCAAGTGCTGACAACCCTTTCCAAAGCTGGAGCTCAAATCTGCGTTCCCTCTCTGGCCAGCAGATTCTAGCTGGCTCTCTGCACATGCTCACTAGCTGTCTGCAAAAGCTCACTCTTGCACCACTGTTGGGAGGGCATGTAGAGTGCTGGCCACAGGGTGAAGGGTGTCTGGGTAAGGCATGCAGCAAGCTGGAGGTGCCTGTTGGCCACTTGGGGGGATCTGCAGGCAAAGCATCCCCAGACGCTCATGGGTGGGCTTCTTGATGGAGTCCACCTCACAGTAGGATCTGCATTCCTTTAATATCCTCTGAGAGTCTTAAGTGCCACTCTCCCAGCCTCTTCTCACCTCCCAGTCACTTAAAAGCCTGGGAATGTTATTATCATGGAAGTTCCTCCAGAAGGAAACAATAAAGAAGGGAATAAATATCCCTTGCCAACAATTAGGACAAAACACTGTTGATTTCAAAGCGAGTTACTAAGAGTGTATTTTCCTTCTTATATAGCTTTTGTTTTTACTACAGCTAATACTTGTCTTTCTTCTTATACAACTGGCCTTTGTCATATCAGTATTCAATCTCTTCACAAAAAAAAAAAAGAAAGAAAGAAAAAAAGAAAGTTCTCATGTCCTTTCCTCTTTCAAGTTCCCTCTTTCTCTAGAAACCTCCCTGCAGGGTCCACTTGCTCCAATCTAAATTGATTTCTCTACTGGCCTGGTACATAGCTGCAATTTTAGAATTTCTCTTTGACATTTTTCTGTGTCCTAGACTATAATTCTCTTTTTGGTGTACTTCCTCATTTGTTAGAACATTGTGTTAGATGATTTCCTAAGACAGGATAAATAAAGATAAATTTTCTGAAAAGAAAATTTGAAACGATACATTGTCTAAAATGTTTTTATTGTGCTCTCTCACTTCATTGCTACTTAGGCTGTGTATAGAATTCTAGGTTGAGAATCTTTCGGAAACATGAATGTGTTGCTCCCTTGGTTCCCAGATTTCAATTCTCAATCTCATCCCTTTATATGTGACCTTTGTTTGTTTTGGGGGGGCCAAGGGTTTGTCTCTGGAAGCTATTCCTCACAAGTACTCTGACACAAGTTCGCTTCACTGTTTTCTTTCTCTAAATTAGAGATTTAAATTAGTTGGATTTTAAAATCTTTAGTTGATCCTTGCAGGCTTTTAGCTTCTCTCTCATTTTTCTGTTTCAGTCTTTTTGTTCAGCTTCCTCATAGAATTGTCCAAGTTTATGTAACAATCCATCTATAGTCCAGTTATACATGCATGAAGGAGAACAGTATACTAGGGTTAGGACAGGGAGACAGGTATCTCCTAGGAGGATGACCAAATAATATCAAAAATCTTATCTTCTTATCTCCAACCTGTTCCCAGGGGAACAGGCAACTGGTTGCTGATGCTTTGTTGACAAGATAGGAGAAGCAGACAGACAGAAGAGCTAGCCTCTCCATTGGTAGAATAAATTTAAGTCCATTTTCAATACCATGCCTCCCTCCACCAACCCCTCTCAGCTATAACCACTGTTTCCAAATCACCAATCTGTTTAGGGTTCTGCCAGACTAAGATACAGGCTCTTTGTTCACACCCTATCAGTCTGCACTGTAAGTTGTAGGTCCCACTACTCAGTCAAACTATCAATACTTTCTCTCCTCTTTCAGTTTCAAAACGTGTTGAAGTTTTTATCTACTGATGAAATCTCATATACTTCAAACTTTGGAATCTATTCCCTAATTTGTTTCTTTATATTTTGAGAGATATTGGCAAGGCAAACAGGATAAATGAATATTACAATCCACCATCTTTTACAGATTTTTTTTCCAATTCACATTTTCACTCTGAACTTCATAACTTGTAATAACTGACTGTGATGATTACTTTTATGTGTCCACCTATATGAGACAGAGGGCGCCAGGAGCCATGGGTCCAGGACTGAAGGGGTGGAAGTGCAGTGGCACCATTTACTATTTCTCCTTGTGACCCACTAGCAAAATGTTTGCTTACTGCTCCCAGGACCTTATGCTCTGTTGGCCTGGAAGTCTTAGCTCTAGAGGGAGTTATGCTTCCATCAGGAGACACAACAGTGATGCCACTGAACTGGAAGTTAAGACTTCCAGTTAAGTTCATGCCTCTGAATAAACAAAGAAGGGAGTTACTGTAGGCTGGGGCGACTGATCCTGACTCCCAAGGGGAAATTGGACTGCTACTCCACAATAGTAGTAAGGAAGAGTATGTCTGGAATACAGGAGATCCCTTAGGGCATTTCTTAATATTATCATACCCTGTGATAAAGACCAATAGAAAACTACAACAACCCAATCCTGGCAGGACTACTAAGAGCCCAGAGCCTTCAGGAATGAAGGTTTAGGGCATCCTGCCAAGTAAAGAACCATAATCAGCTGAGGTCCTTGATGAAGGCAAAGAGAATACAGAATTAGTAGGGAAGAAGGTAGTTAAAAATAGCAGCTATAACTATATTACAGAAAAAAAAATGTAATTATCATGAGTATTTCCTCCTTATTTTGTTATGATATGCTTGTGTGTATATGTGTATCAAATATCTTTTTCTTCTCTCTCTTAGTCCCTTAGGTAACTCACAATGTATTGACTTTAAGTATTGTTAACTTTACATCACAGGATTTAAGTTACAGGATATTAAGAAAAGTAAACAATGGCCAAAGATTTTATCTCCTCTTCGAAGTAGTGCATTTTCGGTTGTAAGCAGGATACAATGGTTGTACACAGTTTTTCTACCATGTTAGGCAGAATTATGACTGTGCTATTGTCTTCAAGATTGTTTTGAAGATTGTTTTTGTCTTGGAGATTATGTATGGTTTAAGGAGATGCATATGGACACCAAGCTGACAAGGTGTGGACCTGTGATGGTTAATTTCATGTATCAACTTGACTGGGCCACAGAGTGCCTAGATATTTGATCTAATATTATTCTAGATGTTTCTGTGGGATGTTTTTGGATGTGCTTAATACATAAGTTGATCAAATGAGTAAAGCAGATTGTCCGTATGTTGGTCTCATCCAATCAGTTAATGGCCTGAATAAAATGAAAAGGCTGACCCTCCTCCAAATAAGAGAGAATTTCTCCTACCTGCCTGCCCTCTAGGTGGGCATTGGTTTTTTCCTGCCTCTGGACCCAAACCGAATCATAACTCTTTCTGGGACTCAAACCCGCTAGCCTTTGAACTGGAACTACACCATCAGCTCTTCTGGGTCTCCAACTTGCCCACTGAGATCTTGGGATTTCTTATCTTCCATAATTATGTAAGCTAATTCCTCATAAAAAGCCTTATATATATAAACACACACACACACACACACACACACCCTTTTGGTTCTGTTTCTCTGGAGAACCCTGACCAATATTTCTTCCTTATGCCCAAAACAAGAATAAGCAACCCAAAACAACTGAAATGTACCAATATTGAGGTAAATCAGCCTTTAGCACACTGAGTACAAGGCACGACTCAACAGCAAAAGCTACGTGGGCAATGAGGCAGGAATGATTATCCAACTTCAATTAACTAAACTCCATTCTAGTGGCTGTCTGTTACAGACTCAGTGATTGTGTTCCCCTCAAAATTCATATGTTGAGGCCCTAATCCACATGTGATGGTATCTGAAGATGTGTAATTAAGGTTTGTTGAAGTCATGATGGTGAAGCCTTGGTCCAATGGGATTAGTGCCCTTATATGAAGAGACACTAGAAAGGAGATACTCATGTTTGTCCCTAATGAGAACTGAACTGAACTGGTGCCACACTCAGCTCCAGACCCTCAAGCCACAGTCAGGAAGCAGCCCAGCACGTCCAAGGACCTGGCTGGGGACATGCACATCCATGCCTCAAGAACTAGGCCTACAGACTTCAGTTTTGGCTGTGGAATCTGAAACAGCTCTGGGATTTCATTCCAGCCAATCTCAGTCACAGTCCCGGGGTAGTCCTGCCCATCCAGGGACCCAATTAATGAACAGACAGCAGCCCTCTTAGGTACCTGATGAGAGCCCCACCCATCTATGCAACTGGTAATAGACCTGCTGTTTAAGGACCCAACTGTGGACCCTGAGGCAGACCCCTGTCCTGGGGCCACCTCCTGAAAAAGGTACTGGAGGAAGTTCAGTCCACCCAGGGACCAGTTAGCACCCATGCCCTACCAAGTCTGTGATAAAAAGTTCACCAACTGCAGGCCCTGCTGCACATCCAGAAACAGCTTTGTAACCAGCTCCAAACCAGGCAGACTGAGATCCCAGAGGTAATCCCATCAGCACACAGAACAGACAGGAGGTGTTTACCAGCTGAAACCAGTCTGTAAAGACTGGTGCTCCTTCAAATGCACAGGCACCAATGCAAGGTTACATGGAAGAATCAAGCAAATATGACAACACCAAAAGAAACTAATAAAGTTCCAATAAATGACCCCAAAGAATGAAGATCTATAGTTTGCCTGATAAAGAACTCAAAATAATCATCATTAAGGAACTGAATGAAATGTGAGAGAACACAGGTAGCCAACCCAGCAAAATCAGGAAAACAATGAATGAACATAATGAGAAGTTTAATAAAGAAATAGGAACCAGTAAAAGTAACCAAAAAGAAACCCTACAGAAGAATACAATGACAGAAATGAAAAATTCAGCAGAGAGCTTCAACAACCAACTTAATCACCCAGGAGAAAGAATCAGTGAACTCAAAGACAGATCACTTGAAATTAGCCCATTAGAGAAACAAAAAGAAAAAAAGAATAAAAAAGAGTGAAGAAAGCCAAAGTGAATTACGAAACACCATCAAGGAAACAAACATTCGCATCATGGGAGTCCCAGAAAGAGAAGGAAGAAAGGGGCAGAAAGAAAATTTAAAGAATTAATAGCAGGGACTTCCTGGTGGTACAGGGATTAAGAATCCGCCTGCCAATGCAGGGGACGCAGGTTCAATCCCTGGTCCGGGAAGATCCCACATGCTGCGAAGCAACTAAGCCCGTGTGCCACAACTACTGAGTTTGCACTCTAGAGCCCGTGAGCCACAACTACTGAGCCTGCACTCTAGAGCCCATGAGCCACAACTACTGAGCCCACTCACCACAACTATTGAAGCCCGCGTGCCTACAGCCCATGCTCCACAGCAAGCCACCGCAATGAGAAGCCCGCACACTGCAATGAAGAGTAGCCCCCACTCGCTGCAACTAGAGAAAGCCTGCACACAGCAACAAAGACCCAATGCAGCCAAAAATTAAAAAAAAAAAAAAAAGAATTAATAGCAAAAAACTTCTGAAACCTTGGGAGAATATGGACATTCAGGTACAGGAAGCTCACAGGACCCCAAGCAAGGTCAACCCAAAGAAGATTGCTCTGAGACACATTATAATCAATAATCAAAATGTTAAAAGTTAAAGACAAGGAGAGAATTTTAAAAGTAGCAAGAGAAAAATGACTCATCCCATATTAGGGAAATCCACCAGCAGCCCAGTATGGCTATCAGTGGATTTTTCTAAAGAAACCTTGCAAGCCAAGAGAGATTGAGATGATATATTCAATGTACTGAGTGAAAAAAATTGCCAACCACAAGTACTAACCTGTCCTTCTGAAATGCAAAGTTAAAGACATTCCCAGACAAACAAAGCTAGGGGATTTCATCACCACTAGACCTGCCTTACAAGAAATGATAAAGAGACTTCTTCAAGTTGAAGTGAAAGGATACTAAGTAACAATATGAAAACATAAAAAACTATAAAACTCATTGGTAAAGGTAAATATATAGTCAAAATCAGAATATTCTAATACGGTAATGACGGTGTGTAAATCACTTTATGTCGAGTATAAAAGTTTTAAAAAAAATCAAAAGTAACTAAAGGTATAATATTGTTTTGGATATGTCTCCTCAGGGAAGGAAAACAAATGGAACTACAGCAAACTAAAAAGCTTTTGCATAGCAAAGGAAACCATCAACAAAATGAAAAGGTCATCTACTGAATGGGAGAGATATTTGCAAATGATATACCTGATAAGGGGTGAATTATCCAAAATACACATACACACACACACACACACACAAAACTCGTATAACTCAACATCCAAAAAACAAACCACCTGATTTAAAAATGAGAAGAGAATCTGAATAGACATTTTTCCAAAGAAGACATTCAGATGGCCAACAGGCATCACATAAAAAGATGCTCAACATCACTAATCATCAGGGAAACGGGCAAATCAAAACCACAATGAGATATTACCTCACACCTGTCAGAATAGCTATTATCGAAAAGACAATAAATGACAAGTGCTGCCACGGATGTGGAGAAAAAGGAACTCCTGTGCACTGTTGGTGAGAATATAAATTGGTGCAGCTGCTATGGAAAACAATATGGGGGTCCCTCAAAAAATTAAAAATAGAACTATTATATGACCCAGAAGTTTCACTTCTGGGTAGTTTTACAAATAAAACAAAAACACTAATTTAAAAAGATATATGCACCCCTATGTTCACATGCACACACACGCACACATACACATGCATACAATGAAATATTACTCAGCCATAATAAGAATGTTGCAACAATGCGGATGGACCCAGAGGGTATTATGCGAAGTGGAATAACTCAGACAGAGAAAGACAAATACCATATGATTTTACTTATATGTGTAACCTAAAAACCAAAACAAATGAACAAACATAAGAAAGTAGAAACAGAGTCACTGATAAAGAGAACAAATAGGTGGTTGCCGGAGGGGAAGAAGGTGGGGGAATGAGTGAAATACGTGAGGGAAATTAAGAGACACAAACTCCAAATGAGGCATGGGAACGAAATGTACAGCAAGGGGAATATAGTCAATAATAACATAATATGTTTGTATGGTGACGGTAACCAGAGCTATCATGCTGATAATTTCGTAACAACTGAAAGTATTGCATCACCCTGTTGTGCGCTAGGAACTAACATAGTTTTATAGGTCAACTATACTTCAAAACACAAACAGACAAACTCATAGAAAAAGAGATCAGATTTGTGGTTACCAGAGGTGGGGTTCGGGGGAGAGAGAACTGGATGAAGGGGGTCAAAAGGTACAAATTCTAGTTATAAGATAAGTAAGTACTAGGGATGAATGTACAACACGATTAATGTAATGAACACTGCTGTGTGTTACATAGGAAAGTTGTTACAAGAGTAAACCCTAAGAGTTCTCACCACAAGAAGAAAGTATTTCTTTAATTTTGTATCTATATGAGATGATGGATGTTCACTAAACTTACTGTGATACATTTTATGATGTATGTAAGTCAAACCATTATGCTGTACACCCTAAACATATACAGTGCTGTACGTCAATTATATCTCAATAAAAATGGAAGAAAAAATGATGAAAAAAATAACTATAGGTACAATAATTTGTTAATGGATGCACAATATAAAAAGATGTAAAGTATGACATCAATAGCATAAAATACAAGGAAAGGAGAAGTAAAAGTGTAGAGCTGTGTATATAATTGAAGGTAAGTTGTTATCAGCTTAAAATAGACTGTTGTAGCTATAAAATATTTTATGTAAGCCTCATGGTAACCACAAAGGGAAAAAACTTAAACACAAAAGATAAAGAGAAAGGAATTAAAACATGCACTACAAAAAAATTAATCACAAAAGAAGACAGAGAGGGGCAAAAGAACTAAAAAACAGTCAACAAACACTTAACAAACTGACAGGCAGTAGGTCTTTACCTATCAATAATTAAATACTTTAAACATAAATGAACTAAATTCCCATATCAAAAGACACAAAGTGGTTGAATGGATTAAAAAATCAAGATCTAACAATATGTTGCCAACAAGAGACTCACTTTAGCTTTAAGGACATACATAGGTTGAAAGTAAAGAGATGGAAAATGGTATTCTATGCAAATGGTAACCAAAAGAGAGCAGAAGTAGCTACACTTGTATCACATATAATAGACTTTCAGTCAAAATCAATCACAAGAGACAAAGAAGGTCATTGCATAGTGATAAAGGGGTCAATTCATCAAGAGAATATAACAATTATAAGTATATATACACCCTACATTGGAGCATCTAATATTTAATGCAAATAACAGGACTAAAGGGAGAAATAGACAACAATATAATAATAGTATAGGGGACTTCAGTTTTAATATTGGATGGATGATCCAGACAGAAATGTAATAAGGAAACAGACCTGAAGAACACTACAGACCAAAATGGACCAAAAGACATAGACAGAACATTCCATGCAACAGCAGCAGAATACATATTTGGTATTCTGTATGTATCCATTCCACAAGATAAATCATATGCTGGGCCACAGAGCAAGACTTAAGAAGATTGAAATCCCATCTGGTCTCTATCTTGACCACAGTGGTATAATTAGAAATCAGTAACAGAAAGAAAACTGGAAAATTCACAAAAATATGGAAATTAAACAACACATTCCCGAACAACCAATCCTGCCATTTGCAACAACATGGATGGACCTTCAGGGCATTCAGACTAAGAGAAATAAGTCTGATAGAGAAAGAAAAATACCATATGATCTCACTTATATGTGGAATCTTTTAAAAAGCTGAACTCAGAAACAGAGAGTGGAAGGGTGGTTGCCAGGGGCCAGGGAAGGGGAGAAATGGGGAGTCACTGGTCAAAGGGTACAAACTTCCAGTTATAAGATGAACAAGTCCTGAGGATCTAATATTCAGCATGGTGATTATAGTGAACAATACTGTATTATATACTTGAAAGTTGGTAATAAGAGAATAAATCTTAAATGTTCTCACCACAAAAAAAAGTTCTATTTATGTGAGGTGACAGATGTGTTAATTAACCTTATTGCAGTAATTATTTCACAATATATATGTGTAACAAATCATCACATTGTGTACCTTAAACTTACACAATGTTACATATTGATTGTATCTCAATAAAGCTGGGCTTGGTGGGGGTGGGCGGAGAGGGGATCAACAAGGGAGAAGAAGAAATGGAAGATACAGGAAAAGAACTACAGGGACATTATCTCAGATTCTGGGTTCCAAAGCTCTTTATTTGATTCTGTGGTTTGAATCAGTAAATTTCCTGCTATGCTTTAATTCAGTTTTAGCTGAGTTTTTGTGAGATTTAAGAGTACTGACTATAATCCACAGAGTAAAATTTCATAAATTAAAAAAGCCTAAGTATACAGCTTCAGAAATATAAAAGTATATTCACCAGCACACAGAATCCAGGAATAAATCTACATTACCAGTATTTGCTCCCGGAATGTAAAGACAATTCAATGTTGAGGAATTTATCAGTATAACCCAGCACATTAATAAGTCAAAGGAAAAGATGTAGTGATTATTAAAATAGCTGTTGAAAAAACTACTTATAAAATTTTTAATCTATTTGTTCTTTTATTCTTATTAATCACAACTAAAACAATTCTCCATTAAATGAAAAATACTACCTACCCCAAGCCAATAGCCAAAATCATATATAACCTTGGAAGGCTAGATGCATTCCCAGTCAAGTTAGGGAGAAGACAAAGAAGTACACTATTATTATTTAAAATTATCCTGAAAGCTCTATCATTGCAATTACACAAGAAAATAAATCAAAATTGTAAGTATCAGAAAGGAAATCAACTTTCTATCATTTACAGATGATTGTTTACCTAGAAAATTTTAATACAATCAACAATAAAAATATGTGACACTAAGTATATGGCTGGTAACAAAATAAATATATACAAGTGAATATATTTTTCTGAACATCAATAATAGCCAGTAAAAATATAAACAAAACAGTTTCTCTTATCAATAAACACCAATTAGAAAATGTAACATAACAAATTAGAAAACATAATAAGAGGCTATTCATAATAACAATAAAAATATAAAATACCTAGGAATAAAACTAACAAAAAATAAAAAGGACCTTTATAATTAAATCTTTAAAATAAGACCCCCCCCAAAAAAATCGAGAGACATACCATGTTCTTCTATGAGAAGACTGAATAATGTAAAGATGTCACTTTTCCCCATTACAAATTTATAAATTTGATTTGATCCCAACCAAAATTCCAAGGCGCTTTTATTTAAAAACTTTTTTTTGCACCTTGACAAAATGATCTCAAGTTCATCTGGAATAATAAATGAATATTAATAGCCAAGAAAACTATGAAAAAAGAATGAGGGGGCATTTGTATGACCAGATAATAAAAATATATTATAAAACTGACAAAAACTAAAAGAAGGCAATACTGACACATGAGTATCAGACCAATCAGTGGACATTAAGAGAAAAAGCAGAAATCAAGCCCAAGTATATGTGAAAATTTAATAAGTAATTTAAATAAGATTTCAGATTAAAAGAGAGATTATAATTGAGGTGATGGCAAATAAGAAACCATTCTGAAAAAATGTAACATTAGAAATCAGCATATAGTCATCATCTCTGAATGAATAAAATGAAAAAGGAAAAAAAGAAGAATGCCAACCTCATACTATACACTCCATATTCCCCTGGATTAAAGAGTTAAGTATTAAAAAAAATTAAAAATCTACTAGAAAATAATGCTCTGATACTATACTAAGAAAGTCTTGTAAAACATGTAAGTAAAGTTGGAAACCATAAAGGAAAGGAATAATAGATTTGTTTACATAAAAATGTAAACATGGCAAAAAATACTAAAAACAAAAGGAAGAGGCAAGTAATAACTGGGCAAATATATTACACGTATTACATCTTATATGACATAAGTTAAAGTTCTTTAAAATCAATAAGAAAAACACATCAATTTTTAAATGAACAAATAACATCGACAAGCAAATCACAAAAGAAGGAATAAATATATGGAGACAAAAAAATTCAACATCACTAATAATCGAGAAAGAGTAAAAAGAAAATTACCAAATGAAAGTTTAAAAACAATAGCACCTAATCCTGACTAGGATATAGAGTTAAAACATTTATTATTGAAAACTGCTTGGAAGATAAACTAATAAATACTTTTCTAAAGAGAAATTTGGCAAAACTATATCTAAAACCTTAAAAGTACACACCCCCTTATAGTAATTTAACCTCAGAAAATAATCAGGATTTTGTGAAATTTTTTAGAAAGCCATTTACCTCAGCATTGTTTATAGTAACTGCAGCAGTTGAGTTTATGGCGTGGCAAGGGCAGGCACAAGAATACCAGGGTCTTTTTGGTAAGAAGTGAGGGGCAACAGAATTGGAACTGAAAACTTTGTAGAAACTGAGGTAACTTGCAGGTCCCTCTGTCTTTTTCATGTGTCCCACATAATCAGTTGATTGTGTTCGCTCTCCCCTCCTCTATTCTCCTATGAGTTGGTTTCTTCAACTTGTTCAACAATCCTGCTCCCTCTGTCTCTTGTACATAGCTGAAGCTCACCATAACCCTTCTAGCCCTCCTCCTACATCATGCTATCTCTCAAAGAATTCGTAGTTTCAGCGCTACTCTTAACTACCTTTCTTTACTTATATATTCCCCCCCAAAAAAGGAATTAGGCCTAGCTCCTCTCATCCAGGACCGCTGGTAGTAAGTCAGCAGCTAACTCTTGGCTAACGCTGGATCAAAACAGCTGTGGCCAGGATAGCAGGATGCATGGGCAGGACAAGCGCTATGACATTTCTAGTATAAAGACACGGATGCATGCACACATACATGCATACACACACACACACACACACACACACAATCCTGGAAATCCCAGTAATAGCAGCCTGGCTAATAAATTACAGCACATTGATGGGGAGGGGGGGATATGCCCAGTATATTACAACATAGAAAACACAGGTTATAATATATGACCCCAATGAAGAAATCGGGATAATAGAATTATAGTTGTTTCTTTTTTAATGGATGCAGAAGTTTCTTTAATGAAATTGTGGAAATTATCCAATGAGATGCAGATAATGAATACTCTAATCTAAGCAGATCCAGTGACCATGATGAAAACTGATCATTTCTGAAGTTAAAAAAAGCATTATATGAAACTAACACAGCATTGTAAATCAACTATACTGCAATAAAAATTTTTTTAAAAAAAGAAAGCATTATATGGCTATAAATCATCAGGAGGTATAGCTGTTCTTATTTTTATTCTTGGTAGCTTTCTATTTTCCCAAATCTCTACAATAAACAGAGATTTCTTTTATACCCAGAAAAGAACCACTAGCTTTATATAATGATTTTTTTAATTTTTAAAATTTTACTTTGTTTTAGAAAACATTATGATTACCTTGCCAACGCCACATCTGGTGCCTTCATTCACCATGCCAGGATCGGGAACATCTGACCCAAGCTGGAAATCCACACCCCAACATTTGGTGCCTCTCCCAGGAGTCTGAATAATAGCAGGCACAATTCCAAATACAGGCATTTCTTGTACATTCTCACATTGAAGCTTTCCACACAAAGCATTCCTGGAAAGATAAATAATGCAAACTACAATGCATCCAGTGTAGATACAAAAGAAAAATTATATATTTTTTGTATATAGGCAGGGAGTTTATTGCTGTTTAGCTAAAGGGAATCTCAACAGAAAAAGTGTGTGAGAGAAACAGAGATCAAAGTAGCTCTCTTTAAATATGGCAGAGAAGAGGTAAGTGGACGCAAAGATGCAAATTAGTAGGGTACCAGGGGGTGTGGATGCTGACACGTAATAATCTCTCTTCACTACCTGCCTAGGGCTCAAAAAAGTCTAACTAATAAAGTTGTTTTTAAATGTGATATAATTTTATAAATGCTTTTACACAGAAAATAATAGAACTATACCAAAATTCAATTGTGTCTTCTTACAGAGTTATAGTAAAGAGAAACCTTGATTTTGTAATGTTAAATAAGTATGACAGGACTCCACCTTTCTTCACTTGGCTCACTCTTACTTAAAGACTCAATGCATTAACTCATTAATTCACTAATTCAATTCACTAATTCAGTAACAACGCTATGAAGACTTCCCTGACTACAATTCCTATTACAAGGCTGTGTAAGTTAAATGTCCTTCCTATAGCCTTTCAGGGTACAATAAGTATCCCTAACATCAACTCTTATGATGCTGTATTGAAATTTCCTATTAAATTGATTGTCTTTGTCTTTTTTTTTTTTTTTGGCTGCGTTGGGTCTTCGTTGTTGCATGCAGGCTTTCTCTAGGTGTGGCAAGCGGGGGCTACTCTTCGTTGCAGTGCAAGGGCTTCTCACTGCGGTGGCTTCTCTTGTTGCGGAGCACGGGCTCTAGGCGCACGGCTTCAGTAGTTGTGGCACGCGGGCTCAGTAGTTGTGGCGCACGGGCTTAGTTGCTCTGCGGCATGTGAGATCTTCCCGGACCAGGGCTCAAACCCGTGTCCCCTGCATTAGCAGGCGGATTCTTAACCACTGTGCCATGAGGGAAGTCCTAATTGATTGTCTTTTGATCCAAGCACCTACCCTATTCTTAAATCTCCCCTATGCTATCACTGCCAAGTCATTATAGGATATTGTTTTCCAATTCCTCTAATTCATCACCTCCTAAATATTCTCATACCAGCTATCATATCTTTTACTTCTTTTTTTTTTTTTAATTTATTTATTTTTGCTGTGTTGGGTCTTCGTTTCTGTGCGTGGGCTTTCTCTAGTTGTGGCAAGCGGGGGCCACTCTTCATCGCGGCCTCTCTTGTTGCGGAGCACAGGCTCCAGACGCGCAGGCTCAGTAGTTGTGGCTCACGGGCCTAGTTGCTCCGTGGCATGTGGGATCCTCCCAGACCAGGGCTCGAACCTGTGTCCCCTGCATTGGCAGGCAGATTCTCAACCACTGCGCCACCAGGGAAGCCCATATCTTTTACTTCTTGAGTTAAAATCTTTCTCCCTATAACTTTTCCTCATTGGTCCCAGATCTTCAACATGAGACCACACAGATAATGTCTTTTCTTTCCTCCACATGGCAGCTTTTTAGGACAATTATCACATAGGTCCTAATTACTTACTTCACAGGACAATAGTCTACAATCATTTCTCATGCAACAAGGAAGCTCCCCTCTAAATATGTTCTAGTTTGTCTCACTCCCTCTTGAAGCACAGTGCTCAGAGTAAAATATGAAGTTTCAGTTACAGCCTGACAAGCAAAGAACAAGATGGACTGTCATTTCCTTTATTCTAGATACTGTACTTCTATGAAGCCCAGGATGACAGTAGCTCTTATGGTAACTACATTACATTATCGACGTCCTTGAATTTATCCTCAGCTAACACCCTTATTTACTTTTTGCACATGCTGCTATTAAGCCTCCTCTTCCTTCCATCCTTCACTTAAGAGTTAGTTATTTTGTCCCATCTTTACATTTATTCTTATGTCACCATTTATTCACGAGGTAACCTGAGTAAAGTGCTTAAACTTTCTTAAGTTCAGTTTCTTCATCTGAAAAACAAGACCTAAATAATGATGCCTATCTCACATAATTAGTTGAAATTAGATATGAAAACCTCTAAAACAAAGCATAGAAGAAAGCAGATCTCAGTTAGCATCTACTGGAACCTACCAAAATTCATGCTGCTATGATATACTTAATGTCTCATGTATCGTCTTACTGACATATTAAGAAGTAAAAGGAAAATACTCTTAACATATTAAAAGAAAACTGTCACAAATCATTAAAAGGATAGTCACTTCAACAGAAAAAAATTAGCAAAGATGCAAATAGGCAATTCACAAAGTAAGACATGCAAACAGCCTACAAAGCTAAGAGATGCTCATTGTTATAGTAATAAAAATTATATTGCAAGCACCAACAGAATAACTGCTTCAGGCAAGGATCATCAATGCACGCTTAAACCATGAGGTGAAACACTGGTGGGAAACTGGATATTTATACGGTACAAAATCATCACTCCACATATTACTTGATAGTTGCAGTGGGAAAGACCTAACTTTACAAGAGCAAGATCTGGTCATTGCCACTTAGTAACAGTAATAATAAGACAATCCAGAATTATGTGCCTCCTTGACATCATCTACCACTTACAAAGTAGTCAAATACTTACAAAGTATTCAAAATGTTTAACCTGAATCTAATTAAGACTTTAGGTTTAACTTCTGATGTATAGAAAATTCAGGGAATAAAGATGCAAGTTAAGCAACGTTGAGAAGGAACTACCAAACAAATCCAGAACGTGGGCCACCCTAAAAGACCACTGGCCCAGTCATTTCCTCAGGTCACTGTCATTGAAAAGGAAAAAATAAATAAACTGAAGAAGAATATTTTAGATTAAAAGTGACTTAAGTGGGGCTTCCCTGGTGGCACAGTGGTTAAGAATCTGCCTGCCAACGCAGGGAACACAGGTTTGAGCCCTGGTCCAGCAAGATCCCACATGCCGCGGAGCAACTAAGTTGGTGCACCACAACTACTGAGCCTGCGCTCTAGAGCCCGCGAGCCACAACTACTGAAGCCCGCGTGCCTAGAGCCCGTGCTCTGCAACAAGAGAAGCCACCGCAATGAGAAGCCCGCGCACCACAACGAAGAGTAGCCCCGGCTCGCCGCAACTAGAGAAAGCCCGCTCGCAGCAACGAAGACCCAATGCAGCCAAAAATAAAATTAATTATTATTTTTTTTTAAAGTGCCTTAAGTGACATGACAACTAAATGCAATGTGTGAACCTTGTTTGAGTCCTGATGTGGGAAAAAAAAAACCAGCTATGAAAGACAATTTGAGGACATGGACAATTGGAGAAATGTGAATACTGACCAGGGATTACATTACATTAGGAAACTCTGAATTTTGTTAGGTATGATAACAGTATTGAGAACGGGCTTATATGTTGGAGATGAATACTCAAGAATTGAGGAGTGATGCAACATAATGCTGATAATTTACTTAAAAATGGTTCAGCAAAATCTAGACAAGGTAAATATGATAAAATATTAACAGTGTTTTAATCTAGGATATATGGGTGTTCATCATACTATTCTTTCTACTCCTCTGTGTATTTAAAACTTTTCATTTAAAAAGTTTAACAAACTATTGAATGTTAAGAATGGCTCAAGGGGGCTTCCCTGGTGGCGCAGTGGTTGAGAGTCCGCCTGCCGATGCAGGGGACGCGGGTTCGTGCCTCGGTCCGGGAGGATCCCACATGCCGCAGAGCGGCTGAGCCCGGGAGCCATGGCCGCTGAGCCTGCGCGTCCGGAGCCTGTGCTGCGCAACGGGAGAGGCCACAACAGTGAGAGGCCCGCGTACCGCAAAAAAAAAAAAAAAAGAATGGCTCAAGGATGTATTTGTACAATACAACATGGGGAGTATAGCCAATATTCTGTAATAAATGTAAATGGAAAGGAACCCTTAAAAATTGTATAAAAATATAAAAAATGTAAATAAACAAATAGTTTAAAAGGACGACACCATCTTGTTCTGCAAGAGAGGCCAGCTCTTTTGGTGAAATGGAACAAGACAATGTGCACAGCAGGGGGTGGGAGTCGGTGGGGAGTAGGAGTGTATATGTGCATAAGAAACCCTGGAGAGGCAGACAAAAAGCTCAAAGACACACCTGAAGAGCAGGGTGGGAAGAGGGAGAAAGAGAGTAAGAGTAGAAACCACATTTTCTCTATATCCCTTTAAACATTTTTGAAAAACAACAACAAGAAATTAAATAAGTATTTACAAATTCATTCAAAGCAAGAATGAAATATCTATTTGATGTAACAAATTGGAAAAGTATTTCTTAAGACAATACTCTGACATTGATGAGGGGGTAGTGGAAGTATAAATCAGTCAAACGTTTTGAAGGTCAATTTAGAAGCATCTATGAAGAGCCTTTAAAACTATGTTCCATTTTCTTTTTAGAAAAATCTACTAAAGAAACAATCGGAGACATAAATACTTAAATTGTATTTATCACAGCCTTGTTTAAAAAAACAAATTACTGGAAACAACATACATTTCTAACATAAGGAAATGGTTAAAAGAAGCTGGGTATATCCTATAAATGCCCTTAATAGAGTGGAAAGTAAATACATCAACTTATAAAACAGTATAAATCATACTAAGCAATTTTGTTTATACACACAGATATGGGTCTCTGAGTACACATATGTGTATGTATATATGTGTATGATACATATTTATATGCTTATGAATACACATGAGAAGGAAATAACAATAAAACTTTAACAGAGTATCTCTGGATGACAGGACCATATGTGACCAGTGTCTTGAGACTTTTCTAGATTTTATGCATTTTCTATGATGGGGATGATTATAAAGAGTGTGATGATGATGATGATAAGTCCTACAATGAACCGGGTACTCTTCTTAGTATTAACATCCACCAACTCATTCAGTCTTTAAAACAATACTTAGAAATAGGTACCATTATTATTTCCATTTTACAGAAGAGAAAAATGAAGTATGTAAGCGAAGTAACGTGTCCAAAGTCTCAGAGATCTTAAGTGGTTAAAGCAGTATTCAAACCCAGAGTCTAACTTCAAATGAGTATTCCTAATGACTATATTACATTATTCTTATATTACTATTATAAAATGCTTTTCAAATCAGCTACCCAGTAATTTAAGTTTTGTAAATGTAGTTGCTATATTTTCATCAAGATATTCATAAAAATATGGAAACGGGACCAGGCTAAAGACAAGGATAAGGCATATGTAGCAAGCCCCTTCCAGGTCTGCATCAATCCACTTATCCCAAGGTTTAGCTCAGCTCATTCAATTAGTCACACTAATTCCACCCATTAGATATATCATCTGTTCCTTCATTCGTTCAACAAACAGTTAATAGGCACTTACTATGACAATGTGCCAGGCACTATGTTAAACACAGAATGGACTTTACAGTGTAGTGACAAGGGTGGTAACCAGATGGTCCCTTAAACAAATGAGATGTCTTATGAGACAAATACTACAAAAAAAAAATCTGAAGTATTAAATTTGGTAGTAATGAAAGGATCAGTTCTTCCAGAAGACATAACAATCCTAAATGTGTATGCACCTAATAACATAAGCACTGAAGAACACACTTCAAAACACATACAGCAAAAATTTATAGAACTAAAAGGAGAAATAGACAACGTCATAATCACAGCTGGGCATTTTAACACACCTGTCTCAGAAACTGAAGGGTAAACAGATAAACACACACACACCCAAAATATACAAGATTTGAACAAGACCATTAATTAACTTGACATTTATAGAATAATATATCCAACAACTGCAAGATACACTTTTCTTTTTAATTGAACATGGAACATTCACCAAAATAGACTATGTGCTGGACACTAATTCACATCTCAATAAATTGAAAAGAACTGAAATCATAGAGAGTATGTTCTCAATGGAATTAAACTAGAAATCAAAAACGGATAACCAGAATATTCCCAAATATTTGGAAATTAGCAATATACTTTTAATAACACATGAGTCAAAGGAGAAATCACAGTATAACTTAGAAAATATTATGAACTGAACAATAAGGAAAATACAACACATCAAATTCAATGAAAGAGAAACATACAACTTTTTAACCAGTTCATCCTTCCTTCAACTTTCAAACTGCTACTTTTCTCATTTTGATTTAGCCTAATCATGTTAGCCAAGATGGGTCCAATTCCTCCAAGTGCAGGACAGAGCCCTCCTTGGTCTTTTCTAAACACCATAAAAGAATCTTAAAAATGCTGTGCCTATAACTGGTTTTGTATCTGACCTTCCCTTTATCTGGAAAATTACCTATTCCACTACCTATTGGATTGGACAAAAAGTTCATTCTGTCAGTGAATATGTTGTTCAATAAAGTTCTTCGTGAAAATTTAAAATGTGTCTTTTATTTGTACTTAAAACCGAACAAACTTTTTGGCCGACCCAATATCTTTTCTAAGGCAGTATCACTTTTAAGTGATTATACTTGCTAAAGCAATGGTTTGGACATAAAACCTTCCTGTGCAATTTAAATATACTAAAAATTTATTAAGAATAATAGTTTGACTTCCCCAGAAAAAGAGTGCTATATAAGTGCAAGAGAACTTACATCTACAACTAGTTTTGAGACTATACAAGGTAGTCAAAACAGTTATGTTCATACCCTCTTTTGAAATACTTTCTTGTTTTTCTAACTTCCTTCAACCTACTCTGTTTTATATATCAAGAAAGGTATATTCTAAATATTCTGTGACGTATACTTTATGTGGATAACTAATTTGTAAAGAATTAGAACAACATAATTTGGCTAACGTTAAAAAAAATAAAAGCACACAGCATTAAGAACATCTATAAGAGGGACATCTGACCCTGTTAAGGAAGTTGAGGAAGTCTTTCTCAGAGAAGTTGTACTTCAAATGGCAGAGAGAGGAGAGCATGTCAGGCAGAAGGAACAGGACGTGCCAAGGCCCTGTGGCAGAGGACGACATGTAGACCAGTAGAGCTGAAGTATTTCACATTTAATGGCTCAGTAGAGAAAGATGAGCCTACAAATAAATACATTAAAGGAGCATCTGGAAACAGAAAAAAAAATACTAGAAGAATATTCTACACAAAAGCCAAGGAAAGGGGTTTCTTCAAGGAGAAAATGGTCAACATAGTTGAATGCTACTGAAAGGTCCAGAAGCATGAAGACCTAAAGATGTCTGTTGGATTTTGGAACACGGAGGTCACGGTTGTTATTTCTTCTTAGTAAGCATTGTTTTACCTCAGTTGCTTAGCTTAATTGGCAGAGTAGGAGGTGAAGTGAGTAGAAGAGAAGCACAGTATTATAGAATAATTCCAACTATACAAAATGTTAGTGTGTGTATGTATAGTGCACAGAAACAACAAAAAAAAGGAAGACATACACTGAAATTACTGAATACATACAGACAGATTATGGATAACTTTTGTTTATATTTTTGTAATAATATTAATTTTTTTACAATGTGCAAATGTTATAGAAACAAAAAAGGCTTTTAATTTGTCACTTTCAAATTATATAGAGCCAGAAGAAAATGATAAAGTCCAGAATTAATTCTGCAGATACCTCTATGTATGGATTTAGCAGCATAATCTTCTAATGAAAGGAAGAGGGAGAAGAGTGTTTATTTGGGCTTCTTATTGTAGAACAGGATAAACAAAAGTAACATTCTAAAAATCATTATATTTTAGACAGGTAATGTCAAAAGGTATGAATAATTTTACCCTTCCTATTCAGAATCTCTCTGAAGTCATGTTTTACAAAATTGTTAAATTTGAAAAGTTAGATGTTTAAGGGGGAGAAAGTCGGCAGTCACAAGGAGCTGTAAAAGATGCTAAAGATGGCTGATCTTACAACCTTTCATATTCTTTTACACTCTTGCCTCCACTTACCCAGTGGCACACTTCTTGTATTCATTGCCAGAGAAACCACAATTGCCAAATCTGTCACCTTTGGAATTCACATCAATGAAACAATCCCTTGGAGCAGCCTTGGCTTCTGTAACAGCAAAAAAAATTGTTTTTGTACACCTGAAACTAATACAACATTGTAAATCAACTATACCCCAATAAGATTAAAATTTAAAAAAAAATATTTTTAAGTTATGGCAATTTAATTCAGAAATAAAAGTATTCCCTACGACAGTCCATACGCCTGGATAAACTGCCTCAACACCTCTGAAAAGGTTTCAGGGTCTACATATAAAACATTTTGTTCCACATTTTATAATTGACAACAAAATGTGAAAATAAAGCTTAGATGGTACTTAAAAGTTAGCCTGGACTCAAGCACTCAAGTCCTCAAAGAAGTGTCATTAAACAAGATGAAATTATTAACCATGATGGGACTTCGCTGTGGTGCAGTGGTTAAGAATCCGCCTGCCAATGCAGGGGACATGGGTTCAAGCCCTGGTCCGGGAAGATCCCACATGCTGCGGAGCAACTAAGCCCACGAGCCACAACTACTGAGCCCGCGAGCCACAACTACTGAAGCCCAAGTGCCTAGAGCCCGTGCTCCACAACAAGAGAAGCCACCACAAGGAGAAGTCTGCACACGCAATGAAGAGTAGCCCCCGCTCGCTGCAACTAGAGAAAGCCCGCACGCAGCAACAAAGACCCAACGCAGCCAGAAATATATAAATAAATTTATATTAACCATGATGAAATTAAAAACCATGCACAGTATGGTAGCACTTTCAGCATATTAATTCTCACTGCTCTCAAACACAGGTCTACTGCACCCCTGGTTAGATCAGGCTGGGAGGGTTGGTGAAAACACTTCCAGGTATTATTTTTTTTAACTTACCATATATGGATGCTTAATTTAGGTATTAATTACATTGACAAATAGCCATGACAGCTAATAAAGTATCAATCCATTCTTGTTTTCTTATATTTTATATATGTACCACTTAATGTTTGATTTTTCCACTTAATTACATATTCCTAAAAATATTTTATTTGTAAATATTTTGAAGCCAAAATGGCAGTACATTCTATCTAATAATGGAAATTCATGTGTCTGTCTTACACACCTGATACTATGTTGTTCAGTTTACAAGAAAATGGATATGAGGTGAAAGGAGTTGGAAGAAAAAAGAAGTGGAGGATCAAGTAATCTGAAAATGGATGCAGAATACTTGCACAGGATAAACGTCACATGGCAGTAACTCTAGCAAAGCACATGCTCACACTCACATTTATACCAGGAAAAAGTGACTAAATTAATAACAAGCCCCCCCCAATAATGTTGTTCCTTCGGTCGTCCTAGACTTTTTTGCAGGCCTCTACAAAGATAATATACTTGCTAAATAATAGCATTTGCTTCTCTAAAATGCCTATCTGTAAGTACTTTTTCGGTCTGCAGTAACCTGTCCATTCCTGCAAAATATATCAGAAGTTCACAGATCTCTACCACTGTGTCCCATGACCTGACAAACATAAAGGAAGTCCCATTTCATGCTTAGTCTTCTCTCCTCCGACCCTATCTGATCAAGGTTCCCATGATCCACCCCCTCCTTGGGTTTGATTAATTTGCTAGAGTGGCTCACAGAACTCAGAGAAACATTTTACTCACTAGATTACTGGTGTATTATCAAAGAATATAACTCAGGAACAGCCAGATGGAAGAGATGCATACGCAAGATATAGAGAAAGGGGCTTGGAGGTTCCAGGCCCCGCCAAGTGTGACACTCCCTGCATCTCCACTTGTTCACCAAGCCAGAAGCTCTCCAAACCCTGTCCTTTGGGGTTTTCATGGAGGCTTCATTCCATAGACATGATTGATTAAATCACTGGCCACTTGTGAGTATGGCAATCTCCAGTCCCAGAGGTGGGGGAACTGAAAGTTCCAACGCTAATCACAGGGTTAGCTCCCTGGCAACCAGCCCCATCCTTATGTCACTGAGGGACTTTCCAAAAGTCACTTCCTTGACATAACAAAAGACACTTTTACAGCTCTCATCACTTGGGAAATTCCAAGGGTTTTAGGAGCTCATGCCAGGAACTGGACAAAGACCAATTTTTTTGGGTTTGTTATAAATCACAACAGTCAACACTGCTCTACCTAAAATTATAATTAATCCATATTAAGAGGATGGAGGATGAAAAATGAGCATGAGTAGGATGAGAGCTGACAAGTGTTGAGAGAAGAGAAGGTAAGAAATTAAATTCTCATCCTCTGCAGTGAAAAATTAACAGTTAATACCTAGAATGGAAAAATCCAAAAGTAGCATTACCAAGAAATTATCTAAAGACCTGGAGCAAGTAAGTAACAAAGTAATCGGCTAGAAATCAGCAAGAAAAGGTAGGGATGGGGCTATTATGGGGAGGCACACTTTACTTTTTCATAAAATCTTGTGAATGATTTGGCTCTTTAATCTACTGTATGTATAACTTTGATAAAAATGAAATAGTTAAAAAGAGACACAATAAAAAATATATTAAATACTACTAGGAAAAGAATGGATTCCATTTATATAATAGAATACTCTAATGCTCTGTGATCTAAATATAGCAATACAGATGGATTGCAAAAACATTTTGAGTGAACAATGAAAACAGAAGACCCATATGTATGTCCCCATACTATTTACATGAATTTATTAAAGCTAGAATACAATACTGTGTATATATATGTATACACATAATGTTAATATACACAGGATAGAGAGGTGAGAAAGTATGATAAAAACAAAAATCACCAACTGAACTTGGACACATCAAATTAATGACCATGATTGCCTACAGAGAAGGAAAGAGGGGAACATGATAGGAGAGAGGAAACGGGAGAATTTCAATTTTAGCAATAACGTTTGCTTTCCATTTTTAACAAAAACTAAAACAAAAAAATAAAGTCACAGCAATCAATATAAATAACATATCTTACTTGAGCCAAAGATGACTTGACACTGAGCATCATAATATTGGCACATGCCATTGTAACAATAGGCTCTGTTATTCTGGCAAGGGTATCCATTCTGAATAAAAACATCTGGCTGACAGAACTGAGAAGAACCGTTGCAATATTCTGGAACATCACATTCGTTGGTTTTTCCTCGGCACAAAGTACCTCCTGGAAGGAACTAGGGTAATGGGATTGAAATTGAAAAGGAATATCAGGAAAATTCCCACAAATTAATCAAATTGGAAACCACAATATTTATATCTATAAAAAGTTCTAACAAAAACAAAAGATTAAACAACCCAATAGAAAAATGAACAAAGGCCCGTAATAGGCTATTCATAAAAGTCATGAAACATGGAAAATGAAAAAGCATAGCCTCATTGATAACCAAAAGAAATGCAAATTAAACTAAGATATAAAAGCTCTTTACAACTATCAAACTAACCTGGATCGTAACACTGGCTAGCAACCAATGTTAGTACGAGGAAACAAAAATAGTGCTGATGTAATCTATACTGTACACTGTACAGTAATCAGTGTATTGATTAGACTGGCAATTACAGACTGGCACATTTGTAGAAGGTATATAAAATGCGTGTCAAAAATTTTCATATGCCTACTCTGTCCCAACAATTCCACTTATAAGCAAATATTGGAAGCTATCTAAACGTCCATCATTGGTAGACCAGATAAAGAAATTATGGTACAGCCATACCAAGGAATACTAACTATATAACCTTGTAGAACTACACGAATGGAAGAAAATCCATGGTATCTTACTGAAAAAAGTACATAGTAAAAATATGTATACCCATGTTTACCCACTTTCACACAGACACACACCTACACACACACTCACACTCACATTTACATAGGAAAAAGTGACTAACAACAAATTATCAAACAATGGCTACCTGAAGAGGGTAAAATGATAGAGGGTCTTTCAGTGTCTACTTTCTATTGTTGAATTTTTAATGAAAAACATGGATCACTCTTAAATCAGAAAAAAAAAATGTTTTTACTTAAGAAAAAAATTCTCTTTAGACCATTTGTCATAAAAGAACATGACACAAAACTGCAAACAAGTGTCATAAAACTGTTCATGTAATCATGTAATAAAAATAGTGCTCTCTTACAGATCAGAGAAAACCAATTTTGATATATGCATATTTTTCCTTTTTCTATTTTTTCCAAATACAGAGGAATTCCCTACCCAACAGTCTTGGCAACAGTCGCCATATGCACATTCAGCAGATGATTTAAGTTTACAAGTACTTCCTTCACAACAAGGGTCCAATTCACATTCCTGTGAAGAGAAAATGACTGTCAATAAAGAAATAAATTATTGTCATCAATATTCATTAATAAAATTCTTATCTTAGACCTATGCTTCCTTCTAACCTGACTGTAACAGTTACTCTCTGGAAACAGTCTCTTACTATCCTTCTGGATTTATCAGTGACTCTTTAGCTATTATCTAGGTCTCAACATATTTCAAAGGACTGAAATCACAGAGAGTATGTGTCTTAGTCTGCTGGGATTGTCAGAACAAGGTACCATAGACTAATGACTTAAACAAAAGAAATTTATTACGTCAGCTCTGAAGGCTAGAGGGCCAAGATCAAAGTTCCAGCCAATTCAGTTTCTGGCGCAGACTCTCTTCCTTGGCTTGCAGACAGCTGCCTTCTTGCTGTGTGCTCACATGGCCTTTCTTCAGTGCATGTGTTCAGAGAGAAAGCAAGCAAACTCTCCAGTGTCTCTTTTTTATAAGGACTCTAATCCTATCAGATCAAGGCCCACCCTTATGACCTCATTTAACCTTAATTACTTTCCTAGAGATCCCTTCTCCAAATACAGACATACTTGGGGGTTAGGGCTTCAACATATGAATTTGGGGGACACAAACATTCAGTCTATAACAGTGTGTTTAATGATCACAGGAAATTAAGCATCCATAAATGCACTTCCCTTCATGCTCAAGGTCTGACTTCTCTGTTGGGTGAATTTCCACCCATGTGGACATCCTTTTTATCTTGCTTGGCTTCTCTCACCCCACTTTGGCCCACCATGGCTCCCTACCCCTGCTCCGAACCTTCTACCCAGTGACATCTACTCTCCTATGTTCCAACTAATGTCTTCAGGTATGAATTGTTTGAGAAGGGAAGGAGAAAGGAGAGGGGGAAAGAAGAACACAGGAGAAAGGAGGAGGAGGAGAGAAGGGGGCAGGGGCTATAAGCTTTAGTTTTTGAAGAATATTTATTTTCCTATGTTGCAGAATTCTAGGCTGACGGTTTCTTCCTTTCAGAACCATAAATCTGCTGTTCTACTGTCTTCTGCTCCCAAAATCAGCTGCCATGTATACATTTGTTCCCCATTTTCTTTTGACTTCTTGCATTATTTTCTGCTTATCTCAGCACTTTGATTACAATGTGCCTACAATCGTTCTTAGTAATGATTCTGATTTGGCTTTACTTAGTGTTTTAGAATTGTAACTTAACATTTTCTGTTAAATATGGGAAATTTTCAGCCATTATTTCTTTGAATACTTTTCCCATCTCGTTCTCACTCTCCTCTTGGGATTTCACTTATAATTACATTAGGCTCTTTGATATTGCCTACATGTCCCTGATGCTCTGTTCATTTTTCTTTAGTCTTTCTTCTTTTTTCTTTAGATTGGATTATTTCTTTTGTTCTACTTCATGTTCACTCTTTTTATGCCATCTTAATCTGCTATTAACTCTACCCAGTGAATCTTTCATTTATTAGAATTTTTAGTTCTATAATTTCCATTTGGTTCTTTATTATACATTTCTCTGCTGAGATTCTTCGTATGTTTACTCATGAAGACCATATTTTTCTTTAATTCTCTGATGATAAAGAGTGGGCTATAATTCATGGCAGCTTTATTCATAATAGCAAAATGTTAGAAACAACCTAGATATCCTTTAATGGGTGAATGGTTAAACAAACTTCAGATAGGCCCTTTGAGCTGGTGGAAATACCACCCTAAACATTATTCCAAATCTCTGAAGTAATATCCATACAATGGACTGTTACTCACTAATAAAAAATTAAAAAAATATTAACACATGCAACAACCTAGACTGACCTCAAAGGCATTACGCTTAGTGAAAAAAAGTCAGTCTCAAAAGGTTATATGTTGTATGATTCCATTTATTATTATTATTTTTAAAGATTTATTTATTTATTTTTGGCTGTGTCGGGTCTTAGTTGCAGCATGTGGGATCTTCATTGAGGCGTGCGGGATCTTTTGTTGCGGCGTGCAGGCTCTTCATTGCAGCTCTTGAGCTTCTCTCTAGTTGTGGCATGTGGGTTTTCTCTTCTCTAGTTGTGGCTCCAGCAACTTGGGCTCTGTAGTTTGCAGCATGCGGGCTCTCTAGTTGAGGCGCGTGAGCTTGTTTGAGGCGCGTGAGCTCATTGTTTGTGGCGCGCGGACTTAGTTGCCCCAAGGCATGTGGGATCTTAGTTCCCTGACCAGGGATCGAACCTGCGTCCCCTGCATTGTAAGGTGGATTCTTTACCACTGGACCACCAGGGAAGTCCCTCCATTTATTATTATTTCTTTTAAGTCTTTATTGAATTTGTTACAACATTGCTTCTGTTTTATGCTTTGGTTTTTTGGCCCGAGGCATGTGGAATCTTAACTCCCTGACCAGGGATTGAACCCACACCCCCTTCATTGGCAGGCAAAGTCCTAACCACTGGACCACCAGGGAAGTCCCTCTATTTATTATTGAAATGGCAAACATTATTGAAATGGCAAAACCACAGATGGAAGCCAGGGGCAGGGATAAGGGCTGGAGTCAGGATGGGTGTAATTACAACAAGGTAGCAGGAGGGTGTTCTTTTGTGCTGATGGAACAGTTCTGTATTTTAATTGAGGTGGTGGTTACATAAATCTATATATGGAATAAAACTGCATAAAAGTTCACACACACACACACACCAATGCAGGTTAAAATGGTAAAAGCTGAATAAAGTCTGTAATCTAGTTAACATACCAATGTCAGTGTCCTGGTTTTTATACTGCACTATAACTATATAATTTGTCACCCTTTGGGGGAAACTGAGCAAAAAATACATAGGACTCTTTGGACTGTTTTTCCAATGGTCTGTCAGTTTATAATAATTTCATAATAAAAATTTGAAAATTTGAAAAATGATCTATACCTTGCACCATACAAAATATTAAGTCAAAATGTATCATAAACCTAAATGTAAAACCTAAAACAATGGACTCCCCTGGTGGCACAGTGGTTAAGAGTCCACCTGCCAATGCAGGGGACAGAGGTTCGAGCCCTGGTCCAGGAAGATCCCACATGCCGTGGAGCAACTAAGCCCATGCGCCACAACTACTGAGCCTGTGCTCTAGAGCCCATGAGCCACAACTACTGAGCCCACGTGCCACAACTAGCAAAGCCCGCGCGCCTGGAGCCTGTGCTCCGCAACAAGAGAAGACACTGCAATGAGAAGACTGTGCACCGCAACGAAGAGTAGCCCCCCCTCGCCACAACTAGAGAAAGCCTGTGTGCAGCAACAAAGACCTAATGCAACCAAAAATAAATAAATAAAATCGAAATAAATTTATTTTTTAAGAAAACCTAAAATGATAAAGCTTCTAGGAGAAAATATTTGAAATCTTGGACTAGGCAAAGATTTCTTAGATGTAACACCAAAAGCACAAAAACATATGTTTCACATAGGCAAACAGGTATCAAAACCTAACTTGTATGTGTTAAATGGGTGCAGTTCATTGTTGACAAGTGTTTATAATTGCCTGTTTCTTACCCTTTGCTTTGTCTTGACCAAACTTTAGTGAGCCTTCTCTCTTTCCTATATAGGCCCTTGAACTCTGTTTGTCTCCACAAAAAAAAAGGGAACAAGTATCTCCACCCCTTCCCAGCTTCTCCTGGCAATCAGCTGACCAAAAGACAACTTCCCATCAGACCTCACTGGCTTTTCTCCCCTGCTTATCCAGCTTCCCCATAAAAGATTCTGCTTATCTCTGTTTGCTCCCACATTTACCCTATAAAAGAAAAACCTTTTTGTTTGATTTTGAGACACTTCCAGATGTCTGAGGTCAGTGTGTTCTCCCTACTACAATAGTCTTTCTTCTGGATAAAGCCTTTTCTTATCTAAGTCTGAATTTGGGGTGGGTTTTTTTTGACACTGTATTCAATTATACTTCAATACAGCTGTTAATTTTTTTTCACAACTACTGTGCAAGACAGACAGATGGCTTCATAAAAGAAAAGAGAATCCGGAAATAGACTATGTATACAGGAATTTTGTTTATGGTGAAAGTACCATTTTAAATGGTTTTGCAACAACTGACAATTAATGGGTAAAAGTTAATTCTCTAGCTCACTCCACATGACCCCCCCACACCAATTATAGAGCTAATACAAAAAACCGTAATTACAAAAATGCTAGAAAAAATTATAGAGGGGCTATATGATGATAATCTTGAAACACGAGTAAAACTTGTACCTTGCTCAGTTAACAAAACTATGGGGGACACTAAATGCCATGACATATTGTTGGTAAAAGTGCAAACTGACACAGCCTTTTTGTAGGAAATTTGGTAGTCTCTAATAAAATTAAAAACATGCATACTTTGCAATTCAATAATTCTACCTTTATGTAATTATCTTAGATAAATACTTGTATATGTATGTATGCACACACACACACGGAGCATATACAAGGATGTACTGTTTGCAACAGAAAAATACTAACTACAGTGAGTAAATGTCCTTTAATGAGAGTATGGTGAAATAAATCACAGTATATCCTTATACTGAAATACTAATCAGCAGATTAAAGGATTATGTGTAAATAACATAATGACGTGGAAAAAATCTGTAGGATATATTAATAGAAAAAAAACCTCTGCGTGCAATGTATTAAGTTGGATTTCATTTACGTAAAAAAATAAAATCCTGAAACAAACCCAACTATGGTACAAATGTTCATACTGTATATAGGTATATAAATGCATAGAATAAAATCTATAAAGAAACACACTAAACTTATAAGAATGGTTACCACTGCAGAAGGAAGTGAAAAAATGTATGGGAGAAATAAAGGGAAATTTTGCTTGTGCTTGCTATTTGAAACTTTTATACCAAGAAAAACACCTGTGATATTTGGGGGAAGAGGTACTTTTTTCAAGAGTAATTTGTAGTGCAAAAGCTCGAGAAGCAAATATAGACTATTTCAATTAGTTCGATAATGAAGTAAATAGTCAGGAGAAATCAAAACATATATAATATTTTAGGAGAATGCCTGGAAAGAAGAGCTTGGTCATCCTAACAGTATAACATTAATTTAGAGACTAAACATAACCTCATTAGGCTTTATTTGCCTCACTTGAAAATGAGAATATAAAGAAATATCAACCTCCTAGAGTTATTGTGAGGATCACACCATGGAAAACATTTAGCAGAGGCTGCTGACATGCAGCAATAGTGCAATGAAGGCCCATGACAATTTCGTCATAAAATACATACTGCCTGGCAATTCCCTAGTGGTCCAGTGGTTAGGACTCTGTGCTCTCACTGCCGAGGGCCCAGGTTAGACCCCTGTTTGGGAAACTAAGATCTCACAAGCCAAGCGGCGCGCCCCTCCGCCGCAGAAAACAAAACCAAAAAAACGTACTGCCTTTCTAGAATGTAAAGCCTTCTGGCAAAAGCCAGGGATGTGTGGTCAGGTAAGGGAGAAGAAGCAGCACTTGTGGAAAAGATTGAGAATATAGTAAAGTTTACATACAATTGAACCAATTTCTTTAAAATTTAAATTTTTTTAATTTTTGAAATTTAATTAAAACTTTTTTTCCTCCTAAGCCTTGTCTAGGAAGTCTTAAGTAGGCCATTTTGAGAGGAGAATGGCTAAGATATAGAAGAAGAAGAATAAAGACGGGCACAGACTTATGGCAGTAAGTGTGGGCAACAGGTGTGAGAAAGCCAGAGAGCGGTAGGTGAACTGAAGCTTACTAAAGGGAGAATGTTAATTTGAGTTGCAAGAACTTTGTTAATGAAGAACTCTGGACAATGGGCCAGCTTCAATTTATTATTAAAATGAGGTCAACTGAATAAATGTTTCTGCAATGGCAGTGCCAGAATAGTAAAAGCTTCTAAGTAAAGAGCCAAGAGAAAAACTGATTCGTTCTTTAAAATAAATAAATGACTCAGTAACCATAACAGAAATGGTAGAAGGTAGCAAAAAACAGAAGAATAAACATGGTGCTTTCCTGGACACCAAAACAGATGACACCATTGGTTATGTTCTAGGAAGGAGGGGATGATCAATCCCAGGAACATTATGCCCACAAGCAAAATACCACTCCTCATTTTGCCACTATATTTTACTTTAGCTCCTATGCTAGAGTTGCCCAAAGCGAGCTATTTTATTCTTTTGCAAATCGCAAGGTAACTTCGCAAAGCAAACATCACACATTAAACTGACCTTTGGAGTACCGCAGTCACACTCTTCCCCAGGGTCCACCAATTTATTACCACAGAAAGGAGCGCTGTAAGCTTCGTCAGGCTTTGGAATATTAAGAAGGCAGTTTCCACCTTTATTTAAAGTTAACTTCTCAAAGTCTTCTGCACTGCAGGTGCTGAAGTTTCTGGAACCTCTGTAATAAACATGAAGAAAAAGATCTTAAGTCATAGCAATTACTTTGAATATCTTAAGTCATGTCTTCAACCATCAAGAAGTGAACATTTAAAATGGCAGAGGGGGCTTCCCTGGTGGCGCAGTGGTTGGGAGTCCGCCTGCCGATGCAGGCGACACGGGTTCGTGCCCCGGTCCGGGAAGATCCCACATGCCGCGGAGCGGCTAGGCCCGTGAGTCATGGCCGCTGAGCCTGCGCGTCCGGAGCCTGTGCTCCGCACCGGAAGAGGCCACGACAGTGAGAGGCCCGCGTACCACACACAAAAAAATAAAATAAAATAAAATAAAATAAAATGGCAAAAAATAAAATGGCAGAAGATACAGAAAATATTCACAGAATCATAAATCTCAGCATCAGAAGAGACCTCAAAAATTATCTAGTCCTCTCTAGAATTGAGTTTTATTTGTCTTCCATAGTAAAGGTTCTTCAAATATGTGAAGCGAGCTCTGTTTCCCCAACCTCTTTTCACTCGGTTGAAATGACGTTCCTGCGCTCCCCTCACTAACACTTACTAGGAGCTATGTGACAATAACGTGAATCCAGAGACGATGCACGCACTGTAGCTACCAAGAAGCAGCCTGCACAGGGCAGAATTTCAGCTACAGTCTGAGGTTTAAATGCCTCTGATGGTAATTTCTAAGAACTGTAGTTAATACTCTGAAGGCTAGATGGGCTTCTAGAAACGGTCCAACTTGAACTGTCTATGTGATATTTACACGAACACAATTTTGATGTGTTTCTATGTGTTGCTGGGTTGTTTTTAGTTATTGTTTTACTCAATAACGATATTTTTAGATAGTCCCACTGGCTAGGTTCACTTTTGAAGACTAGTGGGAGACACACTTATCTATAAAACAAGAACCTTTGAGAAATCCAAGTCACATTAAAATTTTATTGGGGGCGTTTGGTGCCCTGAAAGAATCTCTTTTTCATCAGTTTGAGCAATGGTACCAAAAGTAACAGTGGGAATGAGAACCATGTTACGTTACAGTGATTGAGAAAGCATTCTTATTGATTCCGTGTCTTCTGTACATCCAAGGAATCTAAGAAACAGATCCTTTCTGGGAGACTTTGTCCCCTGGGTAAACTCTTCTTTGCTAACCGGCCCAGAGTCTCCCAGGAAGTAGACAGTCCTGGCTCCTGGCTCTTCGGACTGGAAAGCAGTCACACAGAAAGTAAAGACCTAGCACAAGATTTCCGACAATGACAAAAACACTCGTTTTCCACATTCTTCTTTTTCTTGCTACTCTCTGCTTAGGAATATTGTAAGGAGGAGTCCTTTTGTACAACACTGTTCCTTCAACAAATATTTGTGGAATATCTATCATGTACAAGGCACTCTTCTTCGTGCAGGGGAGAAAACAGTAAACAAGGCAGACAAAAATCCCCGCCCCTGTGAAGGCAACATTCTACTGAGTGAAACAGACTATAAATATAATGAAGAAATAAATTCAATAGTACATTAGAGGACAAGTCACATTGGGGAAAAAGATGAGGAGGTGAAGAGGACGACCTCTGCAGGGGGAGGAGCGACTACAGTTTTTCAAAGAGCTGTCAGGACAGGCACTTCAAATACTGAGACAACTGAATCAAAACTGGATTTCTAGGGGAAGAACATTACCAGCAGAAGAAACAGTAAGTGCAAAAGCCTGAAGGGAGAGGCCTGCCTGTTCAAGGAACAGATAAGGAAGCCAGCTTGGCTGGAGTGGAGTGAGACAGTGAGGGATACAGACAGCAAGGTGTGAAGAGGCCATTTCAAGAATCTGACTTTTTACGATGAGTGAAATAAGGAGGGGGGAATGACACAATGGAAAGCGTGAAGCAGGAATGATGTGATCTGATTTACGTTTTAATAAAATCACCATGTTTGCTATGTTAAGCAGGAAGAAGTCCACTCAACAGATGATGACGGACCAACGTGGCAGTGGTGAAAGCAGTAAGAAGGGTTTGGATTATTTATATGGTTTAAAGAAATAGGCATTAAGGCAAAGAATGTGAGAAAAGAGAAGTCAAGGGTGACTGAGATTTTTGTCCTGAGCTACTAGAAGGAAGGCGCTATCATTAACTATCACGGGAAGATGGGGGCAGAGCAGGTTTTAGGAAGGACAACAAGAGTTTGAGTCTAAGGACCTCAAGTAGAAATGTCAAACTAGAGCATGTGATAATTATCTGATAAGCAAGGAGACTTCAATTTAAACAATCGTTTTTTTATTTCCTATTATTGTTCTTTATATGGCTAGTACATTGCCTACCACACAGTACATATTTAATAATGTTTTCTGTAAGAATATATTAATCAGCTGATAGTCACAGGAGTTGTACAGACATATGTATATATTTCCTACACTTGAGCTCCTAATTTTAATCTACAAAGTTCACCACTTCTGAACAGATTATTTTTGAAATAAGCTTGTTATACAGTCCTTGGAACACATTTTCTCATAGAAACAATGTTTTATATGTGTGATCCTAAAGCAATCTACAAAAAAAAAAATCTGTTTCACCCACAATGAAGTTGACTATCATACTGAAAAGGATAACAAAATCATAACCGCTTCTTCTGCTGTTTAGTATGTGGAGATAATAACAAACATCCCCACGTTGGCCTTCACTAACACTGTGGATAATAAAATGAAGATATTCTCTCCCTAGTCATCCTTGGATGTCACCTACAGTAATAAGAAGGATGATCTTTCTCCTGACACTCGGCTTGAATAATAGCAACTAAAGTACCCCTACTCTCTATCACTTCTGGGTACTAAGATATGAATCTAAAGCATCTCCGAATCTCTTCTGTCACATCTAGGTGAGTTTTATAAAACTGATTCAAAAGGAGATAGATGGGACTAACAGTGATGGAAATGGTCCACCAGGATATGACCAAAAAAACCCAACTATCATTTAAAACATTCTCTCTATGACTAATCTGGAAATAACCAAAACACACTTCCACCACTATCATCCTAACCCCACAGCCTAGGAACAGGAAGTCCTAAGAAAGAACTCTAAGTGATGGCACTTAATCAGATCAATTTTTTTAAAAAAGAGCACTCTTTTAAAAGCCTCCGATTATGGAGGCTTTCTGATGTAGGTGGCACTGAGGGACAGAGTTAAGAAAGCCATTTCTCTAGAAAGGTACCTCCCAGGAAAAGCACCCCTCACACGTCCAGGAATCCAAGAGCAGTGTGTGAGGGGAATACTACCAGGTCCCTCAAATATCTTAAATAATGATAAAAAATTATATTACAAAGTTAGATTATCCACTTTTTAAGCAGAACTGGATCCAACTGATTATCTGTAAAAACACTAGCATCTATATCACTTGCATCTAAAAAAAAAGTCTAACTTATAACAGTCAACTAATGTTCATGAAATAGTATATGAAGTAGTAGGTGGGAAATCTGTCCTCAAAAAGAAGATTTAATACGCCAAAGATAACATAATCCTACTTCTCAAATTATTTCTTACCAAAAATTATTCAAATATAATGTCCAATACTTTATCAAAACATAACATGAAGACACAAGATACTGTGAGAAGAACTATAAAAAAATTAAAAGACACTATAAGGGGAAAAAAAAAACAGATATAGTCCCATAAAGTCTCTAGATACTAGAATTATCAAACAATAACCCAGAAAGAGAAAATCTGTGCTTCCTATGGTCAGAGAGAAAAATGAGAAGCTTGAAAATTTTACCAGGGAACTAAAATCCACAGTTGTAATGCAGCAGATTTGATGTGTTTTTCTAAAACACATTCTTTACACATTTAAAATACCCTGAAATTGAGATTCATCTTAAAATTTGAATTAACTTGATAGTCACCATTTTTTTCATTGTAAGTGGTATGTTAATAATGGTATCTTATAATCAGTGTCACCTACATTTGCATAAATACAGTGTATTAGTGATCATATTAAACGTAAGTAGATTAAATGATTCAATTAAGAGACAAATAAAACCTAAATATAGGTTGTTTAGAAACATATATCTAAAACACAAGAATAAAGAAAAGTTCAAAGTAAAGGAATAGAAAACATATACTGTCAACATTACCAAAAAAAAAAAAAAAAAAATCTGGGACAGCTAAATTAATATCAGACAAAACTGACCACTCTAGCTAATGCAATAAAAAAGGAAATGAAAGACATACAAATTGGGAGGAAAGAAACAAAACTGTCTTTGTTTGCAGATCTCTGCCTGCTGCTGGACTGCTGCAGCTTGTGCCCAGACCCACACTGAGTGCCCACACCAGCCTCTCTTGTCCCAGCACTGCTCCCCCCAACCCCGGGGAGAGGGTGCTGGTGCTGGGAAAGGGGACAGCACACACTTAAAGGGAACAGAGCGGGCTCAGACCCAACCCTCAGCGCTTGTGCTCCAGCAACTGGGAACCAAACCCCAGGCCCAAGAGGGCAGTGTTGCCACTGAGCAGAGGGGAAGTCCCGTCACAAACCCAGCTCCAGCTCCAGTCCCTCCATTCCCAGTCCGAACTCCTGCTAAGGTGATAGCTTCCAGCACACGTTGAGGAAAGACATGACTTGTGTTCATGTCAAATCCAGTTCTCCCGTGAAAATACAAATAACGTACTTTAAAAAACAGGCCATACACCACATTAACAAATTGAAGAATAAAAACCATATGATCATCTCTATAGATGCAGAAAAAGCTTTTGATAAAATTCAATATCTGTTTAGGACAAAAACTCTTCAGAAAGTAGGCAGAGAAGGAACATACCTCAACATAATAAAGGCCATATAGGACAAATCCACAGCTAACATCAGTCTCAATGATGAAAAGCTGAAAGCATTTCCTCTAAGATCAGGAATAAAACAAGTATGCCCACTCTCGCAACTTTTATTCAACATAGCTTTGGAAGTCCTAGCCACAGCAGTCAGAGAAGAAAAAGAAATAAAAGGAATTCAAATTGAAAGAGAAGAAGTAAAACTGTCACTGTTTGAAGACGACATGATGCTATACACAGAAAATCCTAAAGACCCTACCAGAAAACTACTAGAGCTCATCAATGAATTCGGTAAAGTTGCAGGATACAAAATTAATGCACAGAAATCTATTGCATTTCTATACACTAACAACAAAATATCAGAAAGTAAAATTAAGGAAACAATCCCATTTACCATCACATCAAAGAATAAAATACCCAGGAATAAACCAACTTAAGGAGGCAAAAGACCTGTACTCCAAAAACTATAAGACACTGATGAAAGAAGTTGAAGATGACACAAACAGATAGAAAGATATACCGTGTTCTTGGATTGGAAGAATCAATATTGTTAAAATGACCATACTATTCAAGGCAATCTACAGATTCAATGCAATCCCTATCAAATTACCAATGGACAAAAAATTTTAAAACTTACATGGAAACACAAAGACCCTGAATAGCCAAAACAATCTTGAGAAAGAAGAATGGAGCTGAAGGAATCACACTTCCTAACTTCAGACTATATTACAAAGCTACAGTCATCAAAACAGTATGGTACTGACACAAAAACAGAAATATAGATCAATGGAACAGGATAGAAAGCCACAGAAATAAGCCCACGCACTTATGGTCAATCAATCTATGACAAAGGAGGCAAGAATATACAATGGAGAAAAGACAGCCTCTTCAATTAGTGGTGTTGGGAAAACTGGACAGCTACATGTAAAAGAATGAAATTAGAACATTCTCTAACACTATATACAGAAATAAAGTCATAATGGATTAAAGACCTAAATATAAGACCAGATACTATAAAACTCTTAGAGGAAAACACAGGCAGAACACTTGTTGACATAAATTGCAGCAATATTTTTTGGATCCCTCTCCAAAAAATGAGTAACAGAAATAAAAACAAAAAATAAACAAATGGGACCTAATTAAACTTAAAAGTTTTTGCACAGCAAAGGAAACCATAAACAAAACGAAAAGACGACCTACGGACTGGGAGATAATATTAGCAAACAATGCAACCAACAAGGGATTAATTTCCAAAATATACAAACAGCTCATACTGCTTAACATCAAAAAAAAAAACATCCCAATCAAAAAAATGGGCAGAAGATTTAAATAGACATTTCTCCAAAGAAGACATACAGATCACCAACAGGCACATGAAAAGATGCTTAATATCGCTATTATTAGAGAAATGCAAATCAAAACTCAATGAATTATCACCTCACACCAGTCAGAATGGCAATCACTAAAAAGTCTACAAATAATAAACGCTGGAGAGGGTGTGGAGAAAAAGGAACCCTCCTATACTGTTGGTGGGAATGCAAATTGATGCAGCCACTATGGAAAACAATGTGAAGGTTCCTTAAAAAACTAAAAATATAGCTACCATATGATCCTGCAATCCCATTCCTGGGCATACACCTGGGGAAAACTCTAATTCAAAAAGATACACATTACTCCAATCCAAACAATTCATTGTTTATTTTTAGCATTAAACAAATGTTCAATAGTTTTAAAAAAGAAAAAGAAAAAAGAATAAAAACAAAGAATTCAGTTACTCACGATGCTCCTGAATTCATGATGCAGCTCTTTGCTCCACAATAACAATCTCTCCCATCATCATGATTCATTCCAAGGTTATGACCCAACTCATGAGCAACAATGGATGCAAATGTCTCCACTGTGATTTGCCCAAACTGCCCAAACACAGGAAGGTATTCATTAGGTTTCTGAACAAAAAGGATATGCTTTTTGTTTCTCAGATTACTTTTTCACAAAAGGAAATTCATCACTACAATACTGATAGCCTACGTAATAAAGCAAGCATCCAACATCAGTGTGTAGACACTGCAGTCTAGTAGGAAACTGGTGTGACTTAACATACTGATGATAGAGATAGACTCTTTAAGCAACAGATCAATTCCTTTAGCACCAACAGATTATTCATGGTGGTTGATGGGAAAACAAGTTCATGGTTCTGACTTAATTTTCTCAAATGGAACCTCTGTTTCCTCATCCATAAAAAGTGAGGCGCTAATAAACACACAATAAATATTAGAAAACTTAATTCAGTCTCCAGGGAAAGAACACATCTGCCACTTCTACCATGTCCCTCATAATAGCCAAAATATCGCTGTAAGGACTAGGAGAGGAAGTACAGAGTCACTGAATGCCGGACATTTCCTAATGCAGATTCCAAAGATGAACATCAAGAACAAAACATACCACGTTAATCCCGCCCGCGTGGCTCCTTGAACACACTGTTCCCACAAACGCCATTCCCGCGGTCCCACCAAAACCTTTCTTCCTAAATGAAGAGAACAGGTAAAAGTTATAAAATGTACTTGGGGAGGAAAAGGTACACATTGCTCCTATTTCTTTGGGTAATCTTAAACTGATTGGTAGACCCTATGAAAACTGGGAGAAAAATGGCAAAGGTTAAATAACATTTTAAAAATCACAATTCAATTAAAGACATCTCTTTTTTATTATCAGAGTGGAGATTAATATTACAAATTCATTTTTCAGACAAATGAAGATACATTTTTGATATCAAACCAATTTGTTTTGTACCTTCTAGATGAAAAAACCTTCCTAAAATGCAGTATATCTATTTATTCTAAAACTCTATTGAGATCAGGTAACAAAATGACATATTCACACAGGAGGCTGCAGGCAGGGAGCACAGGAAACAGAAGAGACACGTTGGTCTCCGTATGGCTGCTCAATCATCGCGGACACACCTGTATCTAAGGACCTGGTCCCTCTGCCTGGAACTCTCCTCCCCAATATACAGCCCTAACTCACTCCCTCACCTGCTTCAGGTCTTTACACAAAGGTCATCTTCTCATTGAGGTCTTCCCTCGCCAAGTTACCTAAATTTTCAACCTCACTCCCCCCAATTCTTCTATCTCTACCCTCCCTGCTTTATTTTTCCTCCTTACTACTTATCACTATTTAGCATATTATATACACTTATTTATCTCACTTATGAGGTAAATCTCCTCCACCACAATGTGAACTCCATGAGAGCAAGAATTTTTGTCTGTTTTGTTCACTGCTATACCCCAGAGCCTAGGAATACATCTAATAAATATCTTTTAAATGAATGAATAAACCCTTCTCTCGGGCATCTGAACAGCCAGGACAAGAGGCCTAGAGATATTGACATAAGGGGATTGCCAAGAAAACATTTTAGCCAGATCACCCTGTAGTGAACCCCACAGTCCCCAAGCCCCACTTATGTCCTCAATGCTTCCGAAAGGAATTTTAGTACCCGATTCCTAACCACAAACAACCAGGGATTATTAGACATCTGGGAAACGCCTCTAACATGGCAGATGGAGACCAAACAGAGGAGACAGCTTGGTAGGTGTGGTTGGGCAAAGCACAGGGAGTGTGCCTGGTGCCTGTTCCTTCTGTGAATGAGAAGGCATGCTCACTGCCAGGGTATGAGGACACTTCCAGGTACAATTTTACTAAAAATTAATAAAAATGTCAGGATCAAGCTTTTGTGGTTATGGGGCCATAAAAATCCACTTAGGCATTCTCAGTGCCTTGCTTTAAATTAACTGGTATGACTAAATAAATAAGTAAATTAATTAATTAATTAAATCAAGGGAAATTTCTCCTCAGAAAAATTTTGAGTTTTAGGTACCATCAGCATTAAGGAAGGCAAAAATTATTACATAAAACATTTTTTGGCAAAAAGTCAGCCCACCAACCAGAAGATTTTTAAGAAGCAAGAAATTTTTTTAGTATTTTTAAGTGACGGTTTTGTATTAACTTTTGGAATATATTTGTATTAAGTGATTACATAAGCTTAAGTTTTAGTATGGTTCCATGAAAATACTATGTAGAAAGAAGAAAATTTTAAAAAATATATCAGAAATATCTCAAAGAGAGTTTAAAAAATTATTATATCCATGAAATAAGAATTTGACCAGCTCTCTTCTCTTCTCTTCTCTGCCATCCTACGTACAGTTAAATTTGCTCCTCGCCATGTCTTCTCACAAGACTTTCAGGATCAAGCGATCCCTGGCCAAGAAACAAAAGCAGGGAATCGTCCCATTCCCCAGTGGATTCAAATGAAGACTGGTAATAAAATCAGGTACAACTCCAAGACAAGGCATTGGAGAAGAACCAAGCTAGGTCTGTAAGGAGCCTCGCATATGAGGTGGCGCACATTTTTGCTGGGTCAAGGACACTTGCATCTTACCATATCACTCTGGGAACATCACTACTACCCAAACAGCTGGATGGGTTTTATTAGGAAAGTGATTTTTCTCTTTGTGTCAGTGTTTCTGCACTAATGCTTTGGCTCAGTAGTAAATATGTGGAACCTTTTGTTGGGATAAAAAAAAAAAAAAGAATTTGACCATATAAAAATTTTAAGGGGGACAAAAAAGAGCTAAATATTAAACATTAAAAATAAGATAGCTGAAATGAAAAACTAATAAAAACCTTAGAAGGTAAATTTAAAGAAATATCCAGAAAGCAGAACAAAAAGACAAAGAGAAGGAGACAAAAGATAATAAAATTAGAGGACAAGCACCGGAAACTCAATAGCTGAGTAAAAGGAATCCCAGAAGGAATGAAGAATAAAAATAAAGAGGATGAAATCATCTCCAAAATAGTTTGAGCAAAATTCCTAGAACTGCAGTTTCAAGATTGAAATTACCCACTAAGAACACAACACAGTGAGTGATAAAAGACCTACACCAAAGCATAGCATCAGGAAAATTTAGAAGCCTGGGAACCAAGAGAAGATCCTACAAGTTTCCAAAGAAGAAAAAAAAAAAAGGCCACATACAAAAGATCAGGAACCAAAGTGAATTAAAGCTTCTCAATAGTAATTCTGGAAGTCAAAAGACAATGGCCATGCCTTCAAAATTCCGAAGGAAAAAATTTCGTGCCTAGAATTTTATACTCAGCAAAATAACCTGAAATTTACAAAACAAACTAGAAAGCACACCTCTGAAAAACTGAGTTACTTAAGCCCTAGGATAATCAGAGTTCAAATTGAGATAATTTTTTTATTAATTGAAGTACAGTTGATTTACAATGTTTTGCTACTTTCTGGTGTACAGGAGATAATTTTTAAATTCTGTTTCGAGGCTGTGAAACACATTTTCCAACATGCAAGAGGTCAAAATTTTTTCTTTCAATATATCCTTACACAAGAAGAAACTAGAAAACATGCCATACCAAAATGAGGAAGTAAACCCAAGAAAGAGGAAGAAGGACATGGGATAAAGGTCACAGAGGCTCCAACACAAAAGAGAGGTCTTATTATTATACTGTCACTTGTCCTATAGTAGCAAAAATTTTCCTCATTTAAATGAATGCTCAAAAACCTTAACAGAATATCATTCTAATAAAAGAAAAAAAGCAAAAATTATTATTCTGATCATGCCATTAATAGCACCTTTAAAAAAAAATCACTTACAGAACTAGCTGTGCACTGTCATGTCTCCGACGTGTTATAAGAAACTTTTCCCGCCACTGTACAAAGTTCCCCAACACATCACCCGCACCTCCGATTATGTTGATCAGATTTCCATTTGTCCAAATCTCCAGCCCAACTAGCACAATTCGAATATTTAACATGATGTACATCTGGAAAGAAAACAAATAAAAATATATAAAATTTATTAAAGAATATGAGAATAATTCCTGGTTATATATCCGAAAAAAGAAAAAACACTAATTCGAAAAGATATGTTCACCCCAATGTTCACAGCAGCATTATTTACAATAGCCAGGATACGGAAGCAATCTAAGTGTCCATCAACAGATGAATGGGTAAGAAGGTGAGGTATATATATACACATACATACAATGGAATATTATTCAACCATAAAAAGAATGAAATTTTTGCCATTTGCAGCAGCATGCATGGACTTGGACAGTACTATGCTAAGTGAAATAAGTCAGAAAGAGAAAGACAAGTATAGTACAGTATCACTTACATGTGGAATCTAAAAACATACAACAAACTAGTGAATATAACAAAAAAGAAACAGACTCACAGATATAGAGAACAAACTAGTGGTTACCAGTGGGGAGAAGGAAGGGAGGAGGCAATACAAGGATAGGGGATTAAGAGGTACAAACTATTATATATAAAATAAGTTACAAGGATATATTGTACAACACAAGGAACAGTAGCCAATATTTTATAATAACTATAAATGGAGTATAACCTTTAAAAATTGTGAAACAGCATACTGTACACCTGTAACATATATAATATTGTACATCAACTATGCTTCAATAAAAAATAATACAATAAAATAAACAATATGAGAATATCTTTTAAGTAACACAACTACTTAAATTAAAAACAGGACTCCTCCCCTCCAAAAAAAATTCCCTTCAATATAATGAGACTCTAACTTCTCAAGGGTCTCAGTTTCCTCATCCATAAAACAAAAGTAAAGATTCAAAATCCTTTTTATCTTCCATTCCAAAATCTGACAAACTCTGGATATTTAAAGTTTTGGGTATTTTGATTCCAAAACTTTCCCTAAACTAATGCAAGCCTACTTATAGTCCTTATTTAGCTCACTTAATGTAAATATTCATATATTTCACTACAGAAATATCAATGAGGTTGATTACAAGGTGCTACCCCAGGACCCTGTTGGAGGTGTAATATAATACATAGTGAACTATACGTTATAAATGTATGCGAAGTGAACTATATTACCTACCTAAACTCTTATCTAAAATTCTAATGACATGCACCCCAAAGGTTTCAGATAAAGGATTATGGAACTCATATCTATTTCACAGAGATACTGTGAGGAATAAGTGAGTTAATAAATGTAAGGCAATTGACTCAGTTTCTAGAATGTTATAAATATCCAATAGAATGTTATCATTATCATCATCATCATTATTATGCTTGGTATTTGTATTAGGGGAACAACTTAGAGATGAAATTATCTTATAAGAACATGTAGCGAATTCTCCAATATCTCCCACTGGATGAATAAACTCCAAAATCTCAAACCAAATCCCTCCTTCTCTCTCTCTCTCTCACATAGACACACACACACACACACACACACACACACACACACAGTGTCATAGTTTCAGAGGAGGCAGCCTTATTTAAAATAAGATTCTCTCAGTAAAAATTCAAAGATCTTTTTATAAATACCAAAGTACCTTAGCCTATCTGCTATGAAATAAAAGTCATATTTTATCGCAAGATGAGAAAAATTTAAACAAATACATTTTTCTCTGCCCTTTGGCCTCCTCTCTCCCCGCACTGTGCACTGTGTATCTGCATTAGGCATCGACCAAACCTCCCCCATTGGCAGAAATACCTGCTCAACCATAAAGAGCAGCATTCTCCTAGCATCAATAAGACAACTCCTTAAAAGATAACATTCCTTCTTGACCTGTTAGGGGCCACGATGATAATTAAATCTCAATTGTGTAAACTGTCAATAATGCCTCATTGAATGTACAGCTCTCTGTCTCAAAAAACTTATATAACTGTACCTTGACTTCTAACGAGGGGAACAGTTCTCAGAGCTTTCTGAGATGCTCTTCCTGGGTTATAATCCTCAAATTTGGTTAAATAAAATTTTCCATTTCTTTCTTAGATCAGCTGATGAATTTTTCGTTGACATTAAAGATAAAGTAGATGCTAATTCGAAATCTCTTGCTTGTCTCAGAGTCTCTCTCTCTACAATTATACTTTACTTTTAAACATAAAACAGTTACAAAACAAATTAGAGAGCAGACCCCTGAAAGACTGAGTTACTTACTTAGGCTCTAGAATAATCAGAGCTCAAAATGAGACAATTTTAAAATTCCATTCGGAGACTGTGAGAGGAGAGGACAGAATAATCCCAGCTGATAGAAAATACAACTCACGCTATCCAAGTAGTTTGCTAAAAGAATCATCTCTTCTCGCACTGCAGTCTGGTTTCTTCCCATCATGTCATACTGAAAAGCAAAGAAGGGAAATCATTATCACCAAAGCAATTTAAGAATAAACTTTCTATAATCTCTTACAATGAAGATAAGAATCCAAATATTTCCTCTGAACCAAAAACTGAGGCACTTAGACATTCTCCTGCATTTCAAACTAATAAGTCTAAAGGTTACATTTTAGTGATAAATAGGAATAAAAGAAAAGCAGGTACGTGGGTGAAATGAATAATGAAAAAGCACTGAAATCTTAATCTTCTCCAAAGCAGTATAACTTTAAAACGAGTTTCATACTTAACAGTCTTTAATTCATTTTAATGCAAAAATATTTTCAAGCATTTCACAAAGGTAGAGTTTAAAACAATCAAAATACATAGATAAAGGAATGAAAGACAATCTGAAAGACTTCCTGATCCTTTCACCTCTTAGGCTAACGACATTACCAATAACCAATTTCTAAATTCTGGGCTAAATTAATTATCAGAAATTAACCAGCGTTCAGTAGTGAAAACATTATATGTAGATAGAAATAAAGAGATATATAAAAGTTTAACCATATTAAGCCAGTTGATTATGACTGATTCACTTCTTTGAGATCTAGCTAAATCCAAATGTCTATTTTAATATTATTTTAATATAACCAATTTAATAACTAATTAAAAGAACACTTTTAAAAGAACATGTGGTTTTGCTCTATGGTAAGGGCATTAATACCAGAATATATCAGATTTTATTAATTAGACATTTTATCATGATTCTCCTAAACAAAAAAAAATTTTTTTAATACACTTGACAAGGTTTGATTAAAATAGAACCATTTTTATTTTGAACCATTTTCTACCTATGTGGAGAGAGTAATAAAGAAAAACTTTTCAAATCTCTATTTTTGTCACTTGTCCACAACATTCTACAGGAACATTTTACACATTATCTGGGACAAAGTTCATGCTTGTTCATACTCCTTTATGCTTCTTCCTTCTACACTTGAGGATAATGAACCTATAATGAACAAATCTGAATATATTTCTATCTCTTAAAAATATGGCTTGTTTTTTTTCCAGTCTACATACAATAAGGGATTTTTTTTAAAAAAACATAAAAATCCTCAAAACTGTCTCTGCAGGTTACAAGAAAGGACTTGTCAATTGTGTTAAGTTTCTGCAAACAGCTTATTTGCACAAACAACAAAGTTGGAAGTACAAGTCACACAAAACATTTCAAATAATCTATAGGTTAAATTATATAGCAGCTGTATCTAAAATTGATAATGCTGTAAATGCTGAAATAGACACATAACTTTTTTTAGTTGAGTAAAGCACAATTCTTAAGTATGAATAAGGAAAATGCCCTGGTGTTATCCTGTACAATAAAATAAATAGTAAATGCTAAGCTGACCTATTCTCCTCTGCTCCCTTCTAAAGCATGCCAAGAACCTGGAAGTTTTCTAACTCTTAAATAGAATAGATAGATAGATATCTCTTAGAGATATCTTTCTCTTAGATAGATAGTTTTCTGTCTCTTAAATAGGTTAGCTGAAATTCTAGAAAGAAAAGCAATTTTATTAGGCAACAAAGCAATATCTGATTAACTGGGTTTATCACCACAGTCCTTTAAATGTCTCTGAAAAAGTCTCAAGAGCTTAACTGAGAGGCAGAACAGTTTCACTTAAGAAATTTGGCATATGCAAATCACCCAAAAGAACAGGGGGAAGAAAATCACCAGTAAAAAATAAAGGTAGAGGTAATCTCATTTGCTACATTCAGTTCTGGAGGTATTAGGAATATCATGTATGAATATCAAGAAAAAAAGTCATTTTAGTTTTTAAATTACATTTAACAGAAATCAATACAAATATGTTATATTTAATATTTCCTTCATGGGATGCTCACTTCTCATCTGCTTTTCATGAAAAAGAAGAAAAACTGTCACCAATCCTACCCTTTCCTTGTCTACGACAATGAACAGCTCCACATAGCGGGTCTGTGGCAGGACAGCTCTTCTTCTCTGTCAAACACACAAACATCATAAAGGCAAAAAAAAAAAAAAAAAAGGTATAAGGCTACACGTTTTTCATACATAATGATCTTACCCTAACCTCTAGTCACTTATTTCATGTCTGTTAAGAACGTCATAAAATGATTTTAACACATCCTAGATCAATAAAGCCAAAACAACACGTTTTTTTAAAAAAGTGATATCTGCCATCTGTACTGATCTGAGAAATATTCTATCTAGTTAAAGACAATATGAGTTATTCAAGTTTCCAAAGCAGAATAACTGATCTTCTAATATCTAAACTACACACACACACACACACGTTAACAGGAAACTCCATCACTTTGTTGGGAGTAGAAGAAAGAATATCTGCCAATAACCCAGAGCAGAAGGAAGGACAAGGTTGTCATTTTATTTTGTTATTGTTGTCCTTTATTTTTTTTCCTTCCAGTTTCATTGATACAATTGACCCTGACATACAAGGTTGCCACTTTAAAAAAAAATTAGTTCTGTGATTTTACAGAAATTTAGATAAAGTATAGCATGAGCTAAAATTTAATGTTTTCCAATGATTAAAAAGAACAGTACAAAAGTCAAAAGAATGAATGGCAGGAGAGGCAATGAAAATAATGCCATAAACTAGTATGAGTTAATTAAAATACACCAGAAGAAGAGGCACAAGCCTCTTCTACCACAGCGACATCATCTCATTATGTAGAAAGCTGGCTTCTCTGCAACTGAGGTTCCTCTGGTCCTAGAAACAGTTCAGGTTAAGAGACTCCTGTCACGGGCTTCCCTGGTGGCGCAGTGGTTGACAGTCCGCCTGCCAATGCAGGGGACACGGGTTCGTGCCCCGGTCCGGGAAGATCCCATATGCCGCGGAGCGGCTGGACCCGTGAGCCATGGCTGATGAGCCTGCGCGTCCGGAGCCTGTGCTCCGCAACGGAAGAGGCCACAACAGTGAGAGGCCCGCGTACGGGAAAAAAAAAAAAAAAAAAAAAAAGAGACTCCTGTCAAGAGTAAGCCAAGGAATCCTAAAGAAGTCTCAAAACAGGGATACCATGAGTGTCCCTGGAAAAAATCGGAGATCATTAAAGTTCTAAACCTCAATCTCTTTCCCTCTCTCTCTCTTTTTCACTTTAGAGCTCCAGAATTACCACTCCAGTCTGTGTAAAGCATATCTACATCAAAAAGACCACGGCTGGGGCTTCCCTGGTGGCGCAGTGCCCCGGTCCGGGAAGATCCCACATGCCGCGGAGTGGCTGGGCCTGTGAGCCATGGCCGCTGAGCCTGCGCGTCCGGAGCCTGTGCTCCGCAGCGGGAGAGGCCACAACAGTGAGAGGCCCACGTACCGCAAAAAAAAAAAAAAAAAAAAAAAAGCCCACGGCCGGACTTCCCTGGTGGCGCAGTGGTTAAGAATCTGCCTGCCAATGCAGGAGACACGGGTTCAAGCCCCGGTCCGGGAAGATCCCACATACCACGGAGCAACTAAGCCCGTGCGGCACAACTACTAAGCCTGCGCTCTAGAGCCCTCGAGCCACAACTACTGAAGCCCACGCACCTACAGCCCGTGCTCCGCAACAAGAGAAGCCACCGCAATGAGAAGCCCGCGCACCGCAATGAAGAGTAGCCCCGGCTCGCCACAACTAGAGAAAGCCCGCGTGCAGCAATGAAGACCCAATGCAGCCAAAAGTAAATTAATTAATTAATATTTTTTAAAAAGCCCTCTCAAAGTCACTGTAAAGGGCTATTAGGTAGCAATGACAAAAAGAAATACAGTTACTGTTTAAGACTTAAGCCCTAGTTTCCAAAACACAGAAGCCTGATTGTACTCATCGTGCTGGCAGGAACTGCGTATTGCTCGTCTTTTTATCCCCTTAGTACCCATCACAATGTCTGGCATACAGTTGGCAAAAACACAGTAATAACAGGTATTGGTTTAAGGCACAAACACAACATTTTTTTTTAACTTGAGTCTCAGCCATGAAGAAATACATTATGTCCTTACTCGAAGTAGCTGAGTGACGCTGGGAGGCTCTTCCTCTTCATCCTTTGTGGTTTCTTCCTCTGTATCCTTGTTGGAAACCCCACATTTCACAGGCTCTTTGTGGACATCATCCATTCGATAAAAGATGTGCTCAAAATGAGAGCTGTTTTGCAGGGGTTCAATCCCATAACTCACATTCTCTATATGCAGCAAGCCTCTTAAGTGTTGTATTACACATACACAAGTTTTTAGAATGAAAAAAAAAATACACAGGAAAAGGAATTAAGAAACCTGAATAAAAGTCGTACTTCTTAACATATGTAAGAAGGGGTAGAATGGTATAGAGAAAAACAGAGGCTTTACAGGCAGGCAGACCTAAACTTAAAGCACAAGACGACTACTCACTAGCATGACTGCCTGAAAGTTACCTAACCTCTCTGAGGGTTTGCTGTATAAGGAAAGGCAATTCAGAACAGTGGCTAAAAGTGTGAAGTCTGGAGCCAGAGGACCAGAGTTTGAATCCCAAATGTTTCCTACTAGCCTTAGTTTACATTCTCCATAGAGTTGTTCTGAAAACTAAATTATTTAATACACACAAAATACTTAGAACGTTGCCTGGCACACAGTAACTCTTCTACAAGTATCATTACTTAAATGGAGATAGTCACAGCCATCTTATATAGTTGGTTTGAGAATTTAAAGTAATATTTCTTAGTTCAATCAATCATGCAAACAATCAACCAGCCCAGTGTCATGCTGCCTGGCCCTTAATAAATTTAATTTTAATATTATTATCACTTCATTTGATACATGATATGATTTCTCTGAACCTCAGCTTGCTCACCTAAATATGGAAATAATCAGCCCCTTTTCACAGTCATTATGCACCTTAGATGAAAGAATATAGGTGAAAATTTTATAAACCTGAAGGGTGACAGAAATTTAAAGTATGCGTTATTTTAAATAGCAAAGTTTATTTAGTGGACTCAAAAAAATGAAATTTTTTCTTTAGTTATTAAAATTCATCAACTGCAAGACTGTCCTAAATAAACATGCTGAAAATGACATCTGAAACACAGCTATAAAGACCTTCAGCAACATCAAAGTAAAATCTAAATTTAAGTCCCCTAAAGTGACTTGATCTGGAGACAGAGATAGGTAAAGAGGAAAGAAATAAGGGAATGAAAAAACCCCAAAAAATTGATAAAGAAAATTCCTTACCTGAGTCCAAAACAGTTGCTAAGAGCAATCGATGAATTATAAACGCCCTCCACGTATCCCCGATAATGACAATGATTCTAAATGATAAAAACTGTATTATCTTCAAATACTGTTACATTGCTGAAAATCATCATAGAAACTGCAGAACCAACAAAATTACTTAAGGCCCATAAACTAAAACTTTTTATTATTGGCATCCCATCATTATCACATGGCATTCTTTGTACTATCTTCAGACTGTCTACTATCACCCTACAGCTACACAAATGTTTAGGCAGAATTCCAGAGGACACTAAGTACAAACAACTCTACTCCTATAACCTTTAAACCTAGAAGCAGAACAAGGAAGCATAACGTCATGTTTAACATTTTTAATCACAGGCAAGAAGATGCCACAGCAGCCAACTGAAATCCAATACAGAAGAGGACCTTGTGACAGGCTAGTGACACCAAGAGGGAAAAAATTCAGTACACGGCAAAAACAGTGAATTTGATCCGATGATTTTCTTTTCTTCATATAAGCATACTGATTATACTATTATTATTATTAGTTATACATTTAACCATCTTTAAAAATTAAAGAGACTTTATCCTTAATCTTGAGCAAGAAACTGACCAGTGGAAATGCAAGCATATCACTTACTAATATCAGAATTTTTTAGTACACAATGAGATTTTTTCATCTTTAAAACAACTGTAAAGCACTAAAAAAGAAAAGCCAAGGGGAGTGGGAGGAGGAGGAGGAGGACCAGCCCTGCCAGACCTTATGACATATCATCGGGCCTTAATAATTAAAACAGTAGGGTCCTGGTGGTGCGTTAACTGAGAGACCAACTAGTGGAGCAGAATACGAAGTCTCAAAATAGACTGAAATACATGTGGAACCTTATATGATAAAAGTGGCATCTCAAATCACTGAGGCAAAGATGCACTTTTTAACAAGTGGAGCTCAGCCAACCGGTTAGACATTCAAAAAAGGGTAAAGTAGATCCATACCTCACACCATACTAAGAATAAGCTCCAAATGGATCAAGAATCCAAACATTTAAAAAAATGAACCCATGCAAGACCTAAAAGCAAACATGGGTGAATTCCTCTTTAAGCTGGTGTAGAGAAAGACTTCCTATCACTCAAAATCTAGAGTCAACAGAAGAAAAGACTGATAATTTTCACTGTATTAAAAAAAATTTTTTTAACTTCTACATTAAAAGAAACACCAAAAAAAAAAGTCAAAAGACAACTCAGAGACTGGTGAGAAGTATCTGTAACTTTTATCATAGATAAAACTATACTATATTATATATAATACAAAGAACTCTGAAACATTAAAGGGGAAAGATTAAACCTAATAGAAGATGGAGCAAAAGAGTTGAACGACAATTCAGAAAAGAAGATATAAAAATGCCCTTATATAAATGAAAAGATTTTCAATTTCACCAATGATACAGTAAGAACCCATGAGTCTATGCTGATATAAACAAGTAAGAAGGAAAAACTCTTCCTTACAGTAGAAACCACCAGTGAATACAGAAGCACTGATGAAATTAGGAAATCACCATTTTGACAACCATCATAACAACTGATTCAGGCAAATACTAAAACTAGGGGGTAAAAATTTGAGAAGCATTGGGATAGTTACTAAGCTTCAAAGTATCTAACCAAAAAAGGCAAAACACAGTAACTTTACAGAGAAGAAACCCAGCAGACAACTCCTTAATCATCAATGTTAACACTGTCAGTGATAAACTAATTGCAGCACATGCTCATGATATGATACAGAGAACGGCTCAATGTCCCTTCAGGGTGGATTCCTGCCAAAAGTGCATAACCTGAATCCAATCATGAGTAAACATCACACAAACCCAAATTGCAGGACGTTCTACAAAACGTCGGCCTGTACTTCTCAAAAATGCCAATGTTGTGAAATACAAGGGAAGACTATGGATTTCTGGATTAAAGGAAACGGGAGACTGCTGAGCATAACACGTGAAATTGGATTTCCTTTCACTATAAAGTACATTATTAGGATAATGGACCAAAACAAATATCAATAAGGTATGTAACTGAATAACAGTATTGCTTCAATATTAACTTCTTAATTTTGAGAACTATACTATGGTGACATAAAAGAAATTCTTGTTTTTAGGAAATTTACACTGAAGTATTTAAGAGTAAAGGGACACCAGGTGTACAACATACTCTTCAGGAAAGAAAAAAAAAGAGAGAGAAGAAGGGATAAAGTATACGTGATAAATGCTAACTTTTGGAGAATCTAGGTAAAGGGTATGCACGAATGTTTTCTATCATTCCTGCAACTTTTCCTATAAGTCTAAAACTGTGAACATTTTTTAAAAAATTAAACAATTATGCACTAAACAACACAGGTGAAATTTCAACATTTTACAACTTTTTCCAGTGTGAGGCTATTTACAACCACTGTTTTCTTTCTAGTGCTTTGTAGTTAAAGTCTAGCTTTGATACTGTCTTCTTCTCACTAGAGGAAAAGAGACACCTCTTCTATTACAGATGAGGTAGCACTTATGAGATAGTAATACAGTAACTCACAGCGCTCAAAAATTAAATGCTTCTACTTCCACTATAATAGAAGCTCTCATTTGACATGACTGAAATCCAGCACTTGATCACTCTATCTACCAACTTGATGGTATTTCTTTAATAACTTGGTTTTATTAAATCTTTCCAAAGCCTTCAATTTAGTTTTTTTAAAAAACAACAAATCCTATTTCGCAAGTTTACAAAACATCCAATTGAATCGCATGATTAGAGTAAAGGTATAAATGGCATAAACAGTTTTGGAAACACAAAAACTGTAAGCAAAAAACTCAACTACTGGGAGTAGAAGTACTCAGAAGTATCTGAGAAGAGCCTACCAGCCACAAGGGCCAGCGAGCTTGGGGCAGACAACAAATTTTTCAGAGGAAAGAAGGAGCATTAATTAACTGAGGGAGTTAGTTGAGAGACTTTCTAATGCATTTGCAAGGTACCCCAAAGTTCAAAGACTAATACTAATTTGGAGTTTTATTTCACACAGCAACTCATACCAAGTGGTTATTAAAACTGTGTTTCTTTGTGAAAAATGGCCTTGTGAAAGATGCTGATGATGAAAGCCACATAAGAGCTTTACAAATTAAATAACAGAATCACAAGAGAAAGCATTTACATTTTCTCAGTGTAACTTAACTACATTTTATGAACAAAAGTATATTCCATGATGATATCTGACAATGTTGCCACACACACAAAAATGCCAGTACCAAAGTTTTAATTACTATCTCAAATCTATAGTCACACTTTTATCTATTTGAACAATATTCAATAACCAATAAGTGAAAGGCTCCATCTGTCTTAGTTTATATTTTTCAAACACCCAGGAAAACATAATTAAATTGTAATTCTTTATGATAACAGTTGAATAAATTTCTATAAAACTGAAATCTATTTGTAGCAGTTTTAAGCATATAAACTTTCAATAATAGTAAAAAATAATATTGAGTTCACAGTTGTTGGACTGACTGTTCTAAGTAGTATCTTACAAGTATTAACTCATTTAAGCTTCCCAATAACTCCATGAAGTTATAATTATTATTCCCATTTTAAGGTGAGGATTCTAAGGCACAAACAGGTTTAAGAAACTTGACCAGCAAATAAATAATAGAGCCAGGAATCAAGTCCAAGCAGTGTGTGTTACCAAAATCCAGGCCAAGAAACCACTCCAACAGAAAAAATGCCTTTTTAAAATCACTGCTTTTGTTGAGTGGCATAAATTATGTGGTCTTTGGTCTCATGCTGTAGTAATCTTCGGATGGATGACTGGATGGATGGATGAACGGCTGAATGGATTACCTGTGTTCTGGTTTATGCTATCACATACATTTAAACTCCTCTACTATTTTGCTATTAAACAATGGAAAAACAATAAAACAAAACAAAACAAATAAAATAAAACAATGGACAAACACAACATTGAGATAAAGGAGTCAGAAAACTGGCCAGCAAAGGATGGATCTAAGTCAGCACTGCCTTTTTTAAGTACTAATAATTAATCTAAAATAAAGGTTTTCATAATTCAAAAAGAGTCATGTACACAATGTTCATTGCAGCTCTATTTACAATAGCCAGCACATGGAAGCAACCTAAATGTCCACTGACAGATGAATGGATAAAGAAGATGTAGCACATATATACAATGGAATATTACTCAGCCAGAAAAAGAAATGAAATTGAGTTATTTGTAGTGAGGTGGATGGACCTAGAGTCTGTCATACAGAGTGAAGTAAGTCAGAAACAGAAAAACAAATACCGTATGCTAACACATATATATGGAGTCTAAAAAAAAAATGGTTCTGATGAACCTAGGGCAGGACAGGAATAAAGTCGCAGACATAGAGAATGGACTTGAGGACACAGGTAGGGGGAAAGGTAAGCTGGGACGAAGTGAGAGAGTGGCATTGACATATATACACTACCAAATGTAAAATAGCTAGCTATTGGGAAGCAGCCGCATAGCACAGGGAGATCAGCTCGGTGCTTTGTGACCACCTAGAGGGGTGGGATAGGGAGGGTGGGAGGGAGGGAGACACAAGAGGGAGGGGATATGGGGACATTTGTATATGTATAGCTGATTCACTTTGTTATACAGCAGAAACTAACACAACATTGTAAAGCAATTATACTCCAATAAAGATGTTAAAAATAAATAAATAAAATAAAATAAAGGTTTTGCCTTCTATTTATTTGAAGAGAGCTGCAAAAGTGCAAAACTAACATAAACAATTCCACCTAGCAAAACATAACAAAGCTCAGGGGAAAAATAATACATGTTTAATGGTAACAAAGATTTCTCATGAAAACTATAGCAAAAATTAATAATATATAATACCTAACTGCCAAAAGGGACTTTAAGACACTCTTACCAACTAAAATTCGAAATATTTATGCTCTAATTAAATAACACATAAAGCAAAGTTGACATCTGTCAATTATTTCAAGTATTCCTGGCCAGTTCTGTCCTCAGGAAAACTCTGTTCTCTGATGCAAAAAGGACCACAATTCTTAAGAAAATAATTGTTTTCAGCAAAAAATCAGAACGTATAATAGGAAACAAGTGTTTGTTCTTTACTAAGTACTAATGGCAAGTCAAATGGTTTAATAAGGAAGTAAGATGTACTTTAAGAGGTATCCATTTTCAGCAAAATAAATAAAATAAAAAATAAAAAAATAAATCAAACTTTTCCCCTTCATAATCTGTAAGGATTATCATTCAATAGAAGATTATTTTCCTGCTCTTTTAAAAATCACTTGACCATGGAGAACCAGGAGAGCCGTAAGGTAAATACTGTTTAATTTATGTCAATGCACTCACGCTCCCACCCCAGGACAATGCCATATATAATAATATCAAAAGAGGTCCTTGGGGAAGCACAAGGTAACAGTCCTGAGTACCTGAAGAGAACGCACTTTAAAATTATAATTGTTTTAAATTCTGCTATAGGGTCAGGAGGAAAATATATTACCTGTATATCAGGGTAGTCAGAGATCAGAGCCCCTTCCTTGTTGTAGGTATAAACTACAAAATCTTTGGGTAAAAGGTCCCTGCAAGAGGAATAAAACACACCATTTAAAATTATTTTATCTATTTGCAACTAAGGACACAACTTATAAGGCATTATCCCAGAAGAGATGAGCAGAAATAAAAACTTTCACCTGATAAACTGTTATTCAAAGAAGGAGCTACCATAAAACTAAAAGCTCATGAAGGGACCTGCATCTGAAATCATGCGTTGTCCTCACGGTCATAAAATGCTGGTTGCATAAAACATGCGTAACATCCTTAAAGTTTTCTGATACATCTCATAGGAAAAGTATAAATTAGGTTATATAGTACACCATATTTCTAGAAGAAAATAAATGATTTTACCCTCTTTTAAATGTCCTATATAAAGAAGCAGCGCTCCTTGACCTCCTAAGTACGGGGGCAAAATCTGTGTCAGCTGTTAGAGGAAACAATCATTGCTGATTCCTGAAGCTTCCTTCCATGTTAAGGTAGACTGATAGTGGAAACCACACGTGCAAAATAGGGTTAGCTTTGTCAATGAAAAGATATCCAGTGATGCTTGTTGAAGATGGTAAGGCAGACTTTATTATCGACATAAGTATAGGAACCACTGCAAAGGGATTTTACAGGGTGGTGGGGAGAAAGACCAGGCTCAACTCCAAATACAGCATGGGGAAGTGGGAATTTATAACCAAGGAGCATGGTGAGGGTCAGTGGATGGAAAATTACTATGAGGAAACAACAGGGGTGAGGGACATTCTGGCTAAGCTAACCTAACAGATTCTTGCTGAGGACAGGCCAGGGTGATCAGACATCACTGGGCGGGGAAGGGGAGTGGAAGATAAAGAACCTGATCAGACATCCAGAATGATCAGATATGGGGGGGAGGGGGAAGTTCTTGCTAAAACTAGATTTTACAGCAAACTACACTGATGGACCTAGGAGAAGGTTCAGGAACCTGACTGAAGTTTGGTCAAGTAAAGAATCTTTGTTAGTCTCCCTTCTTGTTCAAGGAAAGAAAAGACATTCTTCTTTCCTCTGAATAATACAAGTCCATTTCCTCATTCAGTTGTCTTTTGTTCATTACAGACCAGCTGAATCATCTATTGGAACCTGATAGTAGAGGATATTTGCTGGGTGGTGCTGGCAGTCAGGCATTTAATGAGGGGAGTTGCTATGAAAAATAAAAGAAAAACAAAGATTAATAGTTAGAAACCCAGTTTCTGAGTCCAGGAGGAAGCCATCAAGATTTTTTAGACTTGAGCTTGGAGCATCTTCAGGTGTTAGACTGAGGTTGGCACTGGCCACCTGACACATTTTCCTAGTTTGCAGTTTCAATGTCACTGGTGATAGCATCAGGTATTCTGATGAATTTCCTGAGAGGTCCACACAGCAGGAGGCATGAAGCTCGCCCATACATGATCTATTGTAATCATTTTTTTTTTGAAGTTTCTATCAAGTCTTCCAGCTGCAGCTTACAGAGTTTCAGGAAAAGGGCAGTTTTAGTTGTCAAGATTCCAAGTCAGAAAGGACAAAATTTGGAAATGTGAACTTAGAGAGTTGTAGCCAGATACAGGAGGAAACTAGAAGAATTCAGGATTTGGTCAAGCTGGCAAAATGTGCAAGATGAAAGCAGCAACAGTTCACTATAGTTTTCCATTGAAACAAACAAAAAAGCACATTCTCTCTACAGTCACACCCATTTCTGTGAACGATAAAGTAAGACTAATTTGTTTGCAAGGAAGTTTGGTCTCATTAAATTTGGCCTGGTTATTTACATAAGTACAGCAAAAACAGTGATTGACCACATAGTACCTTGTTTGAGTTTGCTTTGCTGGAGCATTCCCTCTCAAGGCTAAGAAGCCAAGTCAAAAACTTGCCACCAGATCTGACTGCAATACCTATAGATTTGGGTGAATTCCTCTCTTCTGCAGGTTCCCCAAACATCCTGAGGTTCCTGGGCCTGCCAGAAGTGACCTTCCTTACTCACCTGTAAGGCAGGAAACCCTGTAAGCCAGGAACAGGATGGTTCTTCCGAGGGGAGCTGTATAAACATTGCCTTCTTAAAGTCAACCTTAGATCCTTAGAGCTATCTGGTCATATCTGATTCAGTACACATCATTCCCAAATATGACATTACAATCAAAGTCTTGGTAATATAAGAAAGGTTTCCAATTGCTTTGTGTTACAAGGAGGATAGATTTTGACTGAACTTATGCAAATAACTATACTGCCGTGAATATAAGATGTGTTAACACATCAAATAAACCTGATTAGTACAACATCTCTCTTTTCATAAGGAGACAAATCCTTTGAGATTTTCCAAGGGCCATTTTGGAAATATCAAAGTTAGTTTGGGGTCAAAGAGACTCCACTTAGAATTTGATTTGGGGAAATTGTCAAAAATGCCAAAAGGTTTGAACGCTTGACTAAATTGGACCACAGGTGTCACTGTGAAACAACACTTAGCTGTCCATTTAATCAAAGTCACAATTAAGAGATTTCAAAGGCACATACAGAAAGTTACCCAGTTATTAAAAAAAAAAACAAAAAACTCTTAGCTTTCTTAATATTGAGAAGATCTGGTTTTCTGAAATAATCAAAGACCTGATAAACACAAGACACACTGGAAATTATCTTAAAACACAAAATCTTATCCTCCCAAGCTGATTACTTAAGTAAAGAAAACAACCTTTTTTACCATTTCCTATTAAGAGGAAACCAATAATCTAAGAAAACCTTGTGTTTTAACAGAGAAAGAAAACCAAATTCTGGTTTTGTATCAGTGTACTATTAATACTAAGGCAAATTAAACAAACAAACCAAAAAACCTTACAAATAAATCCATCCAATAGTAGCCAGTTTTGACCACACAAGGAAAGATTCCTTTTCCAAGGTCCCTTTTCCACAAACTTTCTTTAGAAATTTTCTTACATCACTCAGTTTTTGTCCTACATTTTTCTTCTTTCTCATTCTGGAACAACCATTCATTCTACTTTGGGACAAAATTATCCTCTCTTATCCTTAGCAAAACATATCTTTCATACCCTTCCTTATCAAAAATACACCTTATATTTTCCTTGTATACCGTTTGTTTTCTTTACCCTTATTATTCCTAGTGGTTTCATTTATTTATATTGATTAGATTTTTTAATCATTAGTAACTCTAATTTTCAGTAAAAACTAGGAAGCAGGCAATTGCAAACTGTCTGCTACATACTATCATTCTGTAATAATGAATACATTATTTCATAATTTCTAGAGATGTGTCTTTTTCACAGTACAATTCCTCATGCTTACTAACAGACCTAAATATATTTAGCTTCTCTATACCATATGAAAACAAGATGCCAAAAGTAAATAAAATTAAATTTCTCTTCGGCAATTAATATTTCAATATTTTATCTTATTTGGAAATTATGTAGTCAATGATTACCCATCTTTGACTTAACTTCGTATAGCTTTAAGGGTTCAAGTTATGAAAAAAATGTTTGAAACTATTTTTCAGGAGGCATAAAACATAATTACCATTGAAAAGTTCATTTATAAACTTTTAGTCCACTTACATCTATTTAATTTACTTGTTCTGAACAATTATACTTGAATTACTCATGAAAATTTCATGAGCCATTAATTAAACAAAGCTAGCCATCCATCATCTTAAGTTGTTTTTCTTGTTGACAATCACGCAAGTATCAAAAAAAAAATCACAAAAGCGAAGAACAAAAAATTATATATTTATGGTTCTTGCCTCTTTTGTTTTAACTGCCATGCTTGACATCAAGCAATTCCTTTTTATTATACATTTTGTCCTAAGGGTTGATTTATAATTTATAATCTTAAATATCTGGTAGAGATAACATAAGCTTATTTGAATAGTAAACATAGGTGGAAAAAATTGCATATCTGCATTACATATTTAAAGCCGACAGCCCTGAAGTTGTCAATTTATCAACAACTGTATCAATAATATAAGAACTAGCAAAAAGATTATTCAAGATCATGTGAACTTAAAAACACTTGGGTTAGTTTCTGTATTCCTGAGAGTTTTAAGAACATAATTTATCTAAGTGCTCATTTATCTCTAAACCAATTTGAATAGAACTCTTTAAGGGATTTTATAAATTAATGTGATAATACCATCCAGAGGTAGGAAACTATCACACACCTATAACATACATATATATAGAAATACATAAACATACAGACACAAATAGAGAACTTAAGAGTTTTCATTTTAAAATTTTAGCCGTGAGTCAGTAAAACAGCAATACAATCTCATTTGCTTATCTCCACTTCGTATTTTCATCTGAATTGTCTCTGGCAAATAAAACAAGTTAAGGTCACCTGCCTACCAATACTTCTGGAGGAGACTTTTAAGATCTTCTCTTGCCGTGATACGTAATCTTCCTTTGCTGTGGTCTAAATTTTAGGCAACAGACTGAAGAGACATCTAACTGCTGTCTGGATGTTTCCAAAGCCCATGTGAGTGGACAAATCATTCAGTTCTATTTCCAAATAGCCTTTTGTTCTTCTTTTCAGACTCAGGTAGCTGCTTTCAAGGCTACCTGAGTTTCTTGAGAGCCCCCGACGGACGGCAAGGGACCAAAAATGGAAGTGGCTGTGGGGAGCTGAGGGGCTGCAGTGGGAGGGGAAAGTCTGATGGGTGTTCACAGAGGGATGGAGGAGGTGGCGGTTTGAAGTGGGACATATCAAAGGATCCAAGGGAACTGGGGGGAAGATTGATGGTGGTAAGAGGAGGACGGAGGAGCAGAAGCAACAGGGAGGGAGCAGTATTAGAGCAGTCAATCTGGGGAGATCTCAAGTTTCCAAAAGACGCCAACAAAGTTCCAAATTATCCTCAGCAAAACATGCCAACAAGAACAGAAGCAGACAGAGCTGGCATAGCAGAGAGTCAGCAGGATGTGAGAAGAGGTGGTTTAGTTGGCTGAGAAGTTCCAATGGGAGAAGCCAGATCCAAAAGAGAGAACAGAGACTTCACACAGAGTCAGGAAGAAAGAAGCTCCAGCCCAGGACACCAGGGAGTAATCCCCATTCAGAACACGGAGCCAGGAAGACCTTCCAGCCCAGGAGGTACCTGTCGAAAGAAGCCTGGGACTCTAACCCAGCTTCAGAGGGTATACCCAAAACCGTAAAAATCAAGTCAGCTTCAACAGATGTTTGTCTGGAGCAATGGTTCAGGAGTCAGAGTCACCAATGGATCCCCGATCAGTCAGTCAGGACTGAAGACAAGGGCTTCAAGGTGCATACTTAGGGTCCAGAGTGAGAGGTCGGGGGGTCCAGTGATGAATCTGATCCTATACGAGTCATGGCGCCATGACTGTCAAAGAAAAAAATATTCAGTGACACGTGTTAAAGATGGTGAGGCTAACCTTATTCAGGACCACTGCAATGGCATTTTACAGTGAGGGACAGAGATCAGGCTCAACTCCAAGCACAGCATGGGCAGGTGGGAATTTGTACCCAATGAGCAGGGTGGGGGTCAGTGGATGGAAAATTACTAAGATGAAACACCACGGTGAAGGAAGCTCTGGCTAAACAGACTCATGGATTCTTACTGAAGACAGGCCACGGTGACCAGACATCACCCGAGGGGATGGCGGAAGATGAGGAATTTGATCAGATGTTGAGGGTGGGGGGTTCTTGCTAAACTCACTTAGCAGGGTTCTTGCTAAAACTGGATTTTCCAAGGAAGTGTAGACATGCACCCAGGGGAAAGTTCAGTAGCCTGACCAAAGTCTGGTCAAGCAAAGGACCTGTGTCATTTGCAGCAGCAATGGAGCAGCAGTATACTCATCTCCAAGGCTTATGGACAAGGCATGGATGCAGGGTGCCAGCTAGTGGTTTATGAAGTAACCCTTAACCTTCTAAACTCCAGGCTCAGACTGTCTAGACTGTTTAAGAGATGGAGAGATCAACGGTTTACGTGCAGTTTAATCAGTTACACAGCCTGACTTTAGCCACGTGACCAATATAGTATAAAAGACCCCTTCGGTAAACATGATGCTTGTTTACCCTGAAAAGATGATGCTTCAGTCATATCTCAGTGGTTTGTAATCTGAAGACAAAGCACATCTGTGCAACTGAAAAAGGACCCTGGGGGGCTCTGTCTGGAAGTGTTCAAACTCCTTGACGATCTCCTCTGCTTTCTTTGTCCTGATGTCCTGTTCCCTTTACCTTTATGAAAGTCTCCTTGAGTGAGCTTCGGAGTAGCCCGTGGAGTTTTGAGTCCTTTCCATTATCCAACCCTGTTCAGTCACTGCCCTGTCTCTCCCCTTTCTCCCCAACACATACACACTCTTTGCTCCCTCTGGTGGTGAATTTAAAAAGAATAAACTGGAGATGGTACTTGGCTTTGCTCTGCCCTTCCTCTTCCTTGGAAGTCACTGCCTGCCAGTGGGAGCACAGATTCTGCCACGCTCCTCCAGGAGCAGGCCTGCCACCGTGCAGGCTGACGTGAGTGGATGAATCTGCCTAATCCGGGGTTCAGGACTGGCAGGTCCATCAGGCTCTCATTCTATGGTAAATCCTCTAACCCAGCCCTCATCAATAATAAAAGTGGTATTTTGACCTCCTATCTAACTCACCCTTTTAGTTTATGTTTAAAGTTGTTGAGCACAGGCAGAGAAAAGGTGGCCCCACAACCCACAGTCCCTGCCAAATAACCCAGCAGAAGTAATTATGTCCATCCCTCTGCAAGGAGGCTTCGTATCTTTCAGCAAGGGATTCATGACCAAAAAATGTTAAGACTGCCATTGTAGAAGCCCTGGGAGGAAAAAAATAAGCGCTCACTCAAACAGAGTCCCCCGTTCATTGATAGCCACAATAATAGGCTATCTACCCTAACTCTTTTTCGCTAGTGATCATTAGCTTTGATGACTGCCTTTCAAAGATATTCAAAGACCTGGCTCCTCTTAACAAATGCCTGGACAAGTACATTTGCCCACTAATTCAAGAAGCATAGGGGGGACCTTCAAGATGGTGGAGGAGTAAGACGTGGAGATCACCTTCCTCCCCACAAATACATCAGAAATACGTCTACATGTGGAACAACTCCTACAGAACACGTACTGAACGCTGGCAGAAGATCTCAGACTTCCCAAAAGGCAAGAAACTCCCCACGTACCTGGGTAGGGCAAAAGAAAAAACAGAGGCAAAAGAATAGGGACGGGACCTGCACCTCTGGGAAGGAGCTGTGAAGGAGGAAAAGTTTCCACACACTAGGAAGCCTCTTCACTGGTAGAGATGAAGCTTCAGAGCTATGGAGGAGAGCGCAACAACAGGGGTGCAGAGGGCAAAGCGGAGAGATTCACGCACAGAGGATCAGTGCCAACCGGCACTCACCAGGCCGAGAGGCTTTTCTGCTCGCCTGCCGGGGCAGGTGGCGGCTGGGAGCTGAGGCTCGGGCTTCAGAGGTCAGATCCCAGGGAGAGGACTGGGGTTGGCTGCCTGAACACAGCCTGAAGGGGTTAGTGCGCCACAGCTAGCTGGGAGGGAGTCCGGGAAAAGGTCTGGACCTGCCTAAGAGGCAAGAGACCATTGTTTCGGGGTGTGCGAGGAGAGGGGATTCAGAGCACTGCCTAAACGAGCTCCAGAGATGGGCGCGAGCCGCGGCTATCAGCTTGGACCCCAGAGATGGGCATGAAACGCTAATGCTGCTGCTGCAGCCACCAAGAAGCCTGTGTGAGAGCACAGGTCACTATCCACACGCCCCCAAGGAGCCTGTGCAGCCCGACACTGCCAGGGTCCCATGATCCAGGGACAGCTTCCCCAGGAGAACACACCGCATGCCCCAGGCTGTTGCAATGTCACGTCGGCCTCTGCCACCACAGGCTCGCCCCGCATTCCAATTATAACTACTGTACCCCTCCCACCCCCCCCACCTGAATGAGCAAGAGCCCCCTAAACAGCCGCTGCTTTAACCCCCTCCTGTCTGGGTGGGAACAGATGCCTGGGAGCAACCTACACACAGAGGCGGGGCCAAAACCGAAGCTGAACCCATGAGCTGTGTGAACAAAGAAGAGAAAAGGAAATTTCTTTGTGCAGCCTCAGGAACAGCAGATTAAATCCCCACAATCAACTTGATATACCCTGCATCTGTGGAATACCTGAATAGACAACGATCATCCCAAAATTGTGGCGGTGCACTTTGGGAGCAACTGTAGACTTGGGGTTTGCTGTCTGAGATTGACTTCTTTCCGATTTTTATGTTTATCTCAGCTTACTGTTTAGCATTTGTTATCATTGGTGAATCTGTTTATTCGTTTGGTTGCTCTTTTCTTTTTTTTTTTAAACTATTATTATTTTTTACAATAATTTTTTAAAATTATTATTTATTTAATTTTTATTTTTTCTCCCTTTTCTTCTGAGCCGTGTGGCTGACAGGGTCTTGGTGCTCCAGCCTGATGTCAGGCCTGAGCCTCTGGGTGGGAGAGGCAAATTCAGGACACTGAACCACAAGAGACCTTCCAGCCCCACATCATATCAAATGGCGAGAGCTCTCCCAGAGATCTCCGTCTCAATGCTATGACCCAGCTCCACCCAACAGCCAGTAAACTCCAGTGCTGGACGCCCCATGCCAAACAACTAGCAAGACAGGAACACAACCCCACCCATTAGCAGAGAGGCTGCCTAAAATCCTACTAAGTTCACAGACACCCCAAAACACGCCACCGGACGAGGTGCTGCCCACCAGAAAGACAAGATACAGCCCAACCCACCAGAACACAGGCACCAGTCCCCTCCACCAGGAAGCCTACACAACCCACTGAACCAACCTCACCCACTGGGGGCAGGAAACAAAAGCAACAGGAATTATGAGCCTGGAGCCTGAAAAAAGGAGACCCCAAACACAGTAAGTTAAACAACATAAGACATAGAAAGGAGCAGCAGAAGGAGGAGCAAGCTAAAACCCCACCAGACCAAACACATGAAGAGGAAATAGGCAGTCTACGGGAAAAATAATTCAGAGTAATGATAGTAAAGGTGATCCAAAATCTTGGAAATAGAATGGAGAAAATACAAGAAACGTTTAACAAGGACTTAGAAGAACTAAAGAGCAAACAAACAATGATGAGCAACACAATAAATGAAATTAAAAATTCTCTGCAAGAGGAATAAAGACGCAGACCTCTTAGAGAACGGACTTGAGGTTATGGGGAGGGGGAAGGGTGAGCTGTGACAGGGCGAGAGAGAGTCATGGGCATATACACACTAACAAACGCAGTAAAGTAGATAGCTAGTGGGAAGCAGCTGCATGGCACAGGGATATTGGCTCGGTGCTTTGTGACAGCCTGGAGGGGTGGGATGGGGAGGGTGGGAGGGAGGGAGACGCAACAGGGAAGACATATGGGAACATATGTTTATGTATGACTGATTCACTTTATTATAAAGCAGAAACTAACACACCATAGTAAAGCAATTATACCCCAATAAAGATGTTAAAAAAAATAAAATAAAATAAAATAAAAT